>NC_092148.1:21353314-21695814 GCF_045791955.1 Oncorhynchus clarkii lewisi
CCCCACAACATGATGCTACCACCCCCGGGCTTCACGATTGGGATGGTATTCTTCGGCTTGCAAGACTCCCCCTTTTTCCTCCAAACATAACAATGGTCATTATGGCCAAACAGTTCTATTTTTGTTTCATCAGACCAGAGGACATTTCTCCAAAAAGTACGATATCTGTCCCCATAGTCTGGCTCGATGGCTGTTTTGAAGCAGTGGCTTCTTCTTTATACTTGCGTACTATTGTTTGTACAGATGAATGTGGTACCTTCAGGCGGTTGGAAATTGCTCCCAAGGATGAACCAGACGTGTGGAGGTCTACAATTATTTTTCTGAGGTCTTGGCTAATTTCTTTTGATTTTCCCATGATGTCAAGCAAGGAGGCACTGAGTTTGAAGGTAGGCCTTGAAATACATCCACAGGTACACCTCCAACTGACTCAACTGATGTCAATTAGCCTATCAGAAGCTTTGAAAGCCTTGACATCATTTTCTGGAATTTTCCAAGATGTTTAAAGGCACAGTCAACTTAGTGTATGTAACCGTCTGACCCACTGGAATTGTGATATAGTGAATAGATAAGTGAAATAAACAATTCTGTAAACAATTATTTGAACTTTACGTACGGTCACTGTGGGGACAACGTCATCAATGTACATATTGATGAAGCCGGTGACTGATGTGGTATACTCCTCAGTGCCATTCGATGAGTCCTGGAACATATTCCAATCTGTTAGCAAAACAGTCCTATAGCTGAGCATCTGCATCATCTGACCACTTTCGTATTGAGCGAGTCACTGGTATTTCCTGCGTTACTTTTTGCTTGTAAGAGGGAATCAGGAGGATAGAATTATGGTCAGATTTGCCAAATGGAGGGTGAGGAGGAGCTGTGTGTTCTGTACTAACATATGTCTACAGATGTTCTAGAATGGTCTAGATAGAATGGTTTAGGTAGAACATTAGATTGATTGTTCAGAGGATAACATGTTAAGATGGCGCTGACAGATATGGCAGCTCTGCTTCTAGCTCCTTGGCAACTTTGCAGTATTTCGTTTTTTTGTGTGTCATTTCTTACATTATTAGCCCAGATCTTTTTTGTGTTATTACACTCTGCTGGAAATATCTTCTCGATATCAGAGTGTTGGAAATTCACCAGCATTATGGCCAGTTTTTGTACCCCCCAGGCAATTGAACTTATTCCAGAGGCTGCTCCAAAACACCGCCGGCGGAAAATACGTTTTCGGAGTGGACTTCTAGTCCGAATCAGGAGGTGTGCACACCATTCACCTCTTTTGAGTATATTACTCGCTAATGTTCAGTTTCTGGATAATAAAGTAGACCAGCTCACGGCAGGGATCTCCTTCTAGAGATACATCAGGGATTGTAGCATACTCTGTTTCACTGAAAAATGGCTCTCTCGGGATATACAGTCCCTGTCCATACAGCCAGCTGGGTTCTCAGTACAACACGCAAACAGGAATAAAGAACTCTCCTGGAAGAAGAAAGGCGGGGTTGTATGTTTCATGATTAACTACCCATGTTGTGATTGTGATAACATACAGAAACTGAAGTCCTTTTGTTCACCTGACCTAGAACACCTCACAATCAAATGCCGACCGTAATAACTCCCAAGAGAATTCTCTTCGGTTATAGTCACAGCCGTGTATATTCCCCCTCAAGCCGATACCACGACAGCCCTCAAAGAACTACACTGGACATTTTGCAAACCACATATCCTGAGGCCGCATTTATTGTAACTGGGGATTTTAACAAAGGTAATTTGAGGAAAACGCTACCGAAGTTCTTCCAACACATTGACTGTAGTACTCGCTCTGGAAAAACATTGGACCACTGCTACTCAACTTTTTGAAATGCCTACAAGGCACTCCCCCTACCTCCATTCGGCAAATCTGATCACGACTCCATTTTGCTCCTCCCTTCCTATAGGCAGAAACTCAAACAGGAAGTACCCGTGCTAAGGTCTATTCAACGCTGGTCTGACCAATTGGAATCCATGCTTCACACAGACTGGAATATGTTCCGGGTAGCCTCTGACAATAACATTGACGAATACACAAACACGGTGACTGAGTTCAACTATTAAAACCTACCCAAACCAGAAACCGTGTGTAGATGGCAGCATTCATGCAAAACTGAAAGCACGAACCACCTCATTTAACCATGACAGGGAATATGGCCGAATACAAACAGTGTAGTTATTCCCTCCGTAAGGCAATCAAACAGGCAAAACGTTAGTACAGAGACAAAGTGGAGCTGCAATTCAATGGCTCAGACACAAGACGTATGTGGCAGGGACTACAGACAATTACAAATTACAAAGGGAAAAGCAGCCACGTCGCGGACACCGACGTCTTGTTTCCGGACAAGCTAAACTTTGCCCGCTTTGAGGATAACACAGTGCCCCCGACGTGGCCCGCTACCAAGGACTGTGGGCTCTCCTTCTCCGTGGCCGACGTGAGTAAGACATTTAAGCGCGCTACCCCTCGCACGGCTACCGGCCCAGACGGCATCCCGAGCCGCGTCCTCAGAGCATGCACAGACCACCTGGCTGGAGTGTTTACGGACATATTCAATCTCCCTATCCCAGTCTGCTGTCCCCACTTGCTTCAAGATTGTTCCTGTACCCAAGAAAGCAAAGGTCAATGAACTAAATGACTATCGTCCTGTAGCATTTACTTCTGTCATCATGAAGTGCTTTGAGAGGCTAGTCAAGGATCATATCACCTCTACTTTACCTGACACCCTAGATCCACTTCAATTTGCTCAACGTCAAAAAAACTAAAAGGAGCTGATTGTGGACTTCAGGAAACAGCCGAGGGAGCACGCCCCCATCCACATTGACGGGACCACAGTGGAGAAGGTGGAAAGTTCCTTTGCGTACACATCACTGAGGATCTTAAAATGATCTACCCACACAGACAGTGTGGTGAAGAAGGCGCAACAGTGCCTCTTCAACCTCAGGAGGCTGAAGAAACTTGGCTTTGCCCCTAAAACCCTCACAACCTTTTAGAGATGCACAATTGAGATCATCCTGTCGGGCTGTATCATCGCCTGGTACGGCAACTGCCATCAGACTGTTAAATAGCCATCACTAGCCGGCTTCCACCTGGTTAAACAACCCTGCACCTTAGAGGCTGCTGCCCTATAAACATAGACTTGGAATCACTGGCCACTTTAATAATGGAACACTAGTCACTTGAATAATGTTTACATACTGTTTTACTCATCTCATTTGTATATACTGTATTCTAGTCTACTGTATTTTAGTTAATCTAATATTTATATATTTCTTAATTCCATTATTTTACTTTTAGATTTGTGTGTTGTTGTGAATTGTTAGATACTACTGCACTGTTGGAGCTAGGAACATAAGCATTTCACTACACCCGCAATAACATCTGCTAAATATCTGTATGTGACCAATAAAATTAGATTTGATTTAAATGTGGTGCTCTTTAACATGGTGATGCATGTGACTGGTATATAGGTTGTGTGTTGTTAGTGTGTGTGTGTGTGTGTGTGTGTGTGTGTGTGTGTGTGTGTGTGTGTGTGTGTGTGTGTGTGTGTGTGTGTGTGTGTGTGTGTGTGTGTGTGTGTGTGTGTGTGTGTGTGTGTGTGTTTGTGCGTGCGTGCGTGCGTATGGGTGTGTGGTGATGATTAAGTGTTTTCTGGGGCTCCAGCAGGATGCCCTCTGTGGTGACAAATCATGAATGTTTGATGCAGGTTGTCATAAAAACGGGGTTATCAAACATACATTATTGGGAACATCTGCAAAACACAGCCTCTGACTGATTTACAGTGAGAGGAGATAGGAGGTGTGTGTGTGTGCTGTTCGCAGAGCTTAAAGCTCCCATCGTTCTCCTGACCTGATCGACCCAGAAACCATTCTTAAGATACTGTGTAGAACCTTTTTTACCTATCGAAGATGGGAGTACAAGGTCAAAGATGGGAGTGCAAGGTCAAATCTGGGAGTACAACGTCAAAGATGGGAGTGCTGTACATGCTGCTCTGCTTACATGAACAACATATTGTATGTCACTATCTCTGTCCTGTGTTTGTTTTTGTAATGTCTTTTCACATTTACACAATGCCACAAACTATCCTGAAGTGGACAATAGCAATAAAGCATTGATCTTTGCAACATGAACATATAACAAGGGCGCTATAGTTTAGTTTCACCAAAGATTCATAAGATGTTCTTAGATTAGAATTAGAGAAGGAAGGCCTTTTTCACTGTTTCCCGGGGCTATGCTGATATTCCATTAAAAACCAAAGGAATGCCACAACAGGAAAGATCAATAAGGGAAAGTCAATGAGAAAGCTTTCAGTGACTGATGTACCCTTCATGGTTACTGCTGGTTTCACACTCACAATCACATACATACATACATACATACATACATACATACATACATACATACATATATACATACACCGACACGCACACGCACACACAGACACAGACACACACACACACACACACACACACACAGAATTCCCTTCCTCAATTCCCATCCTTAAACCCCCTACTTTATGTCAGAGCAGACATAATTCTATGTTCATACTGCTATTAGTGCAGGGATAATAATAATCAACAGTACTAGAGAGCATCTCACCTCTATGCTGAGGCCAGCCAAGAGGAGCTTACTGGTCTGGTTACTGGAGATGGGGGGAAAAACATTTGGCAGTATTATTTTGGAAAAATGAAAAGTATCGACTTGTACAACACTACCTTTTTGTTAGGTAGTGTTAGCTAGCGCTAGTTGGCTGTATTAGCATGTACTCGCTTGCTCTCCATCTTCTTTTTAAATAGTAAACCAACTTGTTTCCAGCACTTTTATTTCCCTGACCGATCAAAACGTGTTTTTATTATGTCTCTCTATTGTAGTTAGAGCAATATATTTGGAACTTCAAATCGCAATGAAATCACCGTATCGAATCGCAATGCATATAGAATAGTGAGAATAGCAATACATATTGTATCGGCGCCTAAGTATCATGATAATATCGTATCGTGAGGTCCCTGGTAACTAACTACCTGCCGCACTGGTTACACATCCATCATAGTGTTAGAAAGGACTATGTGAAAATAAAATATCCACAGTAAAGTTTGGGTAGGCAAGACAATAAGAAAAGGTGTCCAACAGTCCTAGTTGAGGCTGACAGCATTGAGGACTGATATGCAACAATAGATGATAAAAACCTTACTGTATTCTACTGTCAGATCCAGGGACGCAGTTCATCTCAAAGTGCCTCCTCGCTGCTCCACGCAAACACATGGCCTTGGTCTCTCACTCTTACTTTTCAGCTCCAAAACATCCAAAACAATTCCGCTTCAGACCGAGCCGCTTTGCTGTTTGTTTTCAACCCTCTGTCCTTCTCAGGAACGTCCTTGTGTTATTTCCCTACTATAGTGAGACTGAGCAAGACGGAGAGGGGCTATGCGTGGTCTTTGCACTCCGGTTCCGACTCTGACGCACCACCTGCACTCCGGTTCCGCCTGTGTGATGCACCAGCAGCAGGATCAGGCTGGGGTAGTGCTGAAACATGTTAAATAAGAGAGTGAAAAGCAATCACGGCTAAAACGCCAGCCTGCCCCCCGTGGGGATTGTGCCACCTCTACTTCACGGATAATGGAGAGAAGTCAAATGAAAACAAATGACTAGCGCTGCGTAGCTACAGCTCTCCATCTTACAGAAAATTTGGTCCGCCTAATGACGACCACATATGGTTGGGGGAGGGAAAAGTCTATTAAAATGAGATAAGTGAAAAGACAGGCTGAGTGTTCATGTCTCAACAAAGAGGAATCAGAGACACACGACCAGTCTGGGAAGAGATAGAAAGGAGAAACTACTCAGAGTCCATTTAGAGCCCATGCATCGTCACAGCGACTAGTTCCAAGACTGAGTCAGCCGCCCGCCTGCCGCCTGTCTGGAGGCCCCCAAGGCTGACACCCAGCCAGCCAATCCTTACTGGTGTTACTACAAGTCTAACACTCACCCAGACAAACCTTAGTGGTGTTACTACACGGCTAACACACACCCAGCCAATCCCAAGTGGCCTAACTACAGTACAATCCAAGACTCCAAGATGTAAAATTTCACAGCAACAAAAACTGAGACTTGTGACCCCTCAAAACGCCGTCATGCAAATGATCCAAAATGACATCCATCCAGAATTAGTGGCTTTAGTTTAGAGAGACAGCTCCCTTTCATCCTCCCTGTCCAGTCTGCCTGCTGTGTCCTCTCTCTCTTCCCACTGCTACCGTCCTGGCCACACTGCCGGACAGGGGCGATGGGCACCACTTACAGCACAACCTGCTGCTGCAAAGGCTGCTGGGATGGGAACTGTGGAGGCCGGAGAGTTCTGGTTTAATACCCTGGTGTGTGTGTGCGCGCGTATGTGTGTGTGCCTGGAGGTCGAGCAATGGCGTTCTCTCCAGGAGAGGATTACAGTACTGGATGTTAGCTCCTCTCCTCAGCTGATTACTGGCTGCGAGTCGGTTATCACCCAATGAAACCCAGGCAGGCAGGCAGCATACCCTGTAGATCAGACTGACCTATAATCCCATTCAACAGAGTTGCGCTCTGACCACAATGATCCTCCTGAAACTGAACAAATTATGCTTGTGTCCCAAATGGCACCCTTATCCCCTATGTAGTACACTACTTTTGACCAGGGCCCAAAAGTTGTGCTCTATATAGGGAACAGGGTGCCATTTGGGTCGCCTCGTATGCATGTTTTCTCCCTCCCCAAAGGGATTTCAGGGCATCAAATATGAGAGACAGAGAGAGAGAGAGATAATCTCTATCTATCTACCATTATTAGTGCGCATCACCAAATGGATCAAATAGTTTTTCTGAAGCTGCGCCACCATAATGACGTAGCCTCTTCCAATGACCTGTTTTAGCTGGGCCCTTCTGTGGTAGTGGAGTGAGGGAGTATAGTGGATGGGTGCAGTAGTATGGGACTCTGCAATGGGACTCTGATTTCCAGTAACTCCTCTGTGGGCCTGTTAAACTGGGTGAGTGAGGACACACAGAGGGAGGAAACAGCAGTACTCTTACTGAATAAGCTGGTCTTTAAAAATGAGTGTTGTGCCAACCAGCCCATCTCCCACGCCCAGCCCCCAGTAAACCCCTGGCCTGCACTGTCTGTCTCTCCCTCAACAACATCTGGGGCTGTGTCCCAAATGGCACCACAATGCACTACATAGGGAAAGCAGTGCACTATATAGGGAATAGGGTGCCATTTGGGACACACACATGCAGTGTTAACATTTGCAAACCAGAGGGAGACCTGAGACTGTCTCTCAACAGGACGGCATGGAATGTTCTAATGTGACATTCAATAACATTGTAAACCTATACAGTCCTCTCACACACACAGTGGTGGGACAGCTGGCAATGTTCAGAACATTCTGGATGGAACAGAGCAGACAAGATGTCCCGTAACACCACAATCATCACAGCCTGCACAACACACACACACACCATAAAAACACGCACACACCACACACCTCTAATTGACCATGGTAGCAGGGCTGTTGCAGCCCTGTGTGTTTATGCCATGTTTATATCATACTCCTGACTTTAAAGCTAAACAGACATCACACTGCCAACTATGTCTCCTGTCAAGCAGCTAGCGCCACTGCCAAGCTACGTAGGCCGAGCCCAACAGAGAAAAGCATAAAGATGGTACTCTAGTCTATGCTACTGCTTCTCCCCGAAGAGAACATATAAGTATCTAACTAACTGTCTGTACATCGTTCAAATTTCAAAAACAGCATCTAGACACCAAACACTTCTGTTTGCCAAACTGTCTGTCTGTTCACTGGAGTATTCTAGGAGCAGCACACGGTCACACACACAGTCACACGCACAGTCACACACACAGTCACACACACAGCAAAGCACAGCAGTCTCATGGCTGACTGAAAGTAATCAACACCAGAGGCACACCCAATAAACATTTTTGGCAAGTTGAATAAATACATGCGTTTGCTGCTCATCTGTGACCAGACTTCACCACATGTGAATCAACTAATCCTTCAAACCAAAACAGGCCAACACCCAACGCTGCTATGGCAGTTGAATATACTGTACTGTAAACACATTTAGGTTTACTCTCTACAGGTATTGAAGATAAATAATTACTGTGCAGTGCAGTACAGTGCAGTGCAGTGCAATTCAGTACAGTGCAGTACAATGCAGTACAGTACAATTCAGTACAGTGCACTGCAATTCAGTACAATTCAGTACAGTACAGTGCAGTACAGTATGTACAATGCAGTATAGCGCAATGCAGTACAGTGCAGTGCATACAATGCAGTACAGTACAATGCAGTACAGTGCAGTATGTACAATGCAGTACAGTGCAGTATGTACCATGCAGTACAGTGAAGTACACATAGCAAGCCTCTGTTTGTTCAGCGCTGAGGTCAGCTCTTCTCTTTTATAATGACTTACATCATTTGAGTTCTATTTTCCAAGTTCTAACTTCCTAGTCTACTGCATGTTGAATACTTGTCAACCATTGTTGATCTCCATACACCAGGCTCTGTACAGAGCATATTGTGACTTGTCAAGCTATTCATAACAGCACATTTTCATTGTAACTCCAGCATTGTTTTCTTCCAATGGTAGAAAATGTATTTTCATGCAGGCAGACCCCCTGCCTCCCCACCATCTTCTCTCTCGCACTCTTTGATTCTCTCTGAATCTATGTCGGATTCTCTCTCTCCTTCCTTCTCACTCACTCACTCACTCACACACACACACACACACACACACACATACACACACACACACACACACACACACACACACACACACACACACACACACACACACACACACACACACACACACACACACACACACACACACACACACACACACACACACACTTCTTTCTGGTTCTGCTAAGTATGCATTTTTCATTCCAGTGAGCAAGCTGCATTTGAAATCAAAGGGAACACGGGGCAGCTGTCTAGCTCCATAGAAAGTGAGGAGGTAATGAAAAAGCAGTGGTGAGTCAGAGGATGGTTTAATAATCCCTGCTGCCCAAAATAACATCTCAGGGATGGGGATGGAAAGAGAGAGGCTGGGGGTAGCTGGGGAGAGAGACGGGCTGGATGTAGGGATGGGCCTGAGGATGGAGGTGGGCTATGGCAGAGAGGGTGTGGATGGGGCTGAAGGATGAGGCTGGGGCTGTGGTAGGGAGAGAGGCTGGGGCATGATGTAGGGATGGGGCATGGAAGGGAAGCTGGAGCTGAGGCTGGAGGTAGGGCTGAAGCTAGGATTTAGGGATGGGGCTGAGGCTGGAGTATTGGGTCGGGGTATAGGGCTGGGACTGGGGTATAGGGCTGGGCCTGGGGTATACGGCTGGAGCTGGGGTTGGGCTTGAGTTTAGGGCTAGGGTATAGGTGCCTGGGCTTCTTTTCACAGGGGCTGCACTGCAGACATACAACACCTACCCCTACTACCAACCCCTGTGGGTCTCATTATCAACAGACAAGGCTGCAGCCAGGCAGCACAACAGGACAAACAGCCATGTCCTGTCCCACGCTCTCTATATGGGTGAATAGTATGCCATTATTCATCTTTTAATCATCATTGACTGTTCAAAACAAGCAGCAGGTTCAAGGATGGGCTGCCAGCTTCAGCCGCATACATTCTCTCTCACAACACACATTTCAATAGAGGCACTACATACAGTACAGTACAGTAACCAGGTTACGAATCCTGAGTTATTAGCCAATCCGGTCTACTTCCACAGCAAACCAGTCCATCAAGGCAATGGGAAGCATCCACAAGGTCATGTGACTCATCTTCTTATACACTCACCAATGGCAGCTCAGCAAGTACCAAGGTCCCTCACTTCCAACAAAGAACCCAGGCAACAGCCACACACACACACTACACAGCATACACACCCCGTCTGGCAACGCACAGTTAACGTACAGCTTGAAGGTTTCATAAATAAATCATCTGTTTCTTTATTACCAGGTCCTCTAGTGCCCGTTGGAGAGCACACTCAGAATACCACGACTGAAAAGAAATGAATAAAATGTCACCACTGAATCTAGTCCATATTCCAGTGGAGAACAGGCAGTCCAGGAGAACCAACTACTATGAGAACCAGGAAAATCAACTTGTATTAGAACCAAGATAACCAGGTAGTATGAGAACCAGGAAAATCAACTCATATTAGAACCAGGAGAATCGGGTAGTATGAGAAGCAGGAGAATCAGGTAGTATGAGAACCAGGAGAATCAGGTAGTATGAGAACCAGGAGAATCAGGTAGTATGAGAACCAGGAAATCAACTCATATTAGAACCAGGAGAATCAGGTAGTATGAGAAGCAGGAGAATCAGGTAGTATGAGAAGCAGGAGAATCAGGTAGTATGAGAAGCAGGAGAATCAGGTAATATGAGAACCAGGAGAATCAACTCGTATTAGAACCAGGAGAATCAGGTAGTATGAGAACCAGGAAATCAACTCGTATTAGAACCAGGAGAATCAGGTAGTATGAGAACCAGGAGAATCAGGTAGTATGAGAAGCAGGAGAATCAGGTAGTATGAGAACCAGGAGAATCAACTCGTATTAGAACCAGGAGAATCGGGTAGTATGAGAAGCAGGAGAATCAACTAGTATTAGAATCAGGAGAATCTGGTAGTATGAGAACCAGGAAATCAACTTGTATTAGAACCAGGAGAATCAGGTAGTATGAGAACCAGGAGAATCAGGTAGTATGAGAACCAGGAGAATCAGGTAGTATGAGAAGCAGTAGAATCAGGTAGTATTAGAACCAGGAGAATCAACTA
Organism: Oncorhynchus clarkii lewisi; assembly: GCF_045791955.1. NCBI lineage: Eukaryota > Metazoa > Chordata > Actinopteri > Salmoniformes > Salmonidae > Oncorhynchus > Oncorhynchus clarkii. The sequence goes on from NC_092148.1 coordinate 21,364,153, forward strand.
GTATTAGAACCAGGAGAATCAGGTAGTATGAGAACCAGGAGAATTAGGTAGTATGAGAACCAGGAGAATCAGGTAGTATGAGAAGCAGGAGAATCAGATAGTATGAGAAGCAGGAGAATCAACTAGTATTAGAACCAGGAGAATCGGGTAGTATGAGAACCAGGAGAATCAACTAGTATTAGAACCAGGTGAATCAGGTAGTATGAGAACCAGGAGAATCAGGTAGTATGAGAACCAGGAGAATCAGGTAGTATGAGAACCAGGAGAATCAAGTAGTATGAGAACCAGGAGTATCAGGTAGTATGAGAACCAGGAGAATTAGGTAGTATGAGAACCAGGAGAATCAGGTAGTATGAGAAGCAGGAGAATCAGGTAGTATGAGAACCAGGAGAATTAGGTAGTATGAGAACCAGGAGTATCAGGTAGTATGAGAACCAGGAGAATCAGGTAGTATGAGAAGCAGGAGAATCAGGTAGTATGAGAACCAGGAGAATTAGGTAGTATGAGAACCAGGAGTATCAACTAGTATTAGAACCAGGAGAATTAGGTAGTATGAGAACCAGGAGAATCAACTAGTATTAGAACCAGGTGAATCAGGTAGTATGAGAACCAGGAGAATCAGGTAGTATGAGAAGCAGCCCTACAAGGTGATTTGTGACTAACTAGTGCTGTGTAGTCCGTAGAGATTAAAACACAGTAACGCTTCAATGGATTATTCCAGATTTGGAAAATCATTAACTAAAATAAGGAAATGTTTGTCCTGATTGGTCCTGATTGGTTTTGTTTGTTAGGATAAAGTATAGGGCTAGTTACCGCCAAGATGCCTCACACTTACCTCATTACCATGAGATACACTACAGTATGTTACAAACTCTATCTCTCTGGCTGTGGGACAGGAACCTTCTAGAAACCTGTGATCTGATGAGCCCTCTAGAACCTTGAACCTTATGTGATCTGATCTGATGAGCTCTCTAGAATCTGATGTGATCTGATCTGATGGGCTCTCTACAACCTTATGAGATATGATATATGAGCCTTCCAGAACCTTCTAGAACATAAGCTCTTCAGTATGGCAAAGACTTTTAGTAAGCAAACCACACTCATGTAGGTGCCCATATTCTGAAGGAGACTGTGTGTAACTGTCAACTCATATTGACGAAAAATACACAGCAATTATGCAACAAAGCAAAAACATATGAGGAAAACATGAAGGAGCCTATTTCATTTCAGCTTTTTCAATTTAAATGTAGCCTTGTTCCACTACGGTAAGCATTGGATATTGCCTCTGCCCTCTGCCTCGGTCACAGCTCAATATAACCACTACAGGATCTATTTTTAACAGCCATCAATTATAAAAAATGTATTCTAGTAAGAGTGACTGGGTTGTGTGTGTGTGTTCCATGCTTTTCTAAAGGTGTATTGGAGGACAGTGTATTGTCCGGTCCTCCACTTGCCAGTTCAGACCACACTTCTTTTCAGGTTTTAGAGACTTTCATCAACAAGGCATGGTCAAGTATCTCTCAAAAAGCTGTTTCTTCCTTTCACACTGTAGGCATTACCATGGTCTGCCTGTATATTGCATGTCACAAATACAGAGGTAGTTGTATAGTGCTGGAGGCCATTGAAATCCGGGGGACACAAAGCACTCTCCAATTACATATAGAGGCCAAGGGAAACTAAGGCCATGCATCCAGGTCAGACCTACAGTGGCCAAGCCAACACAATGCATCTCTCTGAACGCATTATCAGCTCCAAACATACAGTAGTTACAATATAATTTACTGATTTCATCTTAACCCTCTCACTATGCAAGCTGCAACAGCCTGAAGAACGCAAACTATGGGCCCTGGTCAAAAGTAGTGCACTAAATAGGGAATAGGGTGCCATTTGGGATGCATCCAGGGTGTAAGGGGGGGGGGGGGGGGGGGGCGGCAATACAGGGGAAGGGAGGTGGGGAGTTTCATCCACAGATATCATAAAAATCACTTCTGAATGTACTGTAAGTGTGGTATATTATATGTGAGTTATACATGTTATTCTGTGTGTAGTTCCAGCCCTGTCACAGCTCCAGTGGTGGGCAGCTGGGCTGCTGTGGATGTTTCTCCTGTAAGGCCACCAAGATGGCCCCTGCTGTATGGCCCAGGGCAGGCAGCCATGCATGCATAAGGTCCATCCCGACCCTCACACTCACTCTCTGTCTTTCTGAGAGATGGTAGCTCCCACATGCTACAGATGGATATCACAAAGGAGATTATCGTGGACTTCAGGAAACAGCAGAGGGAGCACCCCCCTATCGACGGGACAGTAGTGGAGATGGTAGTAAGTTTTAAGTTCCTCTGCGTACACATCACGGACCAACTGAATTGGTCCACCCACACAGACAGCGTGGTGAAGAAGGTGCAGCAGCGCCTCTTCAACCTCAGGAGGCTGAAGAAATTCAGCTTGTCACCAAAAGCACTCACAAACTTCTACAGATGCACAATCGAGAGCATCCTGTCGGGCTGTATCACCGCCTGGTACGGCAACTGCTCCACCCACAACCTAAGGCTCTCCAGAGGGTAGTGAGGTCTGCACAACGTATCACCGGGGGCAAACTACCTGCCCTCCAGGACACCAACACCACCCGATGTCACAGGAAGGCCATAAAGATCATCAAGGACAACAACCACCCGAGCCACTGTCTGTTCACCCCGCTATCATCCAGAAGGCGAGGTCAGTACAGGTGCATCAAAGCAGGGACCGAGAGACTGAAAAACAGCTTCTATCTCAAGGCCATCAGACTGTTAAACAGCCATCACTAATATTGAGTGGCTGCTGCCAACATACTGACTCAACTCCAGCCACTTTAATAATGGAAAAATGTATGTAAAAAATGTATCACTAGCCACTTTAAACAATGCCACTTAATATAATGTTTACATACCCTACATTACTCATCTCATATGTATATACTGTAGTCTATACCATCCACTGCATCTTGCCTATGCCGTTCTATACCATCACTCATTCATATATCTTTATGTACATATTCTTCATCCCTTTACACTTGTGTGTATAAGGGAATTGTTGTGAAATTGTTAGGTTAGATAACTCGTTGGTTATTACTGCATTGTCGGAACTAGAAGCAGAAGCATTTCGCTACACTCGCATTAACATCTGCTAACCATGTGTATGTGGCAAATAAAATTTGATTTGATTTGATTTGGAAACATCGAACAACCTCAGCTGAGTACATATTTCGCCCGGTGCCATAAAGCAAACAAATACACTGATATGGCAGAGGCTGGGGTTTGGAAGAGACATGTCTTTTGCAAGTCCTACATCTACTGCAGCAATGACTTGGGTTCCTCATGAGATCCAACTGCTATAATCTAATAAAGGTGAGAGACAATGACTATAGTAGTGACAATGACTATAGTAGTGACAATGACTATAGTAGTGACAATGACTATAGTAGTTGGCAAAACAGCATAAACTGATCTGGGAACAGGCTAGAAGTCCACTGCCTGAAATCAGTGAATCCTCCCTGCCTTTGCAAAGCCCTTCCAGTGCCCTACACAACAGAGTACATGGCAATGACCTGTACATGACATGTTAATGGTAATTGTTTGGGACAGGGCCTCTGATACATGCTGGCTGGCAGTGATCTTAAAAGGCCTGGAAGAGAGAGGCTTGAGTTTGAAAATCATTTAATCTTTGACAACAGTTATCTTCAAATTCCAAAATGCCCTTGAAATCTAGTTCCGCTATAGCCTCATAGAACAGTGGAGTGGTCTAGTGGAAGTAAGTTGAGTGTACAGTAGGTGACAAGAAGATTCTTTTTTTTTTTTACTGACAAACTGTGCAGAGAACTTCCCCATAAAGCAGGGGGGGGGGGGGGGGGTGAATAAATGAGGAGCTTGCCTGCATTGTAAAAAGAATCATCATCATCTTCAAAGTCTGCTTCCTTCCTTCCTCTCTCACCACCACCACCGGAGATCAGATCAACTGCTATCCTAAAACCTAATGAACTAGTAAACACACTGAATTAAATTCATATTATATACAGCTTCATTAATGTTGGGCAGGCAGCAGTCTTCAGAAATGACAGAGAGGGGAGGGGAGGACAGGAGAGGGGGTGTTGCTCCCTCCATGTTTACTCAGCATAAGCCTGCCAGGAAGAGGATCTTTTGATTACTTCTCAGCAGCCCCTCTCACCCTCTTCCCTCTCCTGCCGACACCCAGGCTCGTTGAATCCTCTCACAGACCAGTTCATTTGCAACACAAATGGAGTGCGGAGTCTTAATGTACAAGTGTCAGGCAGACAGAGACTGAGACAGACATAGAGAGCCTACCACAGTGCATCATAGTGCAATGATTGCAAAATATGGCAATAATTAGTCTCATTGAGCCTCCAAATCAATATCGTAGAAGAGGATTGGAGTGAGGCTAGGAGTTTTATTTTACCAGGGAAGATATATTCAGACCTAGGTCGCTTTTTCAAATGTGCCCCTCACAGTACAACGTAATTATACAAAAAATATACACTAAAATACAAAAACACAGTCATGGGAAGCATGTGTAAAACATCACAGATCACGCAGAAAAACAGTTACATTCCTCCACAAATACGTCCCCATTCAATACTCTAACGTGCCCATGTAACGTCCCCATTCAGTACTCTAACGTCCCCATTCAGTACTCTAACGTGCCCATGTAACGTCCCCATTCAGTACTCTAACGTCCCCATTCAATACTCTAACGTGCCCATGTAACGTCCCCATTCAGTACTCTAACCTGCCCATGTAACGTCCCCATTCAGTACTCTAACGTCCCCATTCAGTACTCTAACGTCCCCATTCAGTACTCTAACGTCCCCATTCAGTACTCTAACCTGCCCATGTAACGTCCCCATTCAGTACTCTAACGTCCCCATTCAATACTCTAACGTGCCCATGTAACGTCCCCATTCAGTACTCTAACGTCCCCATTCAGTACTCTAACGTGCCCATGTAACGTCCCCATTCAGTACTCTAACGTCCCCATTCAGTACTCTAACCTGCCCATGTAACGTCCCCATTCAGTACTCTAACCTGCCCATGTAACGTCCCCATTCAGTACTCTAACGTCCCCATTCAGTACTCTAATGTGCCCATGTGCCCCATGTAAACCTGCCCATGTAACGTCCCCATTCAGTACTCTAACGTCCCCATTCAGTACCCGTGCCCATGTAACGTCCCCATTCAACGTACTCTAACCTGCCCATGTAACGTCCCCATTCAGTACTCTAACGTCCCCATTCAGTACTCTAACGTGCCCATGTAACGTCCCCATTCAGTACTCTAACGTGCCCATGTAACGTCCCCATTCAATACTCTAACGTGCCCATGTAACGTCCCCATTCAGTACTCTAACGTCCCCATTCAGTACTCTAACGTGCCCATGTAACGTCCCCATTCAGTACTCTAACCCCATGCCCATGTAACGTCCCCATTCAGTTCAGTACTCTAACGTCCCCATTCAGTACTCTAACGTGCCCATGTAACGTCCCCATTCAGTACTCTAACCTGCCCATGTAACGTCCCCATTCAGTACTCTAACCTGCCCATGTAACGTCCCCATTCAGTACTCTAACGTCCCCATTCAGTACTCTAACGTGCCCATGTAACGTCCCCATTCAGTACTCTAACGTGCCCATGTAACGTCCCCATTCAGTACTCTAACCTGCCCATGTAACGTCCCCATTCAGTACTCTAACGTCCCCATTCAGTACTCTAACGTGCCCATGTAACGTCCCCATTCAGTACTCTAACCTGCCCATGTAACGTCCCCATTCAGTACTCTAACCTGCCCATGTAACGTCCCCATTCAGTACTCTAACCTGCCCATGTAACGTCCCCATTCAGTACTCTAACCTGCCCATGTAACGTCCCCATTCAGTACTCTAACGTCCCCATTCAGTACTCTAACATGTAACGTCCCCATTCAGTACTCTAACGTGCCCATGTAACGTCCCCATTCAGTACTCTAACGTGCCCATGTAACGTCCCCATTCAGTACTCTAACGTCCCCATTCAGTACTCTAACCTGCCCATGTAACGTCCCCATTCAGTACTCTAACGTGCCCATGTAACGTCCCCATTCAGTACTCTAACGTGCCCATGTAACGTCCCCATTCAGTACTCTAACCTGCCCATGTAACGTCCCCATTCAGTACTCTAACGTGCCCATGTAACGTCCCCATTCAGTACTCTAACGTGCCCATGTAACGTCCCCATTCAGTACTCTAACGTGCCCATGTAACGTCCCCATTCAGTACTCTAACGTGCCCATGTAACGTCCCCATTCAGTACTCTAACCTGCCCATGTAACGTCCCCATTCAGTACTCTAACGTGCCCATGTAACGTCCCCATTCAGTACTCTAACGTCCCCATTCAGTACTCTAACGTGCCCATGTAACGTCCCCATTCAGTACTCTAACCTGCCCATGTAACGTCCCCATTCAGTACTCTAACCTGCCCATGTAACGTCCCCATTCAGTACTCTAACCTGCCCATGTAACGTCCCCATTCAGTACTCTAACGTCCCCATTCAGTACTCTAACGTGCCCATGTAACGTCCCCATTCAGTACTCTAACCTGCCCATGTAACGTCCCCATTCAGTACTCTAACGTCCCCATTCAGTACTCTAACCTGCCCATGTAACGTCCCCATTCAGTACTCTAACCTGCCCATGTAACGTCCCCATTCAGTACTCTAACGTGCCCATGTAACGTCCCCATTCAGTACTCTAACGTCCCCATGTAACGTCCCCATTCAGTACTCTAACCTGCCCATGTAACGTCCCCATTCAGTACTCTAACGTCCCCATTCAGTACTCTAACCTGCCCATGTAACGTCCCCATTCAGTACTCTAACGTCCCCATTCAGTACTCTAACCTGCCCATGTAACGTCCCCATTCAGTACTCTAACGTCCCCATTCAGTACTCTAACGTGCCCAAATGTCACCACAACATTAAGGTGAAATGGATTTCGAATTTTGTTCCAGCAATACGGTGCTTTAAAACTAAAAGCAGATGTAGCTCACTGGATGGAGATGTTTAGATAAAGATTTCTTGATTGTTTCTTTATCACGTTGGTTCTCATGTATTGCTGGGTAATTGTATAAATCTGATCATGAAATGGAAATTAAATTGGGTCAAAGCCAGAGAATTGTGGGTATTCATCAGATAACAAAACATGTGATATTGCGCCATTAGGTCCATTGTGAATTTAATCAGTGATTTTAAAAAGGGAGCCGTGTTTAGTGTAACACACACACACACACACACCTATAGCCACACATACAGCCACACATACACAGACACACACAGCCACATACACACAAACACAGTAAGTGTTGATTCTATTTCATGTGAGCTAACGAGGCTTGATGTGGTGATAACTTTCCACTTGGCAGGGGCTAATGTGTGTCAGATGTGTCATGAGTGTGTGTATGCGTGTGTGTCTGCAGGCGTGAGTGTGCGATAATCACATGTGAAAAAATATATAGTTAGAACAAAATAATAGTTTTTTTTTTTTGCATATCCCACTCCCCCTGAGACAAGGGGTTAAATGCCTTGCTCAAGGGCACATTTTTCATCTTGTCGGCTCAGGGATTTTATTTATTTTACCTTTATTTAACTAGGCAAGTCAGTTAAGAACAAATTCTTATTTTCAATGACGGCCTAGGAACAGTGGGGCAGAACGACAGATTTGTACCTTGTCAGCTCAGGGATTTGAACTTGCAACCTTCTGGTTACTAGTCCAACGCTCTAACCACTAGGCTATGCCCCTCTCATATACACACACAAAAATGCACACACCACTTTGAATGCCACTCAGCCACCCTCTTTTCATGACAGTCCCATCAGCCGGATGAGACAGAGTTTGGGACCTCAGGCAGTGGAGGATGTCCGTACAGTACATTAATGGCCATTCATGACATAATAAAACTGATGCTTACACACACAAACACACACTCGGTCCTTTTGAGAGAATCAGTGTCGCTGTGTGAGCATGAAAGAACCCAGATGTCCCTGTCACATTCCGAGACTGTCCTCTGTTGTCTATCTCTTGTTGTGCTCCCTGTTCGCGCCACAACCCCTCTGTGTGCTTCGATTTCCTCGAGGAGAATGGCCATTCCTCGGTGTAGCAGCACTATAGGTATTTTTGTTTGTGTGGTGAGCATTCCTGCCATCATGTGTACCCTACTACGCGAGCACTGCTATCCCGTGACCAACTACAAACAGCAATTTAACCTCGTTGCTTTATAACCCTTGTTGTTGTGCCTATAGATGGGTGTCTCTCTCTATCTCAAAGTATTCAGATCCCTTCCCGTCTTCCACGTATTGTTATGTAACAGCCTCAGTCTAAAATTGATTAAATAAAAACATGTCCTCATCAATCTACACCAAATACCCCATAATGTTTGTTAATTTTAATTTCATATAAAACAGAAATACCTTATTTGCATAAGTATTCAGACCATTTGCTATAAGACTCAAAATTGAGCTCAGGTTCATCCTGTTTCCATTGACAATCCTTGAGTGGTTCTACAACTTGATTGGAGTCCACCTGTGGTAAATTAATTTGATTGGACATGATTTGGGAAGGCTCACACATCTGTTTATATATGGTCCCACAGTTGACAGTACATGTCAGAGCAAAATCCAAGCCATGAGGTCGAAAGAATTGTCCGTAGAGCCCCGAGACAGGATTGTGTCGAGGCAGAGATCTGGGTACCAAGGGTACCAAAACATGTCTGCAGCATTGAAGGTCCCCAAGAACACAGTGGCCTCCATCATTTTTAAATGGAACAAGTTTGGAACCACCAAGACCCTTCCTAGAGATGGCCGCCCGACCAAACTGAGCAATCGGGGGCCTTGGTAAGGGAGGTGACCAAGAACCCGATGGTCACTCTGACAGAGCTCCAGAGTTCCTCTGTGAAGATGGGAGAACCTTCCAGAAGGTCAACCATCTCTGCAGCACTCCATCAATCAGGCTTTTATGGTAGAGTGGCCAGACGGAAGCCACTCCTCAGTAAAAGGCACATGACAGCCCTCTTGGAGTTTGCCAAAAGGAATCTAAAGGACACTCAGAACATTAAAAACAAGATTCTCTGGTCTGATAAAACTAAGATTGAACTCTTTGGCCTGAATGCCAAGCGTTACGTCTGGAGGAAACCTGGAGGAAACCTGGCATCATCCCTACGGTGAAGCATGGTGGTGGCGTTATCATGCTGTGGGGATGTTTTTCAGCGGCAGGGACATACCCAAGAGGTCTATCTGTAAGAGCAGAGCATATGGATTCCCACTCTTGTCTCTAGTCTTTAGTCTGCTTACACCCTATTTCCTATACTGTATTAGTTCACTACTTTTGGATAGAGCCCTTATACATAGTGCACTATGTAGGGAATAGGGTACAAATGAGACTTGTTCACAGTCAGATGGCAGAGTCCCAAAGCTGCAGCCTGTCTGTCTATCTCTTGTCTATCTTTGTCACTATGATGACTGATGCCTGTGTATCTCAGCCTCCTCCTCCTCCGCTCCTCTCTTATCTCCTGCCTCCTCATCTCTTCTTATTTTATATTCTGCCTTTTCATCCTCCTCTTCTTATCTTCCTCCACATGTCAACCTCTCTAGACTCAACCCCAATTCCCTGATCCACACACTGTGTATTCCCCTCCATATTCCCACTCACCACTTCACCAACCTCTTGCTAAAAGAAGCAGAAGAACAAGAGAGAGAGAGAGAGTGAGTGAGAGAGAGAGAGAGAGAGAGAGAGACAGACAGAGTGAGAGAGAGACAGAGTGTGAGCGAGAGAGAGAGAGAGAGCGAGAGAGGGAGGGGGGAAGGAGGGCTTCCCTGGTTTCAGACCAGACCAGACTAACACCAGGATTAACAGATAGGGGACACATCATCCCCTCTATTGATTAGTACTGAGCGATTAACCGACGTTTCGGTTATTTTGGGGTTTCAAACAACTAATTGACCAACATTGGTTCAAATATTTAAATTCCATTTCATTTGTTTTTTTCCATGAGCTCAATGAGCACATTATGCAGTTTCTGAGATAAATCAGATCAACCCTGAACTGTGCGATGTAATAGGGAGTTGTAGTTTCCAACAGGCCAATATTCTACATAGTTTAGTGCAGAAACCCTGGTAATTAACTACAATGACCATAATTGCACCTGCATGTCAAGTATGTTTCTTTTACGCCTGCTACCTAAAAGAAAGAAGAATGCGCGATCGAGAGGGATAGAACAGCTGCTTCGTGAGGTATCTCTACCTGAAAATATATGATTTAAGTGATTGATAGTTGCTATTCAGCAGTCATAAAAGTATGCCTTATTTACTTTGAAGAGCCACTGAAATAGTGATTTTGGCAGGCAGCATAGGCAGCAGCTCTGTAGACATGACATGATGACTTGGAATTAAATAATAAAACGTCATCAAATGAAACAAATGTAATATACACAATAACTGAAATATTTGATTAAAGTAATGTGAATAAATGATGGTTAATAAGTGATAAGCAGTAATGGGCAGTCACTACCATCATGGGACTTTTATTCATTGTTTTATTCTTTGTTGTTACAGCATTCAAACTCATAATGCATAGCATATTTCATGTTTGTTTTTTTAACTATCGAAAAACATGATTTTATATATTTATTTTTTATCAAACCGAAACCAACTGACCTCAAAAAGCACTAGGAACTACTATAGATCAAACATAATTACCATGGCAACCCCATAACTGTCAGAAAGGAGGGAGAAACTGATATGATGATTGAGGTCAAAGACTAACTGAGTGACTGAGAGCACAGTGAAGAGCAGGCCATGCTGACTGGACTGTGTAGTTCTGACACGGTCCATGGCTTCATGTGATGAGACACATGATAATAAACTGATAATAAACAAACTGTTACATGGTGAGGTTGCAAACATAGTAGTTGGGGGGGGGGGGGGGGTGTATTGAATCAACGTATTAAAATCCAATAAGGCTGCACAACCTCTATTATGCAGTGATGAGGCTTGACATCAGCTGCATGTGTTGCTTTTGGTCGGAGGCAAGCGGTTCCTGGAATCTGTCACCCCAATGGGTTGATATAGCCCACAGCAGAGAGGAGGAGAGGAGCGACCCCACACAACGTGATGGCGAAGAATGCATTCATTCAGGACTTCTAAGAACAGATTGTGGACACCATTAGAACCTCTACTGACATACACATGCATAATATATAGAGATGGATCTCAATGCAGAACCCATTAGACAGCCAGCAGACAGCATGTAGAGAGAGAGAGAGAGAAAGAGAGAGAGAGAGAAAGAGAGAGAGAGAGACAGAGAGAGAAAGACAGAGAGAGACAGAGAGAGAGAGAGAGAAGAAGACAGAGAGAGAGAGAGAGAGAGAGAGAGAGAGAGAGAGAGAGAGAGAGAGAGAGAGAGAGAGAGAGAGAGAGAGAGAGAGAGAGAGAGATAGATAGATAGATAGATAGATAGATAGATAGATAGATAGATAGATAGATAGATAGATAGATAGATAGATAGAGAGAGGGAGAAAGAGAGAGAGAGAGAGAGAGAGAGAGAGACAGAGAGAGAGAGAGAGAGAGAGAGAGATAGATAGATAGATAGATAGATAGATAGATAGATAGATAGATAGATAGATAGATAGATAGATAGATAGATAGATAGATAGATAGATAGATAGATAGTCCCACTACAGTAGTCTCTCAAAATGCATTGTAATGACGTTGAATCAACGTGGGAAAACTGATTGGATTTGCCTAAATCCAATGACATGGCGAAATGCTTTGTTCATTTCCCGTTGAATTCACATTAGTTGAAAACTCACAAAACGTTAATCAAAACTAGACGTTGAACTGACATCTGTGCCCAATGGGTTACTAGAAATCACTGGACAGATTCTACAACGTGAATCATAAGGTAGACAATGGCCCTCATTCAGAGAGATCCTCTGGGTGCTGATCTAGAATGAGTTTTGCATTTTAGATCATACGGAATGAGATTATATGAACAGGTGGGACCAGCACTCCTTCTCTGAGACTCTAGGAATATGGGCCTTGAGGAACAGTGAGAGCAGCTTGATCTTGTATCAAGTGGTCATGATTTAGTTGGTCCTTTAATATACAATACAGTATGCTGTCCTCCTGCCTTTCCTGTCTCTTCACTGAGGTGTCTAGGTGGATATGGGTTAGTTAGACTACTATCGTATCCTCATATCCTTCTTATAGGCTTAAAGGGATGCTTCGGGATTTTGGCAATGAGGCCCTTTATCATAATGGTATCCACGTGTTCATCTGACTCTGGGGAAGTAGACAGAGGGCCTCATTGCCAAAATCCAGAAGCATCCCTTTAAATAGTATCAAATGTAAATCTGTCAAATGTGATGATGATGATGATGATGACGATTATGATGATGACGATGATGATAATAGGCTACTGAAGGAACACATATAGGCAGCTGTCTGTGTAAACCACACCTCTGTGGCTGAGTGAGTGTGCTGTGCTGTTGGGTATATGTCATGTGAGGGGGCAGAGAGCTAGTGAGGCCACACTGTGAATTACACTGTGAAATATTATAGGGAGAGATAAGAAAAAAAGAACATGAGGGGGAAAATGCATGTTGTATCTATAGGCTTGTTTCTGGGCTACAAAATGCCTGCTGCGCTTTCTCTTTCCCTAGACTCCATCCCATTCTCTGATGTACATCACACACACATTTTATTACATTTACAGTCATTTCTCCATACTGCATAAGTGTGTAGTGGTTGGGCAGTATTTGTGCTGAATTTCCAAGATTATTTAGCAAAAATATTATGTATGATATGTACATTACATTAATTAACTTCAGTATTTAGCAAGAATCACAGTTACTGTAGGATAATACAAAACAGCTGACATGGCCATGGGAAAAAATCCAGTATTGGTGTGGGTTATGAATAGAGGTAATTACCATAGCATAGCGTATGAAAAAGAGGGTCGCAAATGACTCAAATGATTCGAGGCTGGAGCAATATTACGACATACCGTAATGTTATCCGCGCAAGCGGGCACAGCAGTTTATGACGGCAGCACACACATGCGGCAGCAGCGGTACATCGAGACAGAAACACACACACATCTCAGCATTATCACATTTTAGCCGTACTGTTTCCCGTCCGTTCCATCCAACAACCCCCCCCCCCCCCCTCTCTCTCTCTCCCTCTCTCTCTCTCTCTCTCTGCGAGGAGGAATATCAACTGCAACTCCCCGGAAGGAAGGCGACGTCTTCGCATAGCCTGCTGCGGATGGATCAATAAGCGAAGCCCCCTCTCTTCGAATGCTCCTTTGACATACCAACGGGGGAAGCCCATCATAAATCACACATTCTTACAAAGGAATCACTCACCCGATGTTGCTCAACGCCTGCTCGAATAGCTCCGTCTGCAGAATGTTCTGAGGCGGCGTAAAAGCCTCATTAAAATGGGATAGAACGGAGCTACAAAATTGACGCAATGTATCAAACTGCATTTTCCTCCTTTTTCCTTCGTGTCTTTTATCCTCAGTATGGCCCTTTTCCTCAAACACAATACATCCACCTGCGCTGCCTCGCTCTCCGTCCGGACCCGCGTCTGTTTATCTCCAGGGACGCATTAAACGCGAAGACGCCAATCAAGTTCCATATTTCTCCTGATCTTGGTAGAAAGAGTCCTTAAATGAAAAGCAGTCGAGGCTGGAATGTACAGTCATAATGCTCCGAACTTAACCCGACAAAATATAGCGGGCTGTAGCAGGATCTATTTGCAGTGGAGGTGAGGGGGGAAAGCAGCAGCGAGGCATCTTCCAGCAAAGCAAGCTTCACTTACCGGTGCATCAGGGGCAGCTCATACTCAACTCATATTTCTCTCTGCCTATTAGAGCACGCATACAAACACACACATACATACACACACAACACGCAAGCATTCGTTCACGCACACGCTTGCCGTATCCTTCTCTTTCTCATACTCTGGACCGCGCACGCAGATACAATACATGGGCGCGCAGAGATGCTGTCGTCAGTGCTTTTGCCATATATGACTGCCAACCATCAGCTCTCATAAGTAATAAGGGAGGAGGACAAGGCATTCTACTTCCTCTGGGAGAGAGTCTGAGAAAGGGGAGAGAAATAAAAGGTGGACGAAGGGATTCCAATCTAATGGGCCTGACAGAGTTTACTAACAAATCAGACTGGATGATCCTCAGTGGGAGGACAGGGGGGTTGTCTACTAACTCCAGCAGCTCATATGGGAGTTGCAGACATTAAGCAAAGGGCCATTTAACACAGAAGAAATGGCAGGTGTGAGTGAAGGCCAACATGGATGGATGGATGCACAGCGTCTGTATAAGAAAGTTATATTCCATTTTATAAACTGGGTGGTTCGAGCCCTGAATTCTGATTGGCTGACAGCCATAGTATAGCAGACCGTGTACCACAGGTATGACAAAACATTTATTTGTACTGCTCTACTTACATTGGTAACCAGTTTATAATAGCAATAAGGCACCTCTGGGGTTTGTGATATATGGTCAATATACCACGGCTAGGGCTGTGTCCAGGCACTCCATGTTGTGTCGTGCTTTTACCACACCCCCTGGCCATATACCACACCCTGTGCCTTATTGCCTAAAGATGCCTAGATGTGATTTGCACTTCTCTCTGATCAATGGTTTATATAACGATCAGAATAAACACTAAGCATACGGTTATTCTGTCATTTACACAGAGGTTCATTTGATGAATAAAAGGTGGATTTAATATAATATTAGATCACTTAAACCATAACCCCCAAAACATCAAGATGTATTGGTGACATTGGTAAACAGGACTGAGGACTCACTACGCCCTCCATGCTGCTGTACACTGTAATGCATCTCTGCAGGTGCCTCCACTAGCTTGGGTAGGAAACACCCATCTCACTTCATGACACCAATGTAACAAGTAACGGGCTGGATTTAAGCTCATGTTGGCTAGTTGTGTTTCTTTTGTCCTGCTAACTAATACAATACTAATGCACTGAACTTGGTTGGGGCTGGGCTGGGCTGGGCTGGGGTATAAGGTTGGGGTTGGGGCTGGGCTGGGGTATAAGGTTGGGGTTGGGACTGGGGCTCAGCTGGGGCTAGGGTTGAGGCTGAGCCAGGGTTTGGGCTGGGTGGATAAACATGGGAAACCTTGAGAAACACAAGTAGATAATTATATTCTAATCCCAGCCTAATTATTGCTATTTCATCAGTGTCTCCACACCCTGACTACCTCGTCGTCCTGGATGTTGGGTATCTGTGTGTTCATTTCAATGACACCTCCGAGACCAAGATAAATGTGACCCTTTCTGAAGTTATTTCACCTTATAAACAGGCTGTCAGCTGGAAACCTCTTTCTCTTTCAGAGTTCATTTACACATTCTTTAGATTAATGAAAGTGGTTTTTGGTGATTATGCAGTGGGAGTTCTATTTTATACATCATCACCATTGTCCCCTGAGTTCTCAGACAGGCCGTTTCCGGTTCTGTGTCGCCACTGAACTCAGTGCTGCCAAAGCTAGAATCATTCACTGCTACCATTCTCCCTCTCTGCCATAAAGTCAATTAATATAGAGAGAGAGAGCCACCGAACAACACAGTGAGCTCTGAGCTCACATCCCACAGCCTGATCTAACTGGTAATCAAATACAACAACCTCAGAATTAACTAGCTGTCTTTGTTGGCTGTGAGTGAGTGTGTGTGTGTGTGTGTGTGTGTGTGTGTGTGTGTGTGTGTGTGTGTGTGTGTGTGTGTGTGTGTGTGTGTGTGTGTGTGTGTGTGTGTGTGTGTGTGTGTGTGTGTGTGTGTGTGTGTGTGTGTGTGTGTGTGTGTGTGTGTGTGTGTGCGTGCGTGCGTGCGTGTGTGCGTGCGTGTGTTTATTTAGCTGAATTCTGTTAAATAGTGAGAATGCTCACTGTTAAAATGCACTGTTACTACACATTGCTCATTTAAAACCTTATAAGGTAAAGCAGTTTCAATCAATTCTACTCTGCTAGACAGGTCCCAGAGTCCTACTCCAATATCTGTTTGAATATGTCCTAAATGGCACCCTATTCCCGTTATACTGCACTATTTTTGACCAGAAGTGCACTACTTTTCACCAGAAGCAGAAACCCATCACATTTCTTAATATTTGTGACCAACAGTCAACTGCCAAGTGGGCAGAATATTGTCCATATTGTTCTCTGTCAATATTGTCAATATTAATCTTTCCATTACTGCGTGTCTGGGAGTAAAAAGAGCCCAACACAAGGTCGTAATGGGAGGAAGAGGACACAGGCTTAATGAGTTGTGTCTCTAACCCCAGAGTGGCTACAGTACGGTAAAGGCTTGTTTGTCCCAGTGCTAGACTAGGGGGGACGCGGCCCATCAGGTACACCTTTACAAGGTCGACAGAGGAACAGGCGCGGAGGAGGAATGGGGTCGAGTGAAACACACCTCCTGTGTGTGTGTGTGTGTGTCAGTGTGTGTGTGTGTGTGTGGGGGTGTGTGTGTGTGGGTGTGCATCTACAGTATGTGGTGTGTGGAAAGCCTCTCTGTGGAGTGAATCACCCACTGGGCCCACAGTGCACTGGATAACACGACATACGGCCCAAAATCCCTCTCTTCCCATCAGGAAGCCTGTTCCAGTGGGCATAGAGGAACAGAGATGAGCAGAGAGGAACAGAGAGGAGCATAGAGGAACAGAGATGAGCATAGAGGAACAGAGAGGAGCATAGAGGAACAGGGAGAGGGAGGAGCATAGAGGAACAGGGAGGTGCAGAGAGGGAGAAGAGAGGAGCATAGAGGAACAGAGATGAGCAGAGAGGAGCATAGAGGAACAGAGATGAGCAGAGAGGGAGAAGAGAGGAGCATAGAGGAACAGAGATGAGCATAGAGGAACAGAGAGGAGCATAGAGGAACAGAGATGAGCATAGAGGAACAGAGAGGAGCATAGAGGACCAGAGATGAGCATAGAGGAACAGAGATGAGCATAGAGGAACAGAGAGGAGCATAGAGGAACAGAGAGGAGCATAGAGGAACAGGGAGAGGGAGGAGCATAGAGGAACAGGGAGAGAGAGGAGCATAGAGGAACAGAGATGAGCAGAGAGGAACAGAGAGGAACAGGGAGAGGAAGGAGCATAGAGGAACAGGGAGGTGCAGAGAGGGAGAAGAGAGGAGCATAGAGGAACAGGGAGGTGCAGAGAGGAGCATAGAGGAACAAGGAGGTGCAGAGAGGGAGAAGAGAGGAGCATAGAGGAACAGGGAGGTGCAGAGAGGGAGAAGAGATGAGCATAGAGGAACAGGGAGGTGCAGAGAGGGAGAAGAGATGAGCATAGAGGAACAGGGAGGTGCAGAGAGGGAGAAGAGAGGAGCATAGAGGAACAGGGAGGTGCAGAGAGGAAGAAGAGAGGAGCATAGAGGAACAGGGAGGTGCAGAGAGGGAGAAGAGATGAGCATAGAGGAACAGGGATGTGCAGAGAGGGAGAAGAGATGAGCATAGAGGAACAGGGATGTGCAGAGAGGGAGAAGAGAGGAGCATAGAGGAACAGGGATGTGCAGAGAGGGAGAAGAGATGAGCATAGAGGAACAGGGAGGAGAAGAGAGGAGCATAGAGGAACAGGGATGTGCAGAGAGGGAGAAGAGATGAGCATAGAGGAACAGGGAGGTGCAGAGAGGGAGAAGAGAGGAGCATAGAGGAACAGGGAGGTGCAGAGAGGAGCATAGAGGAACAGGGGGGTGCAGAGATGAGTAGGGAGGAGCAGAGAGGAGTAGGGAGGAGCAGAGAGGTGCAGAGAGGAGCAGAGAGGAGTAGGGAGGAGCAGAGAGGAGAAGAGAGGAGCAGAGAGGAGTAGGGAGGAGCAGAGAGGAGGAGCAGAGAGGAGTAGGGAGGAGCAGAGAGGAGCATAGAGGAGTAGGGAGGAGCAGAGAGGAGCAGAGAGGAGCAGAGAAGAGGAGATGGGAGCAGAGAGAAGAAGAGAAGAGCAGGGAGAAGCCGAGAGGAGCAGAGAGGAAAAGAGAGGGGCAGGGAGGAGCAGAGAGTAGTAGAGAGGAGCAGGGAGAAGCAGAGAGGAAAAGAGAGGAGCAGAGATAAGCAGGGAGGAGCAGGGAGGAGCAGGGAGAAGCAGAGAGGAAAAGAGAGGAGCAGAGAGGAAAAGAGAGGGGCAGGGAGGAGCAGAGAGGAGCAGGGAGAAGCAGAGAGGAAAAGAGAAGAGCAGAGAGAAGCAGGGAGGAGCAGGGAGGAGCAGGGAGAAGCAGAGAGGAAAAGAGAGGAGCAGAGAGGAAAAGAGAGGGGCAGGGAGGAGCAGAGAGGAGCAGGGAGGAGCAGAGAGGAGCAGGGAGAAGCAGAGAGGAAAAGAGAAGAGCAGAGAGGAGCAGGGAGGAGCAGAGAGGAGGAGGGAGGAGCAAGGAGGACAGGAAGGAGCAGGGAGGGGCAGAGAGGAGTAAAGACGAGCGGGTAGGAGCAGCGAAGAGCAGGGAGAAGCAGATAGGATCAGAGAGGCAGAATTGCAGGATAGCAGAGAGAGTGGGAAGAGGACATCTGTTCCTCCCAGGGCAGCTCACCATGACTGACCCCTGGGTTATGGAACGGTTGGAAATACCGTCCAGACCTGTCTGGGTTCAAAAAGCATTTGTTTTCCTTCAAATACAATGAGCATTTGATTGAACCTGTCTAGAGTTCCAGATGGGCAGGGTTTGCATGTTTGGGACTATTCTGTTGGTTCCCTTTGCACCAGTCAAGCTCAATCGAGAGCAAGTAAATATTTGATAGAAAACGAATACTATTTGAACCTAGGTCTGGACTACAGAGTACAGACTCAGAATGACACAATGAGGGGACTAGAGGAACATATTTCTGCTGTATGAGATGCACTAGAAAAATGTGTGCAGGGTGTCTCTCTCTCTCTCTCTCTCTCTCTCTCTCTCTCTCTCTCTCTCTCTCTCTCTCTCTCTCTCTCTCTCTCTCTCTCTCTCTCTCTCTCTTTCTCTCCCTCTGTGTCAGTGGACTATGGAGAGAGGAAGGAGACACTGTGTGGTGATAAATGGAATTACAATAAATCAGCTGTGACGACACAAGCTATCCAAGGCACAGAGAAAAAGGATTCACAAGCACAGCATAGAAGTGTAATCCAACAGCCGGTCTATTTTCTTATTCTTTATTTAAACATGTAGATCCCGATTGAGATCTATTTTGCGTACATTTTTGGAAGAAACAGTACAGTCTCCAACAGGGAGACTCTGACAACAGTGACGTAATACAGCCAGGAAGTTCTTTCCCAACTTCTTCCTGTACTATCTGTACCTGGCTAAAACATGCCTAGAGAACAGTAGGACAAAAAGTCTATCTAGTTATTGTGATGAGTTGCAGCCAAGGGCTTCTTCAGCATGTCTGGTTTCTGCCGCTTCAGAGGAAGACACAGTGAATGCAGTATTATAGTCATCATCAGTCAGTTCACCAGCTAGGGAATCCCTCTAGCTGAGTTTGACTTAAGAGGAAAGATGAAAGACACCAGTCATCTAGTGTGGGAGTCAGTGTGTGGGTGTGTGCTTGTACGTGTGTGAATGTGTGTCAGTGTTGTGCTCATGTGTAGTTGTGAGTGGGCAAATTTAAGTATATTTACATGTGTGTGTGTTTGTTTGTCTGTGTCTGTGTGTTTGGGTGTGTCAATGTTAAACTTATTTTAGGTAGCGGTGTCCATGTGTCTTTCCTGCTTCATGGACCTCATGCATACACATCTGTGTGATCAAACTGTTTACCGTTCTCAAAAAATAAGTCATTTGCCAGGAGCCATAGCTTTTATGATTTTTATTTTACCCTACACTTTTCCCAGGCCCTGACCATCACTCCCTCCAATACAGCTCCAGAGGCATTTCAACTTAACCAACCACATGACACAGCTTGCTATAGGCAAGAGTGGGGCAGGTTTAGCCATTTTTTATTTATTTAGCACCACTATGTCAATGGAAAATATTGTATTCTTTCTAACAAAGATATCTCCATATATTTCAGGATGTTGTGTATCTCTGGAAATAATTAGAACTCATGTAAACGTAACAGTTTTGAAAACACAGCATGTCTAAAAAGTTGTCTGTTGGTATGGGGTCAATTCAGCATAGGGACAGGGTAAATGGAGCCACCTTGGGGTAAGTGGGTGATGGTGTTCTGTGACAGTGGGTGATGGTGCTGGTAGGTCAAAGTTGAATTCATGGAATGGGGGGTATGGTATATTGTACAGTGCATTCGAAAAGTATTCAGACCCCTTGACTTTTTCCACATTTTGATACGTTACAGCCTTATTATAAAATGGATTAAAACGTTTGATTGTTTCGTTAATCTACACACAATACCCCATAATGAAGCATAATGACAAAGCAAAAGCAGTTTTTTAGAAATTTTGTCAAATATAGAAGAAAAAAATGTAAATGTAAATATGACATTTACATAACTATTCAGACCATTTACTCAGTGCTTTGTTGAAGCACCTTTGGCAGCGATTACAGCCTAGAGTTTTCTTGGGTATGACGCTACAAACTTGGCACACCTGTATTTGGGGAGTTTTTCCCATTATTCTCTGCAGATCCTCTCAAGCTCTGTCAGGTTGGATGGAGAGCATCGCTGCACAGCTATTTTCAGGTCTCTAGAGAGATGTTCGATCGATCGGGTTCAATTCTGGGCTCTGGCTGGGCCACTCAAGGACATTCAGAGACTTGTCCCGAAGCCACTCCTGCATTGTCTTGGCTGTGTGTTTAGGGTCGTTGTCTTGTTGGAAGGTGAACCTTCGCCCCAGTCTGAGGTTCTGAGCGCTCTGGAGCAGGTTTTTATCAAGGGTCTCTCTGTACTTTGCTCTGGTCATCTTTCCCCCAATCCTGACTAGTCTCCCAGTCCCTGTGGCTGAAAGACATCCCCACAGCATGATGCTGCCACCACCATGCTTCATCGTAGGGATGGTAACAGCTTTCCTTCAAATGTGACGCTTGCCATTCAGGCCAGAGAATCTTGTTTCTCATTGTCTGAGAATCTTTTAGGTGCCTTTTGGAAAACTCCAAACGGGCTGTCATATGCCTTTTACTGAGGAGTGGCTTTCATCTTGCCACTCTACCATAAAGGCCTGATTGTTTGAGTGCTGCAGAGATGGTTGTCCTTCTGTAAGGTTATCCCATCTCCTCAGAGGCACTCTGGAGTTCTATCAAAGTGACCATTGGGTTCTTGGTCTGTGTGTAGGTTGATGATGATTTTATTTTATTGAATCAATTTTAGAATAAGGCTGTAACGGAACAAAATCTGGAAAAAGTCAAGGTGTCTGAATACTTTATATCTTAAATGTACAGTTGAAGTCGGAAGTTTGCATACACCTTAGCCAACTACATTTATACTCAGTTTTTCACAATTACTGACATTTAATCAGAGTAAAAAATCCCTGTTTCAGGTCAGTTAGGATCGCCACTTTATTTCAAGAATGTGAAAAGTCAGAATAATAGTAGAGAGAATTATTTATTTCAGCTTTTATTTATTTGTAACATTCCCAGTGGGTCAGAAGTTTACATACACTCAATTAGTATTTGGTAGCATTGCCTTTAAATTGTTTAACTTGGGTCAAATGTTCCGGGTAGCCTTCCACAAGCTTCCCACAATAAGTTGGGTAAATTTTTGGCCCATTCCTCCGGCAGAGCTGGTGTAACTGAGTCAGGTTTGTAGGCCTCCTTGCCCGCACATGCTTTTTCAGTTCTGCACACAAATTTACTAGGGGAGTGAGGTCAGGGCTTTGTGATGGCCACTCCAATACCTTGACTTTGTTGTCCTTAAGCCATTTTGCCACAACTTTGGAAGTATGCTTGGGGTCATTGTCCATTTGGAACACTAATTTGCGACCAAGCTGATGTCTTGAGATGTTGCTTCAATATATCCACATCATTTTCCTACCTCATGATGCCATTGATTTTGTGAAGTGCACCAGTCCCTCCTGCAGCAAAGCACCCACACAACATGTTTCTGCCACCCCCGTGCTTCACAGTTGGGATGTTATTCTTCGGATTGTAAGCCTCCTACAAACATAAAAATGGTAATTATGGCCAAACAGTTCTATTTTTGTTTCATCAGACCAGAGGACATTTCTCCAAAAAGTTTGATATTTGTCCCCATGTGCAGTTGCAAACCGTAGTCTGGCTTTTTGATGGCGGTTTTGGAGCAGTGGCTTCTTCCTTGCTGAGCGGCCTTTCAGGTTATGTCGATATAGGACTCATTTTACTGTGAATATAGATACTTTTGTACCCGTTTCCTCCAGCATCTTCACAAGGTCCTTTTCTGTTGTTCTGGGATTGATTTGCACTTTTCGCACCAAAGTACGTTAATCTCTAGGAGACAGAACGCGTATCCTTCCTGAGCAGTATGACGGCTGCGTAGTCCCATGGTGTTTATACTTGCATACTATTCTTAGTACAGATTAATGTGGTACCTTCAGGCTGTTGGAAATTGCTCCCAAGGATGAACCAGACTTGTGGAGGTCTACAATTTTTGGCTGATTTGTTTTGATTTTCCCATGATGTCAAACAAAGAGGCACTGAGTTTGAAGGTAGGCCTTGAAATACATCCACAGGTACAGCTCCAATTGACTCAAATTATGTAAATTAGCCTATCAGAAGCTTCTAAAGCCATGACATCATTTTCTGGAATTTTCCAAGCTGTTTAAAGACACAGTCAACTTAGTGTATGTACATTTCTGACCCACTGGAATTGTGATACGGTGAATTGTGAAATAATCTGTCTGTAAACAATTGTTGGAAAAATTAATTGTGTCATGCACAAAGTAGATGTCCTAACCAACTTGCCAAAACTATACTTTGTTAACAAGAAATGTGTGGAGTGGTTGAAAAACTAGTTTTAATGACCTAAGTGTATGTAAACTTCCGACTTCAACTGTGGATGCCTCTGTTCAATATCACGTACCCTTCCATTTCTTGACCAGTTGGTCTAGGACAGGGATGTTGTTTCGATGTGCCAATTCACAGACAAGTTCTCTGCATTTGAGGATACTAAGCCCATGAAACTGGTCCTCAAGATGTATGATATGTTTAGCAAGCTCAGACTCCATGTCATCAGATAAGGCCTTGTGTGTTTCTGCTACTCATCATTGCCTCATTATTTGTTCATCCCTTGCTGCTGCTCAAATGGACTTCTTCCTTTATCTCACTTCCTTGGCTGCTCTTTCAAGAACTTTAAGGGGGGGGGGGGCTATACCCCTGCTTGTTTTACATTTGTGTACACAGGACATGATGGTGTCTGCTATGTAACAATAACAATACACTCCTGAGTTCATACTGTAGGCATGACACATTGCAAAAATACTATGTACTGTATATTATGCTTAAAACGGACTAAATATAATAATAATTAGTATGGTGTATGGTGGCCATTGGTTTAACTTACCCCATGGCCATTGGCTTAACTTACCCCAAAAAGGCAAACATTTTGACAATATTAGCCTTCACAGCTAGAAGGATGCACTTTCAAGCTAGGTTTAGGACCTCATATTGTAGCTTATAGAGAGAGACCCAACTGACGTATAAAACCATCTTAAAACTATCTTCTTTGGTTTAGATGCAAGCATCGTGAAACCTATAACACAATAAATTCATTTGACTTTGTGAAAATCTGTTTTTTTTACCTAACTTCCTTATCAATTTTTCATGTGGTTTCTTCCTTCACAGACTCCATGAAATGATGACCTCATACTAAATATTTGGTCACATTATTAATTTTGTGTATGGTTTCCTAGAAACAAGGGGTGGCTCAAATAACCCTTTGGCTCAACTTACCCCACTCTCCCCTAACAGGTTTCACTTTTAACAGACAGTGTTCCTCCACAATAACGATCAAAAATGTTAAAACCAGCTCAAATCCCTGAGGGAATTGTTCAAATGTGTTTAACACACACACAACCTTACACACACACACACTGGACTCACCTGTCTATGTCCTGTCCTTGACCTGAGTGCCTCAGCCCTGAGCCGTTGTTGAGGGAGCCTTGTCTGGGGAGCCCGGGAGGTCTGCTTCTATCTGCTGATATGTCCCCTGGGGGCCCCTGGTAGAGGAGATCCTGCTGCAGTTTGGCCTTCTTCTCCTGGGGAGCCTCCTCGTGACGTCGACCCCTGGGGCCCTCAGACCCGCCCCGTGGCCCTGCGGCGCTGCTGTAGAACCACGCTCCCGACTTGGTTAGGATTTCTTGTTGTTTTCGGCACAAGTTGCATACCCACATAACCTGTACATAGAGGACAGAGTGGGTTAGATATCTGCAGTGGTGTGGATGGTGGTGGTGGTGGTGGTGGTGGTGGTGGTGGTGGTGGTGGGCTTACAGCAATGAACTACAATGAAAGGAGTCATGGAATGGATCAACCCCTAGAGGAGACGTGCCAAGTATCATTAAAAAAGGATACTTGGACCTGCTAGATGTTGTAGGAAACACTGTAAATATACAGATGAGGATATGAATGATTTGATAATATTGCATACACATACAGTAGCCTTTGGGCAAGTGTTTAGGAGGGAGAGAATATTAGGATTGTATGTAGCACCATATCTAACTGAGGACATAATGTTGAGTTCACTGGACAGTCTGTGAGTATGATGAGGAATCTGAAGTTCATATGATCTACATCCCCCTACATTCTCAGAAAAAAGGATTCCAAAAGTGTTCTTTGTCCATCCCCACATTAGAACCATTTTTGCTTCCATGTAGAACTTCTGTGGAAAACGGTTCTCAAACGGTTCTCCTATGGGGACAGCCAAAGAACCCATTAAGGCTCTAGATAGCGCCTTTTTGTCTAAGAATGTACATACTTACACCACTTGCTTATATGGGGTACCAGCCACAGAAATGAAATGACTAGACTGGGTATCCCCATTCAAGTCAATGGGTTGGTAGTGTGTGGTTACAGAGTCATTGATTGGTGATTTTATTTCTATGGTACTAACGTTGTGATGCACAATACTGTAAGTAACTGAATCTAAATAAGAAGCTAGCTGCAGCCCTACTGTTTAATACAGCTGTGTGTGTATAGCAGAGGGGTGGAGAGAGACTGTGTTCAGCAGCTCTACAGAGGAAGTAGCACTAACTGTGGTCTGCAGCCCCCTCCCTCCACATTAGCCTCATAAATCCAGGAGCCGACAAAAGCCCTGATCACTCCACCTCAGACGCAGCACAGCCGCCATCAAAGCCCTGGTCTGCTTCGCAAATGGCACCCTTTTCCCTACGTAGTGCACTATGGGCCCTGATCAAAAAGTAGTGCACCATATTTAGCATAGGGTGCCATTTTGGATGCAACCTGATCACTCCGCCTCAGACGCAGCTCATCCAGCCTCACTCTGCCCTAACAACCGCCCACCCTAGTCTGGAGGAAGAGTGATGCCTAGTGGAAAAGAAGAAATGGGCAGCTGCCTCTTTCTCTCTCTCTCTCTCTCTCTCTCTCTCTCTCTCTCTCTCTCTCTCTCTCTCTCAGGGCGCATGGTGCAGGGCATCAGGGTCCATGAGGAACTCAGCCTGTAGGCTTATGGCCAGTGACTGACAGCAGTGATGTACAGTAGACAGGCAGGCAGCTGCACTCAACCCAGCAGCAGTGTCCTCCAGTCGCTAGTTATAGCCTGACTCTGGCCCTGGTCCTATAGTCAGAGCATTGAGCTGACTCAGTACTGGAGTGCATTACTGTGATTACTATTGGCTGGGCTGGGCTTACACAGCACACTACACAACCCTCCACTGACTTAGTGGCTGGCTGGCTAACTGGTTGGCTAACTGGCTGGGGGTCATATGCCTAGTTAAATAAATCATATTCGGAAGGCCATGGCATGACCAATGAGAGGTTGTCTCCTTACCACCCCAGACAATCAGATGTCTGAACCACTGGGGTGGTGGCTACACTCTACTTCCATACTTCTCAAGCACGCATGCACACACACAAACACAACCTCCATACCAGTCACAAGCATGCGCACGCACACGCTACAACGCTACCTCCACACCAGGTCCCACTTCCTGTTCATTACTCCAATCTCCCTCTCTGCTTAAAACTTCTTAGGGATTAGCCTCCTTTTTTTCAATGTTCGCCTAAAATGACATACCCAAATCTAACCTCCTGTAGCTCAGGCCCTGAAGCAAGGATATGCATGTTCTTGGTACCATTTGAAGGGAAACACTTTGAAGTTTGTGGAAATGTGAATGGAATGTAGGAGAATGTAACACAAGAGATCTGGTAGAAGAAAATACAAATAATTTGTATTTATTTTTTTCTACCACCATCTTTGAAATGCAACCATCTGTAAATAGCCCATCCAACCAACTACCTACCTCATCCCCATATTTGTTTTTTGTTTTTTTTCTGCTCTTTTGCACACCAGTATTTCTACTTGCACAGCCTCATCCCTCAGACGTTTTTTAACATAGCCCAGTTCTTTCCCAGATAGAGAGAGCCTTGTACATCAGCCAGCATGGCATGACGTGACCTACTTATTTACTGCTCACAAGTGCAATTTACATAGAGTCAGTTCTCCAATCTGCCAACAATAATGAACCACATTCTGAGCTTCAGACTGTACATGCAGTGGGCTCTTTTATTTCATCAGCACATACCTAATAGTACATTAGTATTCCAAAACAGACCAGGAAGACATACGCACACAGGCCAAATGAATACTGAGCAGGGCATGCTAAGCCTAGCTCCGCCTCACACAGCGTTCCTATACAGGACTATATGGTGTAGCATCTGGTCTGCACCTAAACATAACCTGGATGACTAATGCACTAAAAAGTGAAAATGGTGAAAAATATAAGCAGTGGTTGATCACAGTAGAGATGATTGAATGATAAGGTTTTAGGTCGAAGCCATACTCCTTAGTCAGAAGTGGTGTCAGCACACACACACTCACACAGCATGTGCGCTCTAACAGTTTGTCCAGTGATGCAGCAGAGAGCGTCAGTTTGGCCCACTCTGACAGACTACTGTTAGCATCTGTAATAGTCACTAAACCAAACACACATACAAACACACACACACACACACACGCACACAGGTCAAGCAGCTGTACTGATTGCCAGAGGTGTGTTCACTGCAGCCAGACTGCAGTCCCTTCTCCCTCCTTCCCCACTGCCTAACTCTTCACGGCTGAGTGCAGTCAGGGGGATGGGTGTGGGGGAGGAAGGGGAGAGGAAGGGACAGCCCCCCCCAGACTGGGCCATTTCTCCCTGTGTTTGCACATTTCATAGTCATTGAACCTGCACCCAAATATAGAACATTAAAAAACCTAGTGCTCCAAACATAGGAGAGGAATAGACATGGCATATGTAGCCCACTAAATGTCCCAGCAAACAAGGGACGTCCTGAGGACATTCGGCGACATTCCCAATAGGTCCCTTAAAGGTTTTGGTGCGACATTATCGCACTGACGTTCTGATAACGTTGCATGATAGTCCCACGGGAATGTTCTCTGGGGGACTTTTTTACAATGTTCTTGGGAAATTGTGTCATGGTCTCCTGAATGTCCCCTGAATGTTCTTGGGACATTGTGTCATGGTCCCCTGGAGGTTTTGGCTAGTTCGCGGTTTGTCCGGGGAACGTCCCGAAGGACGTTTTTAGGACGTTCTTTGCATGTTGTGTCATGGTCCCCTGAAGGTCTTGTCTAGTTCCCGGTTTGTCCCGGGAAAGTAATTAAATGGTATGGGGTTTTAAAGTAAGTTAAACATGTTAACCCTTGCAGGGCTGCTGGCCCAGAAGGCATCCCTAGCCACGTCCTCAGAGCATGTGCAGACCAGCTGGCTGGTGTGTTTACAGACATATTTAATCGCTCCCTATCCCAGTCTGTTGTCCCCATATGCTTCAAGATGACTACCATTGTTCCTGTACCGAAGAAGGCAAAGATAACTGAACTAAGTGACTACTGCCACGAAGCACTCACTTCTGTCATCATGAAGTACTTTGAGAGGCTAGTCAAGGATCATATCACCGCCACCTTACCGGCCACCCTAGACCCACTTCAGTTTGCATACCGCCCCCATAGGTCCACAGATGACACAATCGCTATTGCACTGCACACTGCCCTATCCCATCTGGACATAAAGAATACCTATGTAAGAAGGGTGTGCGCTCAGCCCTCTCCTGTACTCCCTGTTCAGCCACGACTGCATGGCCATGCACGCCTCCAACTCAATCATCAAGTTTGCAGACGACACAACAGTAGTGGGCTTGATCACCAACAACGACGAGACAGCCTACAGGGAGGAGGTGAGGGCACTAGGAGTGTGGTGTCAGGACAACAACCTCTCACTCAACGTCAACAAAACAAAGGATATGATGTTGGACTTCAGGAAACAGCAGAGGGAGCACCCCCCTATCCACATCGAAGGGACAGCAGTGGAGAAGGTGGAAAGTTTTAAGTTCCTCGGCGTACACATCACAGACAAACTGAAATGGTCCACCCACACAGACAGTGTGGTGAAGAAGGTGCAACAGCGCCTCTTCAACTTCAGGAGGCTGAAGAAATTTGGCTTGTCACCCAAAACACTGATAAACTTTTACAGGTGCACAATCGAGAGCATCCTGTCGGGCTGTATCACCACGTGGTACAGCAACTGCACCGACCTCAACCGCAAGGCTCTCCAGAGGGTGGTGTGGTCTGCACAACGGGTGGTGTGGTCTGCACAACGGTTGCATCACCCGGGGCAAACTACCTGCCCTCCAGGACACCTACAGCACCCAATGTCACAGGAAGGCCAAAAAGATCATCAAGGACAACAACCACCCGAGGCCACTGCCTGTTCACACCTCTATCATCCAAAAGGCGAGGTCAGTACAGGTGCATCAAAGCTAGGACCAAGAGATTGAGAAACAGCTTCTATCTCAAGGCCATCAGACTGCTAAACAGCCATCACAAACTCAGAGAGGCTGCTGCCTACAATGAGACCCAATCACTGGACACTTTAATAAAGATCACTAGTCACTTTAAATAATGCCACATTAATAATGTTTACCTATCTTACATCTTACCTATCTTACATATCACCAGTATATACTATATTGAGACCCAATCACTGGACACTTTAATAAAGATCACTAATCACTTTAAATAATGCCACATTAATAATGTTTACCTATCTTACATTACTCATATCACCAGTATATACTATTTTGAGACCCAATCACTGGACACTTTAATAAATATCACTAATCATTTTAAACAATGCCTCTCTAAATAATGGCACTTTAATAATGTTACATATCTTACATTACTCATATCACATGTATATACTGTACTGTATATTATACCATCTACTGCACCTTGCCTATGCCGCTCGGCCATCGCTCATCCATATACTTATATGCACATGTTCTCATTCACCCCTTTAGATTTGTGTGTATTAGGTAGTTGTTGGGGAATTGTTAGATTACTTGTTAGATTTGTTGGTATTAGGTAGTTGTTGGGGAATTGTTAGATTACTTGTTAGATTTGTTGGTATTAGGTAGTTATTGGGAATTGTTAGATTACTTTTTAGATTTGTTGGTATTAGGTAGTTATTGGGAATTGTTAGATTACTTGTTAGATATTACTGCACTGTTGGAACTAGAAGCATAAGCATTTCGCTACGCTCACATTAACATCTGCTAACCATGTGTATGTGACCAATAAAAAAAAGATTTTGATTTGAAGTGATACACTGTTCAGCTAAAACAGTGTACAAATCTTTACTCAGCGAGATCCCTAGTCAGTTGCCCAACAGCATGTCTTCAACCAAAATGTGTCCTCTGAAACAGAGAGGTGTGGAGGGGCTGCCTTAAATGACGTACCCCCCGTACTGCCCCCCGCAGATGTGCTCCTCAGTTGTGCTCAAGAGCAGAACTGCACATTTTTCCATCTTACCAGTTTGGCGATTCAAACCAGCGACCTTTCGGTTACTGATGTGTGCTGGAGCATAGGTACTGTATGCTACTGATCTATTGTATTAGGCTACGATGGGTACCATCAAGCTGCTTAGATTGATATGTAATTTGTTATCTAATGTTTTTTCATTTAAACTGAAGGTGGGTTCATACATCCTTATCATCTTTCGCATTTGGTCCCATACAAAGATATTATACTCCATATTTTATTCCATCTGTTTACTCCATCTAATCCATCTGGACTTGAATCAATAACTTCTATCTAAGATGAGCATGCCTAGCGTTCAGACAACCTCGTCTGTTGCAAATCTCTACAGCCAAACAATGCTATAGCTTATTTCAAGGGTGGTGCTGTGGTGGTGCTTTCGATGCCCAATCTAGTGTATGTTCATCACTTTCTAAGAGACAATTTACAGCATTGACTAAAAGTCCTTTAAGATAGAGAGCAGCCTTCAGCTTTCCCAGTTTGTGCTGAGCTTTGTTTAGCTGTCAAGCCTGTGGTGCTACACTACATCAAAGTAAAATGAACAGGGGAGGGAGGAGACAATCGCCTCTTTCTGATACATATGTTCCAGTAGCCAATACTCAGTCAATGAGCTCTCTCTTGTGGCCAAGAAGCAGCACTACACCACAACAGCATCCTACCAAAACAGTTGAGGGGAGCATGATATTATCAAACTTCAAAGCTAAAGGACCATAAAAATACCATGGTGACCATTTTTAACTATTAAGAGAATTGCAACCGTTGTTGCAGTACTTGAGTCCAAATAGTGACTGTTCTTTCGGGGACAAAAACACATACTTGGTATCATATCTTGCAGACTAAATGTATTCCCAACCATCAAATGTTAATGTATCTTGTTCATAGCATTCAGAGAACAAAAATGTCACATACTATAAAGAGATGTGCGTCATGGTAAAATATTAATGTGATGGTGAATAGACTGTCATCCGTATCATATTGCCTGTTTCCCTCCCAGTCTCACCTGAACTTAACTGAGCTCATTAAAAACTCATAGTTTAAGGGAACATGTCCGGGGAACATATTGGCTTTGAAACTGAGTTTGCACTTGAGTCGACTGTGTCTGAAACATACAGAACTTAATCCATCATTCGGCACTCCTTTTCCCCCCATGCAACACACGTTTTTATGTGTGTTATTAAAAACGTGTGATAAACGATATATAACCTATATAACCTAAGATGAAATATACCACATTCTTCTAAATGTGTGTGTGTAAAGATCTCAAAAAGACAGAGGGAAACATGTATTAAAGTATGTTTCATGAAACCGTGTAGCCTAAATAGAGGTGAAAGAAGAGCCGACTCTCACATGCTCACACACCGTCTGGCACGTGGTGCATCACATTTGAATGAGGTTCTAAATTTAGTGTGTCGGGCGCGCGGTAATAATAATAGACTTGATGCATAAATGTATGCCCCGTTATTTTGACCGAAGTTCAGAAAGACTTGAGAGAGAAAGATGAGAGCGGCTTGAGAAATGGAGAGACTGGATTCACACAGAGAGATGGCAGATGTCTTTCACAGACCCCCCCTAAACCCTGTGACATTATTTACAAAGCCAAAGTCTATTTTTGGTATTACTTAGGCATTTGGCATGCAAAGTCGGCTTATCAAAGAGCTGTTCACTGTTTCACACACATTTTAGAAAACACCATATATATTCAGAATTTCAGAGAACATGATGTAATGAGAACTTTCACCGAAAATGAGCACTACATAGCCTAAAACATCCATATAAACGTGTTCAGACTACCAGGCTATAACAAGGTGTTTATAACATGTAGGCATTCATAATAGCATATAATTCATTCATCATTGGTCATATTATCATCTACATTAAAATACTCTGACTACTTATGCAAACAGTGCACAACAGTCTATAGCCTACATGTGCACTGTAAATGCAGTATCCAAACGGCTGATTGTGAGCCCAGCGTATTGAATGACTTGCAGCCAAGACAATCCATTTTACATTTAGCTTACCCATGGTAACGACGGTAAGCATCGTGTCCGTGCAGGAAAAACAATGTATGTAATCCTAATTTGTTGGAAATGTTACGGGGCAGCGTGCAGTAAAATCAGGAGGAGACAGACTGAGGCGCCGACCTTCAACACCGTTCAGCACCGCGGACAGTACCTAGTCCGACAACAGACAGGCAGCTAGCTCTGCTCAATGTAGCCCGCGTGAAGGTTACGCGATGCTAATAATGTATGTGATTTGTCCAGGCTGCAAATAATACCACCCAGTCAGACAGTCTTAAATTCCAACCATAATTATTTTCTAGACAGATTATTTACAGAAAATAACAAAATACGTGTCTGCCACGATGTCAAATAGAAAACGATACAGTCCCTTCATAAATGCAGTAAAGGATTCCAATTTTGAAACGCGGCACACAAAAAAGAAGCATACAGAGAAGCAGCTTCGTGGGAGGAAAGATGTGCAAGAGTGAGCAATCATGTTTTACCGCCGCTGTATTAGACCTACTAGTTAAGTCTTCATTACTAATAGATGCGGGTGTGAGTCTCCCGCTACCGAGGATTATTCGAGCTCATTATAAATGCAGCGCGTCCCCCGGTGGTGCTGGGCGGCCCAACTGTGCTCAAAGAATCCAGTGTGTGCCCTTACACGCCCGTGACGCTCAGGGACTCACCAAGCTAATTCTGATGCGCCACAACAACGTGTTCTTCTAAATTCACTGGAATATTAGGCTATTTTTACTTTGATGAGTCCAGAAAGATCCAATAATTGTGAGTTCTGTTCGTTTGCAGCAGAGTGAATGAAAGCTGAGAGCCAAGAGCACCACAGCACATGTGATGTCCTCAAAAGTCATGTTAATCACGAATGACTTGGTCTCAGTAGACTTGATTCCTGAGGCATTTTTTAGCGACATCAGAGGAATTGAAATGTTGAACAGTCCTACTATAAGGACTGAGAAGGGAGAGGGATTCTGGGGGTTCAAAAAATGTACATAGTGCACTGTATGTCTTTTAAAGGCTCCATCTATATCTCTAAAATCCTTCCTGGTGTAAGTTTTGTCTACTGTGTAGCAGCTGAGCCAAGACTAGACTGACCTGTGGTTACATATAAAGGCCTTCAGTACTGTCTTATCAGACTGGATGTCCTTCACCTCTTTACTGTAGGCTAATATCAACCAAAGATATATAACAAAATATCATATTTTATTGTCATAACCATGAGTCTGATAGGCTATACTAGACTAAATAATAAAATAAATCATCTCGGGGCTCAGTTTAATGTAGCTCAAATCCATCTCAAACCTTCACTCCTGATTCTTCTCCTGCCTCTCTGTGAAACTCTCAGCAGCAAGTCTGTCCTATCGTATTCCAGTGTCCAACAGCTCTGTTAGAGGCCCCAGACACTGAGGCGTGTAAATATTTATGCCGTTTCACAGAACAAGAGATCTCTCATCACGGCTACCACTGGTTGTGGGAAGGAAAGAGAATACTGATGGAAAAAGGACAGATTTCACCACCACCACAAGCACCTCTTTGACTGACACACAAGCTTTCAGACGTGACAAGCTACTGCAGGTGGTTGGGCTGACCAAAACATCCCCAACTGAGCTATATAGTCTTAGTTAACGAACTTGCAATAACATAACATCTATTCTTATTATGAGACTCTGAAGAGTGTTGGGTGTGAGTCTGTGTGCACGCGGCGTGTGTGTGTGAACATGAAAGGGCTTTATTGTGTCCAACATGTGTAGGGCTCTGGTCAAAAGTAGTTCACTATATAGGGAATAGGGTGCCATTTGAGACATCCTTTAGGTCCATGGGCCCTGCCCTCAGAGGTCCAGCAGTCGGGCCCCCAGTGACATCCCCCTCCTTGGGTTGAAAAACTATCTGGTCACACAGCCCTGTCTGGGAACCAAACCCCTGGATCAGCTGGCCCTGAGGGCTCCGTGAGGGCTTGGAGCCCTGCAACTAGATATAGGGGAGGCAGTGTCTGTGTAAACAACGTCCCTCTGGCTGAGACAGCAGCACATCTACTGAACGTATGTACACCTCCACCTCCACCCCCACCATCCATCCATCTCCATCTCCATCTCCTCTACTGCACCTCCTCCACATCCAGACCAGTAATAACAACTGTTTTCCTTTCAAATACTTTAGCTGCATGTGCCATTTGGGATGCAACCAATGTATTTCCATGGCCAAGAAGACAGATCGCTACAACACCAGGCTAACAGTGGGCAGGGCAGCAGTGGGCCTATCCTCCTATCCTTTGATCTGATCCCAGGGCAGATCTGCCAACACTCCCACTACTCATCACACTGTCCCAAGCCTACTGCTGCTGCTGCCTCCTGCCAGCCCACAGACACGACTCAACACCATCTGTAGGCTACAACTCTGGAGGAAACCCATCCTCCACCCATAATCAGTCAACAACAAAGACAGACAGGCAGCCTTGGCAGCCGACGGACGGAAGGTCCCGTGGAGGTGGACTCTCAGCTCAGTCATAGCTGTTAAGGGAAAACTTTGACAGGGATTTGGTACAAACTTTGCACTGAAAATGGAACAAAGACACCAAAATATATTTTCTGACATATACTTTATATGTTCCATTTTGGTCTGGCCTTCAACATGATATGATTGACTCACAGATGTGATTGGTCAAAAATCATGTGTTCAGGGTACTGTATGTGTATATTACAGTCTGAGAAGCATCTTATGGGGGCGAAGGAGCGATGCTTCTATTCAGACTTTTTTTAGTCGAGATGCGAAAAGGGTTGGAAAAGGATTTGCTAACCACTTTGTCCTCCTGTTGCAATTCCGCGAGAGCAGGAATGCAGCAGACAGAGATAGAGGGAGTGAAAGACAGGGACAGAGAGAGAGAGAGAAGAAAGGAACGGGGAGAAAGATTGTGAGTGACATTAGTACACTTTGACACATCGCATTCCGACAGTGAGGGTATTGGACGGCACCAAGCATAAACACTCAGTCACATAATAATAAATCAAGGCTTACTCTGTAGGAGGATTTCACAACAAGGTTAGTTAGTTAAACAGTGGAGCAGCATGGTAATACACAGCAGACATGAGATTTGGGGCTGTTGTGAGACGCCAGGGGAGAAGCTCCCCCCAGTGGTAAAGAAAGAGATTTACATATGACATAATTAGGAGACCCTCTTATCCAGAGCTACTGCGGTTAAGTGCCTTGCTCAAGGGCACATCGACTCTGGGATTCAAACCAGCAGCCTTTCGACTACTGGCCCAACACTTTTAAATGTTTTTTTTCACCCCTTTTTTCTCCCCAATATCGTGGTATCCAATTGGTAGTAGTTAGTCTTGTCTCATCGCTGCAACTCCCGTATGGACTCGGGAGAGGTGAAGGTCGAGAGCCATGCGTCCTCCGAAACACACCCCAACCAAGCCGCACTGCTTCTTGACACAATGCCCTTCCAACCCGGAAGCCAGCCGCACCAATGTGTCGGAGGAAACACCGTACACCTGGCGACCGTGGCAGCATGCACTGCGCCCAGCCCGCCACAGGAGTCGCTAGTGCGCGATTAGATAAGGCTATCCCTTGACAAGGCTAACCCGGACAACACTGGGCCAAATGTGTGCCGCACCTCCTCCCGGTCGCGGCCGGCTGCGACAGATCCTGGACTCAAACCCAGAATCTCTAGTGGCACAGCTGGCACAGCTAGCACTGCGATGCAGTGCCTTAGACTCCTGTGCAACTCGGGAGGCCCTGCCCAACACTTATAACTACTAGGCTACCTGACGCCATGCTAAAAATAAGACCTGAAGAAATCACTGCATCTAGAATCATCCTTCACCAGATTCACAGTCATGCAGAGAATATGAATGGGAGAAACATTGGTAGGAGTTGGTATATGGTATAGATCGTCAGTAGGGATGTGTTGTGAGCTGCACCACTGTCTGTATCTGGCTTGAGGCCCAGTTTCTGATTTCACACTAATGTTTCATAACCCAGTGGAGGATTTGATTTGAGACAGAAATGAATGTACTAGTCAGGCTATTTTTGGGACCCAAAAACACTCTCTCACGACAGCTGGACTGGACTGGCCTGCATGTGATTGTATAAAACGAATTGTATTGACAAATTACTTCCACCTTCTCACTGTAATCTTACAAGAGGACAATCACTACAAAACATTTTTCCAGGTATGCATGCGTGTGTGTGTGTGCGTGCGTGCGTGAGTGAGTTCATAGACACAGACAAACAGAGGTAGCTAGGCTCAACCTCCTCACCTTATTTGACCGCAGAGACACTCGTCCTCCGCACCGAGCACAGAATTTCGTTTGGCAATATGAACAGAGGTGGCCGCAGCCGTCAGCGAATTTGGTTTTGTGGCAAATCCCGCAGGTAGGAGAGTCGTTGGGGTTCTTCTGGGGTTCTCCTGTCGTCCCCGTCTGCGGGGTCGTATCATCCCCCATCTTCTTCACCTGGTCCTTGTAGCTCTCAAACTGCTGGTGCAACTTCCTGCAAGGAAGGAAGCAAGAGAGGAGCGCAGTTAGGAAAAGATCAGTTCAGAACAGAAACGTTGTCCTAAATGGCTCTCTAGTCCCTAGTTCCGTTAAAGTGCACTACTTTCGTCAGAGTATAACAATGCACTTCAGGGGATAGGAAGTCATTTCAGATGTTTTTGTGCTGTAGCTAACTGCAGGATGTTGTGTGAAGTCCATTAGTGTTGGTAGACAGCAAAGCAGCGTATGTAGCTCTGATTCCTTTCTAATAGAAATGGAGGGAACACTTTCTATGAGGAACATGCTTTATAATGGCCTTGATTATATATACTTATAGAAAGTGTAACCAAAAGGTTTTGTCAACCAAATAACCTACAGTTTGTTACACACAACTGTCAGAGAAATGTTTGTATGTTCTGCATTGCATATTGTTGTACTGTCACTATAGTTCTCCATTCACATAGAGTTGCACCCATCTTTACTGAAACAAGGCGGGCCAGGTAGGAAGGTATAGAGTTTGCATCACAAGTTTAAAAGCCTAACTTAATTCCACTTACTCAGGTTCCCGGAGTTTAATGAATCATTTGTACCTGTGTTTCTATTTCAGGGCGGGGCCCGAGACGTAAGCTAATACAGCCCTCCAAATGTCAATGCCCACACTTCAGTGGAAAGAACACATCACATCTGTTTTTCACAGCAACAACATCATGACTGGGTAGCCTACACTACAGCATCCATCCAACCATCGGGCTAACAGTGCCTTTAGACAGTGCAGAGGAATCAGACTATTGAGTAGGCCTCCATGTGGATTACTGAAACAACGGCACCCTTCAAAAGACTTTGTATACGTCCCAAATGGCATCCTATTCCCTACACAGTGCACTACTTTTGACTAGTGCCCTGTGGGAAAAGGGTGCCAAATAAAAAAAAGGGGGTCATTTGGAAGGAAGCTTTTAGCTCAACGTTCTCTTTTAATCTGCACCGCCTGCTCAAAACACTAGATGTACATTCAGTGTCATCTTTTCCTATACTCTCCCAATGCACCCACACATGACAGGTCCAATCGGACCTGAGGACCAGAGGACCCTGAAACGCTACCTCACACAGACAGACCAGCATGCATTTTGTATGACACATGTCAATCGGGTGTATCCTTAGAAACTAAAACCCTGGCTGACTTCATGATATGGCGTTTAGAATTGGTTTCGTCTCCACATTTTCCCCTGCAACATTCATTAGTCACGTGAATTATTAACCAGAGCTATCCTTTTTACCGTCCGTATGCATGGCCTGGTGTCGCGTAGGTGATAAACATGCTGCCTCTTCTTTCCCACAAATAGGCCTTTTATTTAGATCCCAAATGTAATTGGCGCGTGACTCGATGTGGCTGGGCCTTGTCTGATGACGATCACCCTGCTGAACACTAGATAGAGACGGGACCCTGGATGGCACCTCTCTGTGTCACACTGCCACGCTGCTCTGCCCACTCTGAATGAACACTGGGCTACTACTGTCACTATATACTGAACACAGATTAGACCTGGGACGTGGTGGTGTGGTGTTGTTTAACACACAGACAAACACACAGACACCAGAACAAGTCTACAGATAGAAGACTTGTTAATGGTATGTGCATATTGGGTAGCAGTGTATGCTGTTTAGGGCAGGGGTTCTCGAATTGGGGTCCGACGCCAGACACACAAAAAAATAATACTTCAAACCACAGATTCAATTTGGGCCAAGGGATCCGTGGAATAAGTTCAGATGGTGTAATACAATGCAATAAAATAAAATGTAATATAATTCATCTACAACTTGTGTTCTTAACCCTGGGTCACATGGGCTTTGGAGGCTACCAGGGATTTTGGTATCCACAGTGCCCCACCAATTATTATTTTTTTAACTTCATACTATATGTATTATGTTCTTGTATTCTGCAAAAAAATTCTGTTTTTACCTAAATGCACTGTACTTTAAAACTAGAATCCTTAGTTGCTACATTCATTTTTGGTATGGAATACCATGATATACCAATTGAGTCTTGAAGAATATATCTCCTAAATGCCTCATGAGTTTAGCAAAACCTGAACCTATAGGGGAGGGTCTGGGTGGGCGTCTGTCCCGCGGTGGCGGCTCTGGCGCGGACGTGGACCCCACTCCATCATAGTCTCGGCCCACTTAAGTGGCGCCTTGGGAGCGGCGACCCTCGGCGCCGACCTCGGACTGGGGACCTCTGCAGCGGGCCCCGAATGGACAGGAGATTCCGGCGGCACCGGACAGGCGGGAGACTCCGGCAGCGCCGGAGGGAAGGGAGATTCCGGCAGAGCCGGAGGGAAGGGCGATTCCGGCAGCACCGGCGTGAAGGGCGACTCCGGCAGCTCCTGACTGACGGACGGCTCCGGCAGCTCCTGACAGACGGGCGGCTCTGGCAGCTCAGGACAGATGGGCGGCTCTGGCAGCTCAGGACAGACGGGCGGCTCCGGCAGCTCAGGACAGACGGGTGGCTCTGGCAGCTCAGGACAGACGGGCGGCTCTGGCAGCTCAGGACAGACGGGCGGCTCTGGCAGCTCAGGACAGACGGGCGGCTCTGGCAGCTCAGGACAGACGGGCGGCTCTGGCAGCTCAGGACAGACGGGCGGCTCTGGCAGCTCAGGACAGACGGGTGGCTCTGGCAGCTCAGGACAGACGGGCTGCTCTGGCAGCTCAGGACAGACGGGCGGCTCTGGCAGCTCAGGACAGACGGGCGGCTCTGGTAGCTCAGGACAGACGGGTGGCTCTGGCAGCTCAGGACAGACGGGTGGCTCTGGCAGCTCAGGACAGACGGGTGGCTCTGGCAGCTCAGGACAGACGGGTGGCTCTGGCAGCTCAGGACAGACGGGTGGCTCTGGCAGCTCAGGACAGACGGGTGGCTCTGGCAGCTCAGGACAGACGGGCGGACCTGGAGGGAGGAGACGGAGAGACAGCCTGGTGCGTGGGGCTGCCACAGGACCCACCAAGCTGGGGAGACCTACAGGAGGCCTGGTGCTTGGAGGAGGCACCGGATGTACCGGGCCGTGGGGGATTACTGGAGCCCTGGTGCGCAGCCTTGGCACCACTCCTCCCGGCTGGATCACCATTTTAGCCCGGACCATCCAGAGTGCAGGCACAGGTTGAACCGAGCTGTGGGTGAGCACTGGAGATCTGGTGCATACCACTCGCACCTCTCCCTTAGGCTCCATAACCACATTCGCCTGGGACGGGTGGAGCGCAGGCATAGGACGCACTGCACCCTCCCAGCGCCC
Organism: Oncorhynchus clarkii lewisi; assembly: GCF_045791955.1. NCBI lineage: Eukaryota > Metazoa > Chordata > Actinopteri > Salmoniformes > Salmonidae > Oncorhynchus > Oncorhynchus clarkii. The sequence continues at coordinate 21,403,905 of NC_092148.1, forward strand.
CGGAGACACAGCACGCAGCGCCGGTGCAGGATACCCTGGGTAGAAACGGCGTACTGGAGACCAAACATGCTGGGCTGGCATAACACGCCCTGGCTGGATGCCTACTCTCGCATGGCACTTGCGGGGGGCTGGCCTATAGCCCGCCAGGCTGTGAGCGCGTACTGGCGACAACATGCGCTTGACCGCATAACACGGTGCCGGACCAGTCCTGCTTCTTTCGGTAAGTACGAGGAGTTGGCTCAGGTCTCCAACCTGACTCTGCCACACTCCCTGTGTGCCCCCCAAAACATTTTTTTGGGGGGGCTGCCTCTCGTGCCTGTCGCGCTGCTGTGCTGCCTCCTCATATTGCCGCCGCTCAGCTTTTGCTGCCTCCAGCTCTGCCTTGGGGCGGCGATATTCCCCTGCATGTGCCCAGGGTAATTTTCTGTCCAAAATCTCCTCCCATGTCCACGAGTCCGGAGATCGCTGCTGCCCAATACCACGCTGCTTGGTCCTTGGTTGGTGGGTGATTCTGTAACGCTCGTCGTGGGTGGAAGAAGAGGAGGACCAATGCGCAGCGTGGTAAGTGTCCATATTGTTTTAATAAGAATACTGAACACTGAACAAAAACAATAAAACAACAAAACGAACAGTCCTGAACAGGGAAGCAAAACACAGAACAGAAAATAATCTCCCACAAAACACAGGTGGGAAAAGGCTACCTAAGTATGATTCTCAATCAGAGACAACAAATGACACCTGCCTCTGATTGAGAACCATACCAGGTCAAACACAAAACCACAACATAGAAAAAAGAACATAAACTACCCACCCAACTCACGCCCTGACCATACTAAAACAAAGACATAACAAAAGAACTAAGGTCAGAACGTGACATCCGTTGCCAAGAGGTGGGTCTTTAAAATGTTTCTTCCCACAGTCTGAGACTTGGATTGTCCGGCCATGCACTACCGAAGTCATAGTAAAACTCCTTGCTATTTTTATCTCACTCGAGTTATGGGGGATCCCTGATTAATTTGTTATCGCAAAAGGGGTTACTGGCCCCAAAAAGTTTGAGAACCGCTGGTTTAGTGGGCATATAGAGGCTTCTAGATTCACTATTGAGAGTCACTAGAGAGCTGCAATTCAAGATGCAACTCTCTCTAAACCAGGAAGAGGGTTAGGAAGAGGAGAGGGGTAGGAAGAGATAGGGAGAAGAAGAAAGAGAGGGAAAGGAGGGGTAGGTAGAGGAGATGGCCAGGGAAAATATGGAGAGGAATAGAGTGAGAAGGAGGAGGAGAGAAATAGAGGAGGAGAAAGGGGGAGGAGAGGGGTATATTGAGAGGTTCAGGCAGCTGGTGGATGGCTCCCGTTCCTCAACCGTCTCCCTCTCGGTCAAACCTGGTCAAACGCGCATGACACAGCTGACATGTAATCATATGCTGCTCATTGTATCAGCTCTGGCTGTCTATCCGACCCTTCTTACCTCTGAACCACACTAACACAGGCTGCATAAACAGGCCGAAACATGAGCCCTGCCCTGTCCTCTACTGTATACCATATGACGGAGCTAACATAGTATCCCTACCAGGACCCAGCCAAGACCGGAAACTCAATACGTGTCTGCCTGTTGGCCTTAAGTATGAACTCAGGAGGTTATTTTATCAAGACATGACTTTTAAATGATTAAAATTGTGTTCCTTGTGGATGTCAGACTGAGTGACATAACATTGATGTCACCATCTGATGTCATGTTTCTGTGATATAGCACAGTCACGGTGCTATATCACAGAAAAAATATGCATTTATTCAACCACAATGCAATATTGATATAATCTGTTCCTATTGTAGCACTAGTACAGTTTTAAAATGTAAATGGCTGTCACTTAATCCAAAAATGTATCATGCATTTTATTGATTACATTTCTTGTATTCTTCCCCATAGTAAAATAAACCTAAAGAATATGGTCATTTTCCTGAAGAAAAATTGTGTGCTTGCTCCAGCTGTCCAAAAGTATCATTTGAAAGCAGAATTGACTCTTGGCCATAGGCTGCGCGTACATAAGGTTTATCCTAAAGTAAATTGAATTAATTGGCAAAATTATATAGCCTAATACAGAATAGTCTACACAAAAATACATAAAATCATTACTACACCAAAAAGCTTCTTAAAAATAATAAAAACCTGTGGATTGTTTAAATCGCATAGCTGGAAGGGTCCTCAATTTGGGCAGCGTGCACGGCAAATACCGAATAGATGATTGTTGAGTAGCGAATGTCAGCGAAAGAGAGGCCCAGCCAGGCATATCGCAATATTTCAAAATACAATCGCGTGAAAACTTCGATGGAACAGCAAATGGCTATTTTTGTATGGAGAACACCATCAAAAGACTAATCTGCCTGTTATAAAAATTCTAAATTTATTTGAGCGAATAGTAACCTATTTTAGCGGAGCATCGGCCGTATCCCCGGTGAGTGTGCATATTCACTGTCTTTATCATTGGGTCAGTTTTTGGACAATAATTTCCTCTTCCATATTGTCTTTCTGGCTCCTCTTTTCGTAGACCTATTAGATAGTATTGACCTATTAGATTTTTATTGATCTGTTTGACAGTCAGCAGAGTTTAAGATACCCTGTAATTTTTGTCGTAATAAAAGATTCAGCTATGTATGTACGAGCCTCAAGCTCTACAGTACAGTGAAGGCTCTTGACTCTGTGTATCATGCAGGCCTTCGTTTTGTCACAAATCAGAGATGTCTATATAACTCTCCATTGTGATCCGTCGGATGAACATCAATAGTAACACGCAGGCTCCAACACTGGCAAGTTCTAATTTATAAGGTCATTTTAGGAAAACTACCATTTTATCTATCCTCTCTTCTAGCTTGAAATAAAAACACATACAAGCTCAGATCTCAATCTTGTTTATAGGCTAAGAGTCACGGAAATTTGAACTGAGCATGGAAAAAGGTCCTGTCATTACACAGCCCCCTTGTCATGGAACTCCCTCCAAGACAACATAAAACTCAATGACCTGGTGTCCCTGGAGGAGGAACAGGTTGTTCAGACATGTCATTGTTAGTTGTCACCCCATGTCAATAATTTGCCATGCCTTATATAAGGAAGAACTTTGTTTTACTACACACACACACACACACACACACACACACACACACACACACACACACACACACACACACACACACACACACACACACACACACACACACACACACACACACACACACACACACACATCCACTGTTTGTTTGCTGTTGTATTTGTGCTGTTGCCAGTGACTTCTGTCTGTGTTGTCCGTTTTGTCTTACAAAGTTTTTGTCCCAGCCCAGGAGGCTTTTTGCCTCTTGCCAGGCCATCGTTGTAAATAAGAATTTGTTCTTATTGACTTGCCTGGTTAGATAAAGGTTCAATAAAAATGCATCTCCAGTCATATAAAGTGTAGTAGAATTGCATGAAATGTGTTTATAAAAGCCCATATATTTCCCAAACAGTGATTGAGTTATATTATTAGCATAAATCATGACTATCCCATCTCACATTGGGAATAGCAGACTATCTTACATAAGTCTGCAAAAGTGGTGATGCATGGAATGCTTTATTATAAAGGAACATTTTTATGGTGAAAATGAGCTTCCCCAAAATTGAGACTCACGCGCCGCCTATGCTCTTGGCAGTATCTGACAGGTCAGAGGTCAAACATGTTGTACAGACCACACTAGTCAGCCATACTGTATGTTTAGGCATCCTACAGTAACTGTCTGGTTCAGGGGCAGACAGTGCACATCTTACTTACGTCTCAGGCTCAGACACAGGCTCAGGCTCCTTCTCATTTTGGGACTTTTGCTGAGGCTGCAGAACGTTATTTACCAGCTCAGTGATCCCACTAAAGGGACTAAACCACCTGTTCAAATAAGTAAGCAAACAACGTGACTGTACACCACACCACAGAAAGATGAAGAATCAACACATTGTCTGGGCTGGCTGAGACAAGGGAATCCCCCATTAAAGCACACACACCCAGCAAGGCTTACACAAAGTCAGAGTGGCGGTACTGTACGGAAGCCTAGCAGGGACATTCATTGTGGTCACAGCAGACCAAGAAAGAGGAACAGTCAACCACATCTACAACCACAGAGAAAGAGGAGGAGAGGAAGTATAAAAGCAGGAAAGAAGTTACAGCCAATGGAAATGGGAATTGCATTGAATGGTCAGCCAATAGTTAGGAAGGTGGTAGTGGAGTAGTATAACGTTTTCATATAGATCAGATAGTTGCTGTGTTTAGAGGTAGATTTGGACACAATGCAGGACGGAAGGTAGCTGACTAGAAGCATCCAGTTCACACATGGATGAGGAAGTAAGGAGCCTGAAGGTGAAGCTCCCAGAATGCAAATGACACAACAGGGCGAGCCAATATCAGGGGAGAAGGGGCGGGGCCCACTGTGACAGGAAGCTACATTGACCAACAGGAAGAAGTGTCAAAGCCTAGAGCACTCTGGGTAATGTGTTACTTACTGTGCCGGCTGAGGCTTTTGTTCTTCTTTGACCCTAAAAAGATAAGTGTGGACAGCTCAGTGCTCAGTGCATACACAACACAAAGACATGGAGAACACACACAAAACAACACAAAGACATGGAGAACACACACAAAACAACACAAATAAATACATACATAGACATAAACAATGATGATGACGAGGATGAACATAATTACTGTATATTGTAATAGCTTTAAACCATACAGTATAATCAGGATATCAGTGATGATGATGATGAACATAATTACTGTATATTGTAATAGCTTTAAGGCATATGATCAAGATATCAGTGATGATGATGATGACAAAACACAACAATAAAAATCATAACGTTTTAAAATGACAGTAAAAACATAAATAAGAAAGATTCACAGGAACTGAATAATAAAATATTGTGCTGTCATGATGTTTGTGCTGTCATGTCACACCTGAATTGATTGAATAAGACTCTGGAACTCTAGCTGAGGGTCTCACTACTTCCAGACTTCCAAACCATTCACCAACCATTTCTTAACACATTTACAGCAGCAGACACATCTTGTTAGAAAAAGTCCTCTTTGGTACAGAGCCTGTGGTCTCGTGGTTTAATCCCTGGATCCACTCTTCCTCATGACACTAGTAACCCACACATCACCCCTCACAATAAAGAGGTCAGATGACAGTCAAAAGGGTGACAACCAGGTTCATGTCCATAGACTGTATACCAAACAGGATGTCTACAGACAGACAGTCTAAGACCAGTCTCACACACACAGTCTGTCTCTATCATCACGTCTATAGATTTTATATCTTCATATCTGTCTCATTTTCTAGTTTTGACCCTCTTTGTTTCACACATTATAAGCAGTAGCCTCCAGGTTTGACTGTATTTGGCTGAGGTTACACTGCTCTCTAGTGGACAGAAGTGTGGTTTCCTCTGCTAAGCGTTAAAGGGGAAGAGATATACACAGAATAGTTCTGACATCATAGGTGGCACGGCCCACACCCCAGCCCCAGCCCTATACCCAAGCCCTATACCCCAACCCCAACCCCAGCCCTATACCCCAACCCCAGTACTATACCCCAGCCCTATACCACAACCCCAGTACTATACCTCAACCCCAGTAATATACCCCAGCCCTATACCCAAACCATATACCCCAACCCCAATACTATACCCCAACCCCAGTACTATACCCCAACCCCAGTACTATACCCCAGCCCTATACCCCAACCCTATACCCCAGCCCTATACCCCAGCCATATACCCCAACCCCAGTACTATACCCCAAACCCAGCCCTATACCCCAACCCCAGTACTATACCCCAGCCCTATACCCCAGCCCTATACCCCAACCCCAGTATTATGCCCCAATCACAGTACTATACCCCAGCCCTATACCCCAACCCTATACCCCAGCCCTATACCCCAGCCATATACCCCAGCCCTATACCCCAGCTCAAGTACTATACCCCAACCCCAGTACTATACCCCAACCCCAGTACTACACGCAAACCCCAGTACTACACCAGAACCCCAGTACTATACCCCAACCCCAGTACTATACCCCAGCCCTATACCCCATCCCTATACCCCAGCCCAATACCCCAGCCCTATACCGCAACCCCAGTACTATACCTCAACCCCAGTACTACACCCCAAACACAGTACTATACCCCAGCCCAATACCCTAACCCCAGTACTATACCCCATTCCCAGTACTATACCACATCCCCAGCCCTATACCCCAACCCCAGTACTATACCCCAGCCTTATACCTCAACACTATACCCCAAACCCAGCCCTATACCCCAACCCCAGTACTATACACCAGTACTATATGCCAGCCCTATACCCCAACCCCAATACTATACTCCAGCCCTATACCCCAACCCCAGTACTATACCCCAAACCCAGTACTATACCCCAGCCCTAAACCCCAACCCCAGTCCTATACCCCAACCCCAGTACTTTACCCCAACCTCAGTAATATATGCCAGGCCTATACCCCAACCCCAGTACTATACCCCAACCCCAGTACTATACGCCAGCCCTATACCCCAGCCCCAGTACTATCTATACCCCAGCCCCAGTAATATACCCCAGCCCTACACCCCAGCCCCAGTACAATACCCCAACCCCAGTACTATACACCAGTACTATATGTCAGCCCTATACCCCAACCCCAGTACTATACTCCAGTCATATACCCCAGCCCTATACCCCAACCCCAGTACTTTATGCCAGCCCTATACCCCAACCCCAGTACTTTATGCCAGTCCTATACCCCAACCCTAGCCTTATACGCCAGCCCCAGTACTATAACCCAACCCCAGTACTATACCTCAGTACTATACGCCAGCCCTATACCCCAACCACAGTACTATACCCCAACCCCAGTACTATACCCCAGCCCCAGTACTATACCCCAAACCCAGCCCTATACCCCAACCCTAGTACTATACCCCAGCCTCAGCCCTATACCCCAACCCCTGTACAATACCCCAGCCCCAGTACTATACCCCAAACCCAGCCCTATACCCCAGCACCAGTGCGATAACCCAGTACTATATGCCAGCCCCAGTACTATACCCCCATCCCCAGCCCTATACCCCAGCCCCAGTACTATACCCCAGCCCTATACCCCAGCCCCAGTACTATACCCCAGCCCTATACCCCCAACCCCAGTAATATACCCCAACCCCAGTACTATACACCAGCCCCAGTACTATACCCCAGCCCCAGTACTATACGCCAGCCCTATACACCAGCCCCAGTGCTATAACCCAGCCCAGGTAATATATGCCAGCCCCATACCCCAGCCCCAGTACAATACGCCAACCCTATACCCCAGCCCCAGCACTATACCCAAGTACTATATGCCAGCCGTATACCCCAACCCCAGAACTATGCACCAGCCCTATACCCCAGCCCTATACACCAACCCTTGTCCTATACACCAACCCTAGCCCTATACCCCAGCCCCAGTACTATAACCCAACTCCAGTACTATACCCCAGTACAATATGCCAGCCGTATACCCCAACCCCAGAACTATGCACCAGCCCTATACCCCAGCCTTATACTCCAACCCCAGCCATATACCCCAGCCCCAGCACAATACCCCAGCCCCAGTACTATACACCAGCCCCAGTACTATACGCCAGCCCCAGCCCAATGCCCCAACCCCAGTACTATACCCCAACCCCAGTACTATACTCCAGCCCTATACCCCAACCCTACACCCCAGCCCTATACCCCAGCCCTATACCCCAAAGCGAGTACTATACCCCAACCCCAGTACTACACTCCAACACCAGTACTATACCCCAACCCCAGTACTATTCCCCAACCCTATACCCCAGCCCTATACCACAGCCCTATAGCCCAACCGCAGTACTATACCCCATCCCCGGTACAACACCCCGACCCCAGTACTATACCCCAACCCCAGCCATATACCCAAGCCCTATACCCCAGCCCTATACCCCAACCCCAGTACTATACCCCCACCCCAGTACTATACCTCAGCCCTATACCCCAACCCCGGTACTATACCCCAGCCCTTAACCCCAACCCCAGTACTATACCCCAGCCCTATACCCCAACCTCAGTACTATACCCCAGCCCCAGTACTATACGCCAGCCCTATACCCCAGCACCAGTACTATATGTACCCCAGCCCTGTACCCCAACCCCAGTACTATACGCCAGCCCAAACCCCAGCCCCAGTACTATACCCCAGCCCCAACACTATACCCCAACCCCAGTACTATACACCAGCACTATATGCCAGCCCTATACCCCAACCCCAATACTATACGCCAGCCATATACCCCAGCCCTATACTCCAACCCCAGCCCCAACCCCAGTACTAAACCCCAACCCAGTACTATAAACTACTATACCCCAACCCCAGTAATATACGCCAGCCCTATACCCCAGCCCCAGTACTATCTATACCCAAGCCCCAGTGTACTATACACTATACCCCAGCCCCAGTACTATATCCCAACCCAATACCCCAACCAAAAGTACTATACCCCAACCCCAGTGCTATACCCCCAACCCCAGTATTATACCCCAACCCCAACCCCAGCCCTATACCCCAAACCCAGTACTATACCCCAACCCCAGTACTATACCCCAACCCCAGTACTATACCCCAACCCCAGTACTATACCCCAGCCCTCTACCCCAACCCTATACCCCAACCCCAGCCCTATACAGTACTATACCCCAGCCCTATACCCCAACCCTATACCCGAGCCCTATAATATAGCCATATACCCCAAAGCCAGTACTATACCCAAGCCCTATACCCCAACCCCAGTATTATACCCCAACCCCAACCCCAGCCCTATACCCCAAACCCAGTACTATACCCCAACCCCAGTACTATACTATACACCAGCCCCAGTACTATACGCCAGCCCCAGCACAATACCCCAACCCCAGTACTATACACCAGCCCCAGTACTATACGCCAGCCCCAGCACTATACGCCAGCCCCAGCACTATACCCCAACCCCATCACTATACCCCAGTACTATACGCCAGCCCTATACCCCAGGCCCAGTACTAACTATACCCCAGCCCCAGTATATACCCCAGCCCTACACCCCAGCCCCAGTACTATACACCAGTACTATATGCCAGCCCTATACCCCAACCCCAGTACTTTATGCCAGCCCTATAACCCAACCCTAGCCTTATACGCCAGCCCCAGTACTATAACCCAACCCCAGTACTATACCTCAGTACTATACGCCAGCCCTATACCCCAACCACAGTACTATACCCCAACCCCAGTACTATACCCCAGCCCCAGTACTATACCCCAAACCCAGCCCTATACCCCAACCCTAGTACTATACCCCAGCCTCAGCCCTATACCCCAACCCCAGTACAATACCCCAGCCCCAGTACTATACCCCAAACCCAGCCCTATACCCCAGCACCAGTGCGATAACCCAGTACTATACCCCAACCCCAGTACTATACCCCAGCACTATACCCCAGCCCCAGTACTATACCCCAGCCCTATACCCCCAACCCCAGTAATATACCCCAACCCCAGTACCATACACCAGCCCCAGTACTATACCCCAGCCCCAGTACTATACGCCAGCCCTATACACCAGCCCCAGTGCTATAACCAAGCCCAGGTGATATATGCCAGCCCCATACCCCAGCCCCAGTACAATACCCCAACCCCAGTACTATACCCCAGCCCCAGTACTATACCCCAAACCCAGCCCTATACCCCAACCCTAGTACTATACCCCAGCCTCAGCCCTATACCCCAACCCCAGTATAATACCCCAGCCCCAGTACTATACCCCAAACCCAGCCCTATACCCCAGCACCAGTGCGATAACCCAGTACTATACCCCAGCCCCAGTACTATACCCCAGCACTATACCCCAGCCCCAGTACTATACCCCAGCCCTATACCCCCAACCCCAGTAATATACCCCAACCCCAGTACTATACACCAGCCCCAGTACTATACCCCAGCCCCAGTACTATACGCCAGCCCTATACACCAGCCCCAGTGCTATAACCCAGCCCAGGTAATATATGCCAGCCCCATACCCCAGCCCCAGTACAATACGCCAACCCTATACCCCAGCCCCAGCACTATACCCAAGTACTATATGCCAGCCGTATACCCCAACCCCAGAACTATGCACCAGCCCTATACCCCAGCCCTATACACCAACCCTAGCACTATACCCCAGCCCCAGTACTATAACCCAACTCCAGTACTATACCCCAGTACTATATGCCAGCCGTATACCCCAACCCCAGAACTATGCACCAGCCCTATACCCCAGCCTTATACTCCAACCCCAGCCATATACCCCACATCCCCAGCCCTATACCCCAACCCCAGTATTATACCCCAACCCCAACCCCAGCCCTATACCCCAACCCCAGTACTATACCCCAACCCCAGTACTATACCCCAACCCCAGTACTATACCCCAACATCAGTACTATACCCCAGCCCTCTACCCCAACCCTATACCCCAACCCCAGCCCTATACCCCAACCCCAGTACTATACCCCAACCCCAGTACTATACCCCAGCCCTATACCCCAACCCTATACCCCAGCCCTATAACATAGCCATATACCCCAACCCCAGTACTATACACCAGCCCCAGTACTATACGCCAGCCCCAGCCCAATACCCCAACCCCAGTACTATACCCCAACCCCAGTACTATACCCCAACCCCAGTACCCCAGCCCTATACCCCAACCCTATACCCCAGCCCTATACCCCAGCCCTATACCCCAACCCGAGTACTATACCCCAACCCCAGTACTACACTCCAACCCCAGTACTATACACCAGCACTATACCCCAACCCCTATACCCCAACCCCAGTAATATACGCCAGCCCTATACCCCAGCCCCAGTACTATACTATACTATACCCTAGCAGCCCCAGTAATATACGCCAGCCCCATACCCCCAGCCCTAATCCCAGTACTATACGCCAGCCCTATACCCAAGCCTCAGTACTATACGCCAGCCCTATACCCCAGCCCCAGTACTATACCCCAGCCCCAGTATTATATCCCAACCCAATACCCCAACCAAAAGTACTATACCCCAACCCCAGTGCTATACCACATCCCCAGCCCTATACCCCAACCCCAGTATTATACCCCAACCCCAACCCCAGCCCTATACCCCAACCCCAGTACTATACCCCAACCCCAGTACTATACCCCAACCCCAGTACTATACCCCAACATCAGTACTATACCCCAGCCCTCTACCCAACCCTATACCCCAACCCCAGCCCTATACCCCAACCCCAGTACTATACCCCAACCCCAGTACTATACCCCAGCCCTATACCCCAACCCTATACCCCAGCCCTATAACATAGCCATATACCCCAACCCCAGTACTATACACCAGCCCCAGTACTATACGCCAGCTCCAGCCCAATACCCCAACCCCAGTACTATACCCCAACCCCAGTACTATACCCCAACCCCAGTACTATACCCCAGCCCTATACCCCAACCCTATACCCCAGCCCTATACCCCAGCCCTATACCCCAACCCGAGTACTATACCCCAACCCCAGTACTACACTCCAACACCAGTACTATACCCCAACCCCAGTACTATTCCCCAACCCTATACCCCAGCCCTATACCCCAGCCCTATAGCCCAACCGCAGTACTATACCCCAACCCTGGTACTACACCCCGACCCCAGTACTATACCCCAACCCCAGCCATATACCCCAGCCCTATACCCCAGCCCTATACCCCAACCCCAGTACTATACCCCAACCCCAGTACTATACCTCAGCCCTATACCCCAACCCCGATACTATACCCCAGCCCTATACCCCAACCCCAGTACTATACCCCAGCCCTATACCCCAACCTCAGTACTATACCCCAGCCCCAGTACTATACACCAGCCCTATACCCCAGCCCCAGTACTATATGTACCCCAGCCCCAGTAATATACGCAAGCCATATACCCCAGCCCCAGTACTATATGCCAGCCCTATACCCCAACCACAGTACTATACCCCAGGCCCAGTAATATACACCAGCCCTGTACCCCAACCCCAGTACTATACGACAGCCCAAACCCCAGCCCCAGTACTATACCCCAGCCCCAACACTATACCCCAACCCCAGTACTATACACCAGCACTATATGCTAGCCCTATACCCCAACCACAACACTATACGCCAGCCCTATACCCCAGCCCTATACTCCAACCCCAGTACTATACCCCAACCCCAGTACTATACCCCAGCCCTAAACCCCAACCCCAGTCCTATACCCCAACCCCAGTACTATACCCCAACCCAGTACTATACACCAGCCCCAAAACTATACCCCAACCCCAGTACTATACACCAGTACTATATGCCAGCCCTATACCCCAACCCCAGTACTATACCCCAACCCCAGTAATATACGCCAGCCCTATACCCCAGCCCCAGTACTATCTATACCCCAGCCCCAGTAATATACGCCAGCCCCATACCCCAATCCCAGTACTATACGCCAGCCCTATACCCAAGCCTCAGTACTATACGCCAGCCCTATACACCAGCCCCAGCACTATACCCCAGCCCCAGTATTATATCCCAACCCAATACCCCAACCAAAAGTACTATACCCCAACCCCAGTGCTATACCACATCCCCAGCCCTATACCCCAACCCCAGTATTATACCCCAACCCCAACCCCAGCCCTATACCCCAACCCCAGTACTATACCCCAACCCCAGTACTATACCCCAACCCCAGTACTATACCCCAACATCAGTACTATACCCCAGCCCTCTACCCCAACCCTATACCCCAACCCCAGCCCTATACCCCAACCCCAGTACTATACCCCAAACCCAGTACTATACCCCAGCCCTATACCCCAACCCTATACCCCAGCCCTATAACATAGCCATATACCCCAACCCCAGTACTACACCCCAACCCCAGTACTATACCCCAGCCCTATACCCCAACCCTATACCCCAGCCCTATACCCCAGCCCTATACCCCAACCCCAGTACTATACGCCAACCCCAGTACTATACCCCAACCCCAGTACTACACTCCAACCCCAGTATTATACCCCAACCCCAGTACTATACCCCAACCCTATACCCCAGCCCTATACCCCAGCCCTATACCCCAACCCCAGTACTATACCCCAACCCCGGTACTACACCCCGAACCCAGTACTATACCCCAACCCCAGCCATATACCCCAGCCCTATACCCCAGCCCTATACCCCAACCCCAGTACTATACCCCAACCCCAGTACTATACCTCAGCCGTATACCCCAAACCCAGCCCTATACCCCAGCACCAGTGCAATAACCCAGTACTATATGCCAGCCCCAGTACTATACCCCCAACCCCAGCCCTATACCCCAGCCCCAGTACTATACCCCAGCCCCAGTACAAAACCCCAGCACTATATGCCAGACCCAGTACTATAGCCCAGTACTATACCCCAACCCCAGTACTATACCCCAGCCCCAGTACTATACCCCAGCCCCAGTACTATACGCCAGCCCTATACACCAGCCTCAGTATTATACCCCAGCCCCAATACTATACCCCAACCCCAGTACTATACACCAGCCCCAGTACTATACCCCAGACCCAGTACTATACGCCAGCCCTATACACCAGCCCCAGTACTATACCCCAGCCCCGGTAATATATGCCAGCCCCATACCCCAGCCCCAGTACTATACCCAAGTACTATATGCCAGCTGTATACCCCAACCCCAGAACTATGCACCAGCCCTATACCCCAGCCCTATACCCCAACCCTAGCCCTATACCCCAGCCCCAGTACTATAACCCAACCCCAGTACTATACCCCAGTACTATATGCCAGCCGTATACCCCAACCCCAGAACTATGCACCAGCCCTATACCCCAGCCTTATACCCCAACCCTAGCCCTATACCCCAGGCCCAGTACTATAACCCAACCCTAGTACTATACCCCAGTACTATATGCCAGTCGTATACCCCAACCCCAGAACTATGCACCAGCCCTATACCCCAGCCCTATACCCCAACCCTAGCCCTATACCCCAGCCCCAGTACTATAACCCAACCCCAGTACTATACCCCAGTACTATATGCCAGCCGTATACCCCAACCCCAGAACTATGCACCATCCCTATACTCCAGCCCTTTTCCCCAACCCCAGCCCTATACCCCAACCCCAGCACAATACCCAACACCAGTACTATACACCAGCCCCAGTACTATACGCCAGCCCCAGCACAATACCCCAACCCCAGTACTATACACCAGCCCCAGTACTATACGCCAGCCCCAGCACTATACGCCAGCCCCAGCACTATACCCCAACCCCATCACTATACCCTAGTACTATATGCCAGCCGTATACTCCAACCCCAGAACTATGCACCAGCCCTATACCCCAGCCCTTTTCCCCAACCCCAGCCCTATACCCCAACCCCAGCACAATACCCCCAACCCCAGTACTATATACCAGCCCCAGTACTATACGCCAGCCCCAGCACAATACCCCAACCCCAGTACTATACACCAGCCCCAGTACTATACACCAGCCCCAGTACTATACACCAGCCCCAGTACTATACGCCAGCCCCAGCACTATACGCCAGCCCCAGCACTATACCCCAACCCCATCACTATACCCCAATCCCAGTACTATACGCCAGCCCTATACCCCAGCCACAGTACTATACCCCAGCCGCAGTACTATACCCCAACTCCAGTACTATACCCCTGCCGCAGTACTATGTAGCCACAATACTGTACCCCAGCCTCAGCCCTATCTGAGAGCGTGAGAATGGCTCCTTGAGAGAGAGTGGAGTTGACGTAGCTCCTGCCGCGCAGACAGACAGCAGGACAATTACACAACGGCCTGTCACTGAGAGTTTAGTGTTTAGGGAAGAACTCCTAGATGTAATGAATGTTGCTCCCTGAAGCAGCCAGCTCCCCACACGAGGCCAGACTGACAGACCTAGCTCACCTCACCTGCAGACACACCACAACATTGGTTGGATCCCAAATGGCACCCTATTCTATATAGGGAATAGTGAGCAATTTGGGATGCACACCAGAACATGAACATTGTCAGTGTAGTGGTGACTCACATCCACCGGGGAGAAAATGATTAATAACCCTAATTTCAGTTTTGTATGAAATCTGGACTGATCCAGTGTGTAAATACAGTACATTTAGATACAATTTAGTCTATGACTGCAAAAAATAAAAGCTAATACTACTGCGACCCTGTGCAGCTCTATGGCACAGTGTCAACCCTCTCTAGATTGTGCACAGTGTCAAACCTCTCTACATTGTGCAGCTCTATGGCACAGTATCAATTCTCTCTCGATTTTAAGCTCTATGGCATGGTGTCAACCCTCTCTAGATTGTGCAGCTCTATAGCACAGTGTCAACCCTTTGCAGAATGTAAACTCTATTACATGGTGTCAATCTTCTCTAGACTTTAAGCTCTATGGCAAGGTGTCAATCCTCTAGATTTTAAGATCTATGGCATGGTGTCAACCCTCCAGATTCTAAGCTCTATGGCATGGTGTCAAGCCTCTCTAGATTGTAAGCTCTATGGCATGGTGTCAACCCTCTCTAGATGGTAAGCTCTATGGCATGGTGTCAACCCACTCTAGATTGTGCTCTCTATGGCAGGGTGTCAACCCTCTATAGGTTGTGCAGCTCTACGTTATGACGTGTCAACCCTCTATAGGTTGTGCAGCTCTACGTTATGACGTGGACCAGTCTTACATCATGGAACCGAAGGATGAAGGGTCTGTGAGCCCTGGGCCAGGCCCACTGTTCACACCACAGGACGTTACCATGACCACCTGCTCCTACTTCACACCTTCTGTAGCTGGACAGGACCAACTCTCTCTGCTGTTTTATTCATACTTCACGTGCCTTTTCCAAATGACACCCTATTCCCTATATAGTCCACTACTTTTGACGAGGGCCCTTAGGGAATAGGATACGTTTTGAGACCCACCCTATATGACCGACTGGGTTCAAACCCCGGTCTCTTCCTGCACATCACAATGCTGAGTTAGACTGCTGAGCCAAAGTCTATGCATCAGTTCAGGGAACTAATTCAGGTTAAGTAATGCCGGTCTCACTCACTCTCTTTCTCCCTCCCTCCCTCCCTCCCTCTTTCTACTTCTCCCCACATTTTGTCCTTCTCTCGCTCCCTCCAGCTCTCTCTTACCCTCCCCCTCTCTTCTTCTCCCCCCTTTCTCCTTCTCTCTCTCCCTCTCCTGCTCAATAACCTGCCTGTTCCTAAGTCAGGTCAGAGTAAGAGAACCACATCGATGTGACATCTATACAATGAGCCCTGAATCATCACATTCTCCCCATGCAGCCGGTCCGGAGAACAAGCGCTGCACCCAAAATGGAACCCTATTCCCTATATAGTGCACTATGTTTGACCAGGGCCCACAGGGTTCCATTTGGGATGCAGATACGGTTTCCCACATGTCATAGGTGCCTGGGCAGGCAGGTCCAACAGCAGCCAAAACCATTCTAATTGTTTCTGATGGGTTGAATAAATAGAACCACAGTCTGCCTATCCTCTCTGTCAGTCACAGGCTGATGTGACGTAGCTAGAAGAGATACATTACACAGTCATGAGACATGGAACCACAGTCTGCCTATCCTCTCTGTCAATCACAGGCTGTAGCTAGAAGAGATACATTACACAGTCATGAGACATGGAACTACAGTCTGCCTATCCTCTCTGTCAGTCACAGGCTGTAGCTAGAAGAGATACATTACACAGTCATGAGACATGGAACCACAGTCTGCCTATCCTCTCTGTCAGTCACAGGCTGATGTGACGTAGCTAGAAGAGATACATTACACAGTCATGAGACATAGAACCACAGTCTGCCTATCCTCTCTGTGTGACGTAGCTAGAAGAGATACATTACAGTCATGAGACATGGAACCACAGTCTGCCTATCCTCTCTGTCAGTCACAGGCTGTAGCTAGAAGAGATACATTACACAGTCATGAGACATAGAACCACAGTCTGCCTATCTTCTCTGTCAGTCACAGGCTGATGTGACGTAGCTAGAAGAGATACATTACACAGTCATGAGACATAGAACCACAGTCTGCCTATCCTCTCTGTGTGACGTAGCTAGAAGAGATACATCACACAGTCATGAGACATAGAACCACAGTCTGCCTATCCTCTCTGTGTGACGTAGCTAGAAGAGATACATTACAGTCATGAGACATGGAACCACAGTCTGCCTATCCTCTCTGTCAGTCACAGGCTGATGTAGCTAGAAGAGATACATTACACAGTCATGAGACATGCAACCACAGTCTGCCTATCCTCTCTGTCAGTCACAGGCTGATGTAGCTAGAAGAGATACATTACACAGTCATGAGACATGCAACCACAGTCTGCCTATCCTCTCTGTCAGTCACAGGCTGATGTGACGTAGCTAGAAGAGATACATTACAGTCATGAGTCAATTTACAGGAGTGTGTGATCACTTACTGACATCCAAGTGTTAAGGACACCAAAAATATATAGTAGTCTATACAAATAGAAACTATTTGTAACATTTTGGTCTGAACACATTTGATTTATAGCTGAGAAAACAAACACACTGTTGATGCAAGGTTTCAGGAGTAAATACCTATTTGACATATTTTACACTGACGTTACATGTGACAGGAATAACTTCCTTTGAGATGGTTGTTGTGTTATGGTTGGCATGGATACATGACGCAGAGTACATGGTGTCCATCTGTCAGTTGCATCCATCCCTACCTGCTTTTCACACAACAGATAGAAGGACAACACATACACGCCAGTCCCACGGATGGAAGCCTTGATGGCATCATGTAACAGGGGCGTCAGGTAGCCTAGCGGTTAAGAGTGTTGGGCCAGTAACCGAAAGGTTTCCCTGTTTGAATTCCTGAGCCAACCAATTGAAACATCTGGCGATGTGCCCTTGAGCAAGGCACTTAACTCTAATTGCTCCTGTAAGTGGTTCTGGATAAGACTGTCTGCTAAATGAATCAAATGTAACAGAGATAGTTACACTGTTAAGAGAAACCTAAACAACTAATCCACACTCCAACTCTTACGTTTCCCTGTGGGATTTCAGAGAAGACACGTTGAGAGGAGAAAACTCTTTACTTCATACATTACATTATACTGAGCAGACCTGGCACAGCTTTCTCTGTTACATTGCACTGAGCTTCTCCACACTGACTCCACCCAGGGAATAAATGCTTCCCAATTACTCTATCTGCCTCCTTCCCTCCCTCCCATCCGCCTCCCTCCCTCCCCTGCCTCCCTCGTATGCCGCCCTCCAGTGGCCGACCTCCTTCCCCTGCCTAAATATGTCTGCGGTGCCCCAACCAGTCAATCTAGCATGTGTTAATTCTAAGAAGCCCACTCTTCCTTTCAGAAGTCGGTGCGGAGCGGAGCAGAGGGTGGCGTAGCAGAGAGGACTGTGGGATACGGTCAGATACAGTGGTCCTAAGGACCAGCATGACTTTTCCCTTCAGCACCAGTTTAGCAGTAACTGGAACATGCTCATCATGGCTTCCTACTGGACATGTTCACAACAGTCTCATGCTACGTCCCAAAGAGCACCCTATTCCCTATGGGCCCTGGTCAAAATCAGTGCCTATACTACGGTATAGGGTGCCATTTGAGATGCTGTTTCTGTATAGTAGTGTCATGACCAGCACTAACCACTCAGTCTGTCTAAGTCTTCCCAAGGCTTCCAAATAATTGGATGAAGAGATCATCCTGAGGCTCATTAGGAAGATACCATATACAGACAATTAACACTTAATGCTTATGACTGCCAGGAGCACAAGTCAATGTAGTCGTGGCCAAAAGTTTTGAGAATGACACAAATATAATTTTTTTCATTTTTAGCAGTTGCAGTTTTTAAACCGATACAGATCTGGTCCCAGATCTGTTTGTGCTCCTGCCAACGCCATTTGTCATTGTCAAGCCTGATAGAAACAGACTGGCACTCAGGCTACAGTGAGTACTGTGACCAGGGCAGAACCACCTCTCTCTACCTGCATGAGTCTGACAGGAACAGGAAAAAGAAGAGCTGTTCTAAAAATGGCAGCTCATTTAAAGACATGCAGCAGATTAAGTCCACCTGTTCATTACACCTTTCTTCTTGTGTGTGTGTGTGTGTGTGTGTGTGTGTGTGTGTGTGTGTGTGTGTGTGTGTGTGTGTGTGTGTGTGTGTGCTGCTACTTTACACTTTTCTCACTCCAAGAGGATTATGGGTAAGGGATGAGAGAGAGAGAGAGAGAGAGAGAGAGAGAGAGCTGATAACTTCCTTTTCCACTCTGGGAGTGAATTCCGAATGGCTCCCTATTCCCTATATAGTGCACTACTTTTGACCAAGGCCCAGGCTAGGGTGCTATTTGGGACACAGCCTGGCTCATTCTGCCACGTTGTGATAGGGAGCAGAGCAGGAATCTGGTCATTGTGAGGAGGAGAGAGTTTGTTTGAGTAGCTACATCAGGTCTACATATTTCTATGCATTGAGGGACAAGCTGTGCACCACAGTTATAGTGATAGGATTGTATATACAGTGCTGTATTTACTGCAACCCTGGGCTTCCTGACCCTGCACTAATAATCACAAAATAGTTGGCTGTAGGATTTCTCTGAGCAGTGGGGAACTCACTAATCTGTAGCCAAATATAACTTCAAACTCATCTGTTTGAACAGATTACCTGCCAGGATTCAATTGAGCCTCCTCAAATCGTAGCCCCTCCTGAGATGCTTCCTAGCGGCACGGAGACAGTTAACTACCCAGCAGCATCCTACACATTCATAACTTCATCATATTCATCTGTATCTACACACTGTTGTGCTCATGCTCTGTGTTACCGCTCTACTAGAGCAGTACATACTGTAGGACCAATATGACATTTGAATAATGAGTTCAAATGAAAGGGACACTCGTTTGTTTTACTATCCTTGTGGGGACCAAACAATTGATTTCCATAATTTAAAAAAAACTAACCCTAACCTAACCCCTAAGCCTTTTTCCTTGTGGGGATGGGAGAAATGTTTCCACTTATCCTAATGATCCTTGTTTTACTATCCTTGTGAGGACTTCTGGTCCCCACAAAGATAATAAAACCAAAAACACGCAAACACACACATAAACATCTCCAGTGGGAATAACAGGCCCTGAACCAACTCAACTACAACCCGGGAAAACAGATTTGGGTAACTTTACTAAAAGTCTGCAGGTATTAGGAATAATGACTTATCATAACCATGTAGGACCACCTTATAATGTCTAGTAATGACTAACAGCCATTTTGAGTCAGCTGACATGTCCAGCAGAGAGACAAAACATATTATGAGCCTTCTAGTAACATACTTTAAAGATGGAATCTGCGCCAATAGCCGCCCCACCTTCGTTGTTATTGGTTTTGTTGCCGAGCTGAGGACGTTGCACAGCAGGGTAAAAACTATTACAGAACATATTGTGAGAGAGACTTACAAGAGCAATTAGAGTTAAGTGCCTTGCTCAAGGCCACACCGACAGATTTTACACCTAGTCGGCTAGGGATTCAAACCAGTGACCTTTCGGTTACTGGCCCAACCGCTAGGCTACCTGCATACATGGTTATAACCGTTTATAAATGCTCATACATGTTTTATACCCCTTGTTGTTGTGCCTATGGGAGTCTCTCTCTCTCTCTCTCTCTCTCTCTCTCTCTCTCTCTCTCTCTCTCTCTCTCTCTCTCTCTCTCTCTCTCTCTCTCTCTCTCTCTCTCTCTCTCTCTCATATATAATAATAGCCTGCATGGCTAACAACAGAGAGGTAATGGATACCCAGGCTATTATTGTGCTGTGCAGGCTGCATCCCAAATGGCACTATATAGTGCACTACTGTTGACTAGAGCCCTGTGGGAGCCATTTGGGACGTAGCCACAATTACCTGTCTCAATTCATCTCTGGCAAGTACGTCACTTTTGGCTTGCTTAACTAAATTGCAAACATATACCTGAGTACACATTGGGGGGGACAGCCAGCCAGGCAGGGCTACCTGATACCATGATACCACTGTGACAGAACTTAGACAGATACACACCCATCAGTGGACAGAAATACTGCTGCACAGGCATAATACACACACACACACACACACACACACACACACACACACACACACACACACAGCATTAGTACACAGGGTTTAAAACCACCCACACAGGGATAATGTCCATTGACGCTAACAATATTAAATGTAACCCCGCGGCCTCACTGTAACCAAGCTGAACTAAGACAGCCCTGTAATACCCACTGCCTAAATCAATCTGGTAATAACCTTAAAAGGATCTCAGAGACAATAAATGGGAATATGTCCAACAACACTGAGTCAGCAGTTAACCTTACATTAGTACATAGAAATGGGCAAACGTTAAATTAGCATCGACAGCCTAAAATACCTTCCTGCTCCAAACATCTCTCGCCTCACAGGACGGAACTCAAATAGGAGTAGTCTAGGTTTCACTGGGGAATGCTCTATATGCAACACCCTTTGCCATGCAACACCCTCTGCCATACAACACATCCCGCCTTAGTGTAGTCATGGTAACGGTGGCAGTATCTCAGTGGGGTGTAGTGATATTAAGGGATTAGTACTAGATCCCTTCACCATCGGACATCAGTCCAAGAGGTCGGGCCCAGGATAAACGCTTTTCACACACACACACATGGACACAAACATACACACTCACAATATCTAATAATGTGTTGTAGTATAAACTGTAGACGACAACAACGCCTCTGTATTGTTCCACTACCCTAAGGCTGTACAGTGTGTGTGTTGTTGTGTGTGTGTACACGTGTGTGTTGTGTTTTTGTGTGTGCTGTGTTTGTGTGTGTGAATGCATGTACAAACAGCATGCAGTATGTCCTATTGTAGCTTACATAAGGTCATAAATTCATTAGTGGTGATGTCATAATGACTATTTATCCTCCGTATTTGTGTCAATCACTAGTCCATTATAATCTAGCTAAACACTGTCCGACCACACACACACAGTGAGCCCTCATCTTCTCTATGGTGTATTCAATGACAGATATATCGGCCACACCATAGCAAAAAAGAGGGGGCCCAGCGTGAATGTCAGTCCCACCACTCTGCACTGGGCAGCTAGTCCACCTGAGTTGAACTGTCAGAGTCCCACCACTCTGCACTGGGCAGCTAGTCCACCTGAATTGAACGGTCAGAGTCCCACCACTCTGCACTGGGCAGCTAGCCCACCTGAGTTAAACTGTCAGAATCCCACCACTCTGCACTGGGCAGCTAGTCCACCTGAGTTGAACTGTCAGAGTCCCTCCACTCTGCACTCGGCAGCTAGCCCTCCTGAGTTGAACGGTCAGCGTCCCACCACTCTGCACTGGGCAGCTAGTCGACCTGCGTTGAACGGTCAGAGTCCCACCACTCTGCACTGGGCAGCTAGTCCACCTGAGTTGAACTGTCAGAGTCCCACCACTCTGCACTCGGCAGCTAGCCCTCCTGAGTTGAACGGTCAGAGTCCCACCACTCTGCACTGGGCAGCTAGCCCACCTGAGTTGAACGGTCAGAGTCCCACCACTCTGCACTGGGCAGCTAGTCCACCTGAGTTGAACTGTCAGAGTCCCACCACTCTGCACTGGGCAGCTAGTCGACCTGCGTTGAACGGTCAGAGTCCCACCACTCTGCACTGGGCAGCTAGTCCACCTGAGTTGAACTGTCAGAGTCCCACCACTCTGCACTGGGCAGCTAGTCCACCTGAGTTGAACTGTCAGAGTCCCACCACTCTGCACTCGGGCAGCTAGCCCACCTGAGTTGAACGGTCAGAGTCCCACCACTCTGCACTGGGCAGCTAGCCCACCTGAGTTGAACGGTCAGAGTCCCACCACTCTGCACTGGGCAGCTAGCCCACCTCTGTTGAACTGTCAGAGTCCCACCACTCTGCACTGGGCAGCTGGCCCACCTGGCTCAGCTAGCAGAGGATTTATCTGATATGAATCATCTACAGTATGTACAGCAGGTCATAAAGCTACTCACGTTGTGGTTACTGTACGCATCTCTGTAACCATGTCCTGTTAACAGAGAAGCCGCAGACCCCACTCACAAGGCTAATGTTGTTTCTAAAGGGTGTGATTAGGGGTTGTGTAAGCACAGGTAAGGTTTTCCAACGCTAGCTAGCAACCACACACACACACATACCCGTGGCTTACCTAATGTCTGTCTTTGGTCAGGCCTGCTCCGCACGCGTTGCTAATGGGCATTATTTACCAGACATTGTATACGTAGTGTGTGTGTGTTTGTGTGTTTTTGTGTTGTGTGGTGGGAGAAAGAGACAGAGACAGACGGAGAGAGACGGAGACAGCACACAGCTTTTTGAGTCACCAGCTAGCACCTGCTCCAACCAGCTGAGTTCTGAATCAGCCGCGTCCGCACACACACACACACACACACACACACACACACACACACACACACACACACACATACAGCACAAGCGTGTCTTTATTATTTGACTGTTCTCAGTTGTCATTCTGCTTCAGACCTCAACATCCATGGAAATAATGACCCAGTTCTATCACAGTTCTATCACAGTTCTATCACAGTTCTATCACAGCTCTATCACAGCTCTATCATACACATTTTACTCTCTTCAGTCTGGTCAAACCATTACAAATAGGTCCCATGGTATCATTCCCTTCCAGTTCCATTGTATTTACATGTGATATGAAGCGTGTTATGCCTGAGCCCAGTGGAAAGGGCCATTTGTCTGTGTCATGTTAACATGGAGATCCTAGCCTGGCGGGTCATGTTAACATGGAGATCCTAGCCAGGCCTGGTGGGTCATGTTAACATGGAGATCCTAGCCTGGTGGGTCATGTTAACATGGAGATCCTAGCCTGGTGGGTCATGTTAACATGGAGATCCTAGAATGGTGGGTCATGTTAACATGGAGATCCTAGCCTGGTGGGTCATGTTAACATGGAGATCCTAGCCAGGCCTGGTGGGTCATGTTAACATGGAGATCCTGGCCTGGCGGGTCATGTTAACATGGAGATCCTAGCCTGGTGGGTCATGTTAACATGGAGATCCTAGCCTGGTGGGTCATGTTAACATGGAGATCCTAGCCTGGTGGGTCATGTTAACATGGAGATCCTAGAATGGTGGGTCATGTTAACATGGAGATCCTAGAATGGTGGGTCATGTTAACATGGAGATCCTAGAATGGTGGGTCATGTTAACATGGAGATCCTAGCCTGATGGGTCATGTTAACATGGAGATCCTAGCCTGGTGGGTCATGTTAACATGGAGATCCTAGAATGGTGGGTCATGTTAACATGGAGATCCTAGAATGGTGGGTCATGTTAACATGGAGATCCTAGCCTGGCGGGTCATGTTAACATGGAGATCCTAGCCTGATGGGTCATGTTAACATGGAGATCCTAGCCTGGTGGGTCATGTTAACATGGAGATCCTAGAATGGTGGGTCATGTTAACATGGAGATCCTAGCCTGGTGGGTCATGTTAACATGGAGATCCTAGCCTGGTGGGTCATGTTAACATGGAGATCCTAGCCAGGCCTGATGGGTCATGTTAACATGGAGATCCTAGCCTGATGGGTCATGTTAACATGGAGATCCTAGCCTGGCGGGTCATGTTAACATGGAGATCCTAGCCAGGCCTGATGGGTCATGTTAACATGGAGATCCTAGCCTGATGGGTCATGTTAACATGGAGATCCTAGCCTGGCGGGTCATGTTAACATGGAGATCCTAGCCTGGCGGGTCATGTTAACATGGAGATCCTAGCCTGGCGGGTCATGTTAACATGGAGATCCTAGCCTGGCGGGTCATGTTAACATGGAGATCCTAGCCTGGCCTGATGGGTCATGTTAACATGGGGATCCTAGCCTGGCCTGATGGGCCATGTTAACATGAAGATCCTAGCCTGGCCTGATGGGCCATGTTAACATGGAGATCCTAGCATAGCCGCGGGAAGTAGTTTGGGCGTGGGGGTATGCACTTTTTTTGCTGGGGGGGTGCAGAAAAATACAATTGCCTACACTGAAGAAGTCTATTGGTCCGCTAATACAGGACTAGTAAAGACCAAATGCACTACTTTTGTGAAAAAATTTAAACTAAATATATTTGAGTGTTTACCAGCATTTGTAACTTGAGTCTGATAATTATCTGTACAGTTAATCTGATAATACTTATGGAAAATAAAAATACTTGTTCGATATGTTTTCGTTTCTTGAAATACTTTGCAAATTCAACTTTCTATGTGAAAACAGAAACGGTCTATTCATTCCTTTTCCACAGCCACACTTATCCAGAGCAACTTACAGTAGTGAGTGCAAACATACCCATACTGGTCCCCCGCAGGAATCAAACCCACAACCATAGCATTGCAGCGCCATGCTCTACCAACTGAGCCACTTCATCACATCACCACAAACCACTTGATGTCTCAATGTACTCATTTACTGTATTGGTCATTGTTTTCATTCATGGTGATGGAAAGTCTACAGGTACAAACTTAGGTGACCAGCAAACAGTGGGAAGGAAAAGTATGTGAACCCTTTAGAATTACCTGGATTTCAGTATAAATTGGTCATAACATTTGATCTGATCTTCATCTAAGTCCCAATAATAGACAAACACAGTCTGCTTAAACTAATAACACACAAACAATTATAATTGTTCATGTCTTTATTGAACACACCATGTAAACATTCACAGTGCAGGTTAGAAAAAGTATGTGAACCCTTGGATTTAATAACTGGTTGACCCTCCTTTGGCCGCAATAACCTAAACCAAATGTTTTCTGTAGTTGCTGATCAGACCTGCACAGTGTTGTGTTCCTTCCAAACAACTCAACTGCAGTTTCATCTGTCCACAGAATATTTTGCCAGTAGCGCTGTGGAACATCCAGGTGCTCTTTTGCAAACTTCAGACGTGCAGCAATGTTTTTTTGGACAGCAGTGGCTTCTTCCGTGGTGTCCTCCCATGAACACCATTCTTGTTTAGTGTTTTACGTACTGTAGACTCGTCAACAGAGATGTAAGCATGTTCCAGAGATTTCTGTAAGTCTTTAGCTGACACTCTAGGATTCTTCTTAACCTCATTGAGCATTCTGATCTGTGCTCTTGCAGTCATCTTTGCAGGACTGCCACTCCTAGGGAGAGTAGCAACATTGCTGAACTTTCTCCATTTATAGACATTTGTCTTACCGTGGACTTTCTCTTACAGATACTTTTGTAACCCTTTCCAGCTTCATGCAAGGCAACAATTCTTAATCGTAGGTCTTCTGAGATCTCTTTTGTTCGAGGCATGTTTCACATCAGGCTATGCTTCTTGTGAATAGCAAACTCAAATTTTGTGAATGTTTTTTATGGGGCAGGGCAGATCTAACCAAAATCTCCAATCTCGTCTCATTGATTGGACTTCAGGTTAATTGACTCCTGACTCCAATTAACTTTTGGAAAAGTCCTTAGCCTAGGGGTTCACATAGTTTGTCCAACCTACACTGTGAATGTTTAAATTATGTATTCAATATAGACGAGAAAAATACAATAATTTGTGTGTTATTAGTTTAAGCACAATGAGTTTGTCTGTTGTCTATACTGAGTTGCCACTGTATGTACAATACAGTAATGTACATTTACATGAAGTGGTTTGTAAGGATGGTACATTTATACTGCACAAAAAGTGGTTGTTTTTCATGTTATTTGATCAAGAAAAATATTTAATTTGATGTTGATGTTTTGTGTCTTTGCCCATAACTTTGCACCTTTTGATGTAAATGATTGAGGAAAGAGTTTTGTTCTTTCTGGATTCCATTAGAATGTCAATTGAGCATCATGAGTGCCGCAGCAGTCTAAGGAACTGCATTGCAGTGCTTGAGGTGTCACTACAGACCCGGGTTCGATCCCAGGCTGTGTCACAGCCGGCCGTGACCGGGAGACCCATGAGGCGGTGCACAATTGGCCCAGCGTCGTCCAGGTTTGGCCGGACGGGATTTCCTTGTCCCATTGTGCTTTAGCAACTCCTTGTGGTGGGCTGGGTGCTCGCAAGCTGACTTCGGTCGCCAGCTGGACAGTGTTTCCTCCAATACATTGGTGTGGCTGGCTTCCGGGTTAATCAATCAGTGCGGCTCGGCAGGGTCGTGTTTCGGAGGACGCATGGCTCTCGACCTTTGCCACTCCCAAGTCCGTAGGGGAGTTGCAGCAATGGGACCAGACTGTAACTACCAATTGGCTATCATGAAAAAAGGGGTAAAAGTTGTTTTTTTTAAGAATGACATTGAAGAGAAAGGGAAAGGGCAACAACTAATACAATTCCAAATATTGAATCCTGCAATATACTGTTCTTATTTATACAACTACCAGAGATGTGGTAAAAAAAATAAATCCCGTGCTACAGACATCTATATTGGTCCGCTAATACTACAAAAGTAAAGGCCTAGTGCTTAAAAATTTAAAAAAATAATAATAATATATATATATATATATATATATTTATATACAGTATATATACATACTGTACCAGTCAAAAGTTTGGACACACCTACTCATTCAAGGGTTTTTCTTTATTTGTACTATTTTCTACATTGTAGATTAATAGTGGAGACATCAAAACTATGAAATAACACATATGGAATCATGTAGTAACCAAGAAAGTGTTAAACAAATCTAAATATATTTTATATTTGAGATTCTTCAAAGTAGCCACCCTTTTCCTTGATGACAGCTTTCACACTCTTGACATTCTCTCAACCAGCTTCATGAGGTAGTCAACCGGAATGCATTTCAATTAACAGGTGTGCCTTGTTAATTGAAAGTTAATTTGTGGAATTTCTTTCCATCTTAATGCGTTTGAGCCAATCAGTTGTGTTGTGACAAGGTAGGGGTGGTATACAGAAGACAGCCCTATTTGGTAAAAGACCAAGTCGCTGCTGGTGCTTTGCTGGGGGTATTTTGCTGGTGACACTGTTGGTGATTTATTTAGAATTCAAGGCACACTTAACCAGCATGGCTACCACAGGATAATGTCCCAAAATACACCTCCGGGCTGTGTAAGGGCTATTTGACCAAGAAGTAGAGTGATGGAAAGCTGCATCAGATGACCTGGCCTCCACAAATCACCCGACCTCAACCCAATTGAGATGGTTTGGACCGCAGAGTGAAGGAAAAGCAGCCAACAAGTGCTCAGCATATGTGGGAAGTCCTTCAAGACTGTTGGAAATGCATTCTTCATGAAGCTGGTTGAGAGAATGCCAACCCCCCCCCCCCCCCCTCCCTTCTCTCTTCCCCCCTCGCTCTCTGTTTTCTAACCCCCGCCTACTGAGACTCCACTAGTAGTGGCCTGGCATGGTCCTGTCTTCTATCTGTCTGACAGTCTATTTGCAATCGCCAGAAACACCTTCCCCCACCTGCTGTAAAATAGACATGTGTTTGTACTGTTTGTCTGGGACAGTTTTTCTGCCTGCCTACCTGGCCTGCCACTGGAGAGATGTGAATCTGTCCCTTCTATAGATCGTCCTGCGTGTGCCACCACAGAGAAAAATGAGTGTCACCACAGAGAAAAATGAACGGGAGTGTCACCACAGAGAAAAATGAAACAGGATTCTCTGACTCTGGATATCTACAATGACAGAACATTCTGGAATAATACAGGAGTATCCACTCCACCTTCACACTACCTTTAAACACCATAGTTAGGAGGACCTTGGAACAGTTGATCAGAGTTGGGTGTACTGAGTAGAAGCTACAGTTCATGGCTGAAAAACCTCAAGCTCATGCTGCAGAAAAAGAACCCCCAACAAAGAAATAATTGTTTGCAAGGAACTAGCGTCATCTTTGACAGAAAACTGCAAGGTACAGGTCCAGATTAATAGGCCCAGGTTCATATCCATGCTTGTAGACAGGGCCTCCCTTTCTCTTTCACTCTCTCCTTTTCTCTGTCTTGTCTCTCTCTCTGTATCGCCCTTCCCCTCTTTCTCTCTCCCTCTTTCGCAACCTTTCCATCTCTCTCGCCATCTCTCTTTCTCTCTAGTCTCTCTCTCTGGTCTCTCTCTCTCTCTCCCTCTCTCTCCCTCTCTGTCTCCCTCTCTGTCCCCCTCTGAACTTTCTCTCTCTCTCCCTCTGTCTGTCTCCCTCTCTGTCTCCCTCTCTGAACTCTCTCTCTCCCTCTGGCTGTCTCCCTCTGTCTGTCTCCCTCTCTGTCTCCCTCTCTGTCTCCCTCTCTGACTCCCTCTCTGTCTCTCTCTCTGTCTCCCTCTCTGTCTCCCTCTCTGTCTCCCTCTCTGTCTCCCTCTCTGTCTCCCTCTCTGTCTCTCTCTCTCTGGTTTCCCCAGACCCTCCTCAGTAGTGCTGACTGCCTGCTTTCCGGCCGCCCAGGCTGCCTTTTCCCAGCATGCTCTCTGTCAGAGGCTTATATAACAGTGTTACGCCAGGAGCTGTGTGCTCTGCCTGGGCAGCACACTACATCCCTACACTACAATACTTTATACTGCTAAAACTGTCCCTACTAGAAATACTCTCCGTTACAGTACACTGTAAACACTGTGCTCTGCAAATGTGATTAAAGCGTCTCGGTGAGAAACGTACATTTCTATCATACGTTTTCATACTTAATCAACAAGGGAAACTCAATTGACAATCCCGAAGAGAGGGGAGAATAAGTTGAAACTTAATGGGATAGAATGGATAGCATGTGAATATGTGCATATGGGCAGTGGTGACTGACACAGATCTATGTGTTAAATAAAGAACAAAGCTTTGGGAGACAATGGGCTCCTCCTGTCCCAGAGATGACGAGAGTGGTTTCTCTGTGAATGGGCTGATGTCCTGTTCCTGTCATATCAGCAGCAGAACAGGCTCCAGATACCATCTCACACGTCAGTACAGAGCTGCTCTCTCTCTCCCTCAGCCAGTTACTGACATTCAGCCAGCTAGCTCACAGAACGCAGGCTGTTTCACCTCTCAAACAACAGAAACCACTACCCAACCACAACACAATCATAGGTCTCTACTGTACACAACCAATACACACCCACTATTCAACCAATGGTTTCAGCTGATACCATCTCCCACATCAATGCTTTACTCCCCTGCTACTGACACTAAGAAAGCTAGCAGGTAGCCTAGTGGTTAAGAGTGTTGGACTGGTAACTGAAAGGTTGCTGGTTTGAATCCCCGGGATGACTAGGTGAAAAATCTTTAGATCTGCTCTTGAACAAGGCACTTAAACCTGATTACTCCTGTAAATCGCTCTGGATTAGAGCATCTGTTAAAAGACTCAAATGTAGCTAGTTCACAGAACAACACAGACTATAACACTTCTCAGTACACCTTATATGTGTGACCTATAACTGAACTGCATTATCCCAATAAGGGCTGTATCAGATCAGACCTAAAAAGACATGTACCGTGAATGTAACCTCAAAGTTTGCGTTCAGTGTGTTAGGAAAGGTTTCAAATTCAACAGATACTCTGAAGCAAAGTGGCATTAAATGGATGGAGAGAGATGGTAAGTGCCAAAGAGAACGACAGTTCAGACTGAGACAGAATCAAATGTAGTGGGAGAGATAAGTGGAAATATTAACTGGTTATGACAAGCCACATTGCCATGTTTGGTGTAACTCTAACCAGACTCCAGCCTATCACAATCCTAGCCTCACAAAAACACATTGTTCCATTAATTAACATTCTGTATTCATTTGGTGTGCATTCTGCTTTACAGAGTCAAGCATCCCCCCAAACCCCCCTCTCCGCTCTCTCTATCTATTTCAACCCCCCACTTTCTCTCTCTCTCTCTCCCCTGGGGGTGGAGGTTGCTCTTCGCATGGTAAAGAGAGAGAGCGTGTCTACATTGTCCAGTTGGATGCTTTGGAGCAACGCAAATGCCTCTTCACCTCACAAGACAACCATATAGGTCTCTGCTGTACACAACCACTACACAACCATATAGGTCTCTGCTGTACACAACCACTACACAACCATATAGGTCTCTACTGTACACAACCACTACACAACCATATAGGTCTCTGCTGTACACAACCACTACACAACCATATAGGTCTCTGCTGTACACAACCACTACACAACCATATAGGTCTCTGCTGTACACAACCACAACACAATAATATAGGTCTCCGCTGTACACAACCACTACACAACCACTACACAACCATATAGGTCTCTGCTGTACACAACCACTACACAACCACTACACAACCATATAGGTCTCTGCTGTACACAACCATATAGGTCTCTGTTGTACACAACCATTACACAACCACAACACAACCACTACACAACCATATAGGTCTCTGCTGTACACAACCATATAGGTCTCTGCTGTACACAACCACTACACAACCATATAGGTCTCTGCTGTACACAACCACTACACAACCATATAGGTCTCTGCTGTACACAACCACTACACACCCATATAGGTCTCTGCTGTACACAACCACTACACAACCATATAGGTCTCTGCTGTACACAACCACTACACAACCATATAGGTCTCTGCTGTACACAACCACTACACAACCACTACACAACCATATAGGTCTCTGCTGTACACAACCACTACACAACCATATAGGTCTCTGTTGTACACAACCACTACACAACCATCTAGGCCTCTGCTGTACACAACCACTACACACCCATATAGGTCTCTGATGTACACAACCACTACACAACCATATAGGTCTCTGCTGTACACAACCACTACACAACCATATAGGTCTCTGCTGTACACAACCACTTCACAGCCATATAGGTCTCTGCTGTACACAACCACTTCACAACCATATAGGTCTCTGCTGTACACAACCATTACACAACCACTACACAACCATATAGGTCTCTGCTGTACACAACCACTACACAACCATATAGGTATCTGCTGTACACAACCACTACACAACCATATAGGTCTCTGCTGTACACAACCACTACACAACCACTACACAACCATATAGGTCTCTGCTGTACACAACCACTACACAACCATATAGGTCTCTGTTGTACACAACCACTACACAACCATATAGGTCTCTGTTGTACACAACCACTACACAACCATATAGGTCTCTGCTGTACACAACCACTACACAACCATATAGGTTTCTGCTGTACACAACCACTACACAACCATTACACAACCATATAGGTTTCTGTTGTACACAACCACAACACAACCATATAGGTCTCTGCTGTACACAACCACTACACAACCATATAGGTCTCTGCTGTACACAACCACTACACAACCACTACACAACCATATAGGTCTCTGCTGTACACAACCACTACACAACCATATAGGTCTCTGCTGTACACAACCACTACACAACCATATAGGTCTCTGCTGTACACAACCACTACACAACCATATAGGTCTCTGCTGTACACAACCGCAACACAACCATATAGGTCTCTGCTGTACACAACCACTACACAACCATATAGGTCTCTGCTGTACACAACCACTACACAACCACAACACAACCACTACACAACCATATAGGTCTCTGCTGTACACAACCACTACACAACCATATAGGTCTCTGCTGTACACAACCACTACACAACCATATAGGTCTCTGCTGTACACAACCACAACACAACCATATAGGTCTCTGCTGTACACAACCACTACACACCCATATAGGTCTCTGCTGTACACAACCACTACACAACCATATAGGTCTCTGCTGTACACAACCACTACACAACCATATAGGTCTCTGCTGTACACAACCACTACACAACCATATAGGTCTCTGCTGTACACAACCACAACACAACCATATAGGTCTCTGCTGTACACAACCACTACACACCCATATAGGTCTCTGCTGTACACAACCACTACACAACCATATAGGTCTCTGCTGTACACAACCACTACACAACCATATAGGTCTCTGCTGTACACAACCACAACACAACCATATACAGTGGGGCAAAAAAGTATTTAGTCAAAGTAACAACAGGGTACATGTCCCTCTGGAGTAAAATACAGTACATACAGGGGGTGGGGACCGGGGCATCCTCTATTGCCCTGCTCTTTAGATGAGATGGAGCAGGGGGTGTTGACCGGGGCATCCTCTATTGCCCTGCTCTTTAGATGAGATGGAACAGGGGGGTGGGGACCGGGGCATCCTCTATTGCCCTGCTCTTTAGACGAGATGGCACAGTGTGGGGACCGGGGCATCCTCTATTGCCCTGCTCTTTAGATGAGATGGAACAGGGGGGTGGGGACCGGGGCATCCTCTATTGCCCTGCTCTTTAGATGAGATGGAACAGGGGGGTGGGGACCGGGGCATCCTCTATTGCCCTGCTCTTTAGACGGGGGTGCAGGGGGTGGGGACCGGGGCATCCTCTATTGCCCTGCTCTTTAGACGGGGGTGCAGGGGGTGGGGACCGGGGCATCCTCTATTGCCCTGCTCTTTAGATGAGATGGAACAGGGGGTGGGGACCGGGGCATCCTCTATTGCCCTGCTCTTTAGACGAGATGGAACAGGGGGTGGGGACCGGGGCATCCTCTATTGCCCTGCTCTTTAGACGAGATGGAGCAGGGGGTGGGGACCGGGGCATCCTCTATTGCCCTGCTCTTTAGATGAGATGGAGCAGGGGGGTGGGGACCGGGGCATCCTCTATTGCCCTGCTCTTTAGATGAGATGGAACAGGGGGTGGGGACCGGGGCATCCTCTATTGCCCTGCTCTTTAGATGAGATGGAACAGGGGGTGGGGACCGGGGCATCCTCTATTGCCCTGCTCTTTAGACGAGATGGAACAGGGGGTGGGGACCGGGGCATCCTCTATTGCCCTGCTCTTTAGACGGGGGTGCAGGGGGTGGGGACCGGGGCATCCTCTATTGCCCTGCTCTTTAGATGAGATGGAGCAGGGGGTGGGGACCGGGGCATCCTCTATTGCCCTGCTCTTTAGATGAGATGGAGCAGGGGGTGGGGACCGGGGTATCCTCTATTGCCCTGCTCTTTAGATGAGATGGAGCAGGGGGTGGGGACCGGGGCATCCTCTATTGCCCTGCTCTTTAGACGAGATGGAGCAGGGGGTGGGGACCGGGGCATCCTCTATTGCCCTGCTCTTTAGATGAGATGGAGCAGGGGGGTGGGGACCGGGGCATCCTCTATTGCCCTGCTCTTTAGATGAGATGGAGCAGGGGGTGGGGACCGGGGCATCCTCTATTGCCCTGCTCTTTAGATGAGATGGAACAGGGGGTGGGGACCGGGGCATCCTCTATTGCCCTGCTCTTTAGATGAGATGGAGCAGGGGGTGGGGACCGGGGTATCCTCTATTGCCCTCCTCTTTAGACGAAATGGAACAGGGGGTGCAGGACCCGGACAGGGCCACGGTAGCAGACGTTTTAGACCCAGAATAGCACTATCTCGGTGGGAGTCCCTCACACGAGGCAGCTGCTGTAATTAGGGCTGTCAGTGGAGGCCCCTGGTGAGCACTGGGACACGGATAATGAGTCAGCCTACAAGACAAGGACCGCAGGAGGGGAGAGTGGCTGCAGAGACAGGGTCTCCTCCGCCGTGGGGCACCATGGGGCACCAGGTCACTCTCTGGAAGAAGTGGACCCCCAGGTCTCCTCTGGGCCTTCTGGGGTTACCCCAACCAGGGCTGCTGATCCTGGGCTGCGGATCTGTGGATCCTCCCTGTGGCCTCTGGGGTCTCTGCATCCCAGGGTGTTTGGGTGAGGAGGGGTCCCGGATCTGTCATTACTGTAACAGTCATGAGGAGCTGACCGACTGCTGCAGCAGGCATACAGCTAGCTGGCTACAGTCTGTTTGAAGTGCCAGTGGACCTGGAGTGATGGATGCTTGGTTAATTGGAGTAGTGTGCACTGCCTTTAATCCTTCCATATTGCATCACGTCACCTAGTATTGGTGCTGTTCATTAACTAAACTCACAGTACATGTATGGATGTTTCTCTGAACAAATCAGAGCGCTAGAACACCTTATGGCTGCTATAGAGACTACATCGGATTGGAAACAAAAAGTGGAATAAGTTGAGCTACTGTATATTGTAAGGATAGGAGGCTAGTATGGGGAATCGACCAATCGATATCAGAGGGACATAAAATTGACCAAGCACTAGAACCATCAAACTCAAATCTGGACCTTGATGCCAGTTCTACTCCTTTTTTGAATTGTTCCCCTCTAATATGATTTAGACCTGGGACAACAGGTGGGCGCAATTAATGATCAGGTAGAACAGAAACCCAGCGGGCTCTGGACCTCGTGGGGTCAGAGGTTAATAACCCTGCCCTAGAACTTGAATATTTGATTGGCTATTTAGTGTAACTGGTACATTATCTAATAATATCAAGATTATGTAAGTGGCTGTTTCTCTAAATACCACATCTCACTCACCCTTCAAACAATAACAAACAATATTGTGTTAATTGTTATGGAGGAAAAATGACAGAGGGTTCAGACACATGGGCTCTAGGAGGTCAATGGGTTCTCCTCCATTCATGTCACTATGTATTGACATGTAATCCAAAAGCATAGTCATTCTTAGAGAGGACATTCTGAATTGTCTTGGTAGCAGGGACAGGGACTTGGCAAGCCCTACACACCTGGAGGCTTGTCGCTCTCCCTGTCTCTCACTCTCTCTCTCCCTGTCTCTCTCTCCATCTCTCTCTGTCTCTCACTCTCTCTCTCCGTCTCTCCCTGTCTCTCACTCTCTCTCCCTGTCTCTCTCCCTGTCTCTCCCTGTCTCTCTCTCTCTCTGTCTCTCCCTGTCTCTCACTCTCTCTCTCCCTGTCACACTCTCTCTGTCTCTCCTTGTCTCTCACTCTCTATCTTTCTGTCTCGCCCTGTCTCTCACTCTGTCTCTCACTGTCTTTCTCCCTGTCTCTCCCTGTCTCTCTCTGTCTCTCCCTGTATCTCTCTCGCTATGTCTCTCTCGTCTCTCTCCCTGTCTCTCTCACTGTCTCTCTCACTGTATCTCCCTGTCTCTCCCTGTATCTCTCTCTTTCTGTCTCTCTTTTTACATCTCTCTCCCTGTTTCTCTCTCTCTCTGTCTCTCCCAGTCTCTCTCTGTCTCTCTCGGTCTCTCCCTGCCTCTCTCTGTCTCTCCCTGTCTCACCCTGTCTCTCCCTCTGTCTCCCTCTGTCTCTCTTTCTGTCTCTCTCTCTCCCTGTCTCTCGCTGTCTCTCTCTCTCGCTCTCTGTCTCCTTGCCTCTCCCTGCCTCTCCCTGTCTCTCCCTGCCTCTCTCTGTCTCTCCCGGTCTCCCTCGGTCTCCCTCTGTCTCTCTCCCTGTCTCTCTCTCTCCCTGTGTCTCATCTCTCTCTCCCTGTCTCTTTTCCTGTCTCTCTCAGTCTCTCCCTGTCTCTCTGTCTCTCCCTCTCTCTCTCCCTGTCTCTCTCTCTCTGTCTCTCTCTCTGTCTCTCCCTGACTCTCTCTGTCTCTCTCTGTCTCTCCCTCTCTATCTGTCTCTCTCTCTCGCTGTCCCTCCCTGTCTCTCCCTGCCCCTCTCTCTCTCCCTGTCTCTCTGTATCTCTCTCTCTCTCCATGTATCTCTCTGTCTCTCTCTGTCTCTCCCTGCCTCTCTATCTGTCTCTCCCTGCCTCTCTCTCTCCCTGTGTCTAATCTCTATCTCCCTGTCTCTCTCTCACCCTGTGTCTCATCTCTCTCTCCCTGTCTCTCTTCCTGTCTCTCTCGGTCTCTCTCGGTCTCTCCCTGCCTCTCTCTCTCTGTCTCTCCCTCTCGCTCTCCCTGTCTCTCTCTCTGTCTCTCTCTCTGTCTCTCCCTGACTCTCTCTGTCTCTCTCTGTCTCTCCCTCTCTATCTGTCTCTCTCTCTCACTGTCCCTCCCTGTCTCTCCCTGCCCCTCTCTTTCTCTCCCTGTCTCTCTGTCTCTCTCTCTGTCTCTCTCTCCATGTATCTCTCTCTCTCTCCCTCTCTCTCCCTGTCTCCCTTTGTCTCTCTCTGTCTCTCCCTGCCTCTCTCTCTCCCTGTGTCTCATCTCTCTCTCCCTGTCTCTCTTCCTGTCTCTCTCCGTCTCTCTCCGTCTCTCCCTGTATCTCTCTCTCTCCCTGTCTCTCCCTGTCTCTCTCTCCATCTCTCCCCGTCTCTCACTCTGTCTCTCACTCTCTCTCCCTGTCTCTCTCTCTCTCTCTCTCCCTGTCTCTCCATCTGTCTCTCCCTGTCTCTCTCCCTCTCTCTCTCTGTCTCTCTCTGTTTCTCTCTCTCTGTCTCTCCCTGTCTCTCTCTCTGGTTCTCCCTGTCTCTCTCTGTATCTCTCTCTCCATGTATCTCTCTGCCTCTCTCTCTGTCTCTCCCTGTCTCTCTCTCTGGTTCTCCCTGTCTCTCTCTGTATCTCTCGCTCCATGTCTCTCTCTGCCTCTCTCTCTGTCTCTCCCTGTCTCTCTCTCTGTCTCTCCCTGTCTCTCTCCCTCTCTCTCTCTGGCTTCCGGGTTGGATGCACGCTGTGTTAAGAAGCAGTGCGGCTTGGTTGGGTTGTGTATTGGAGGACACATGACTTTCAACCTTCGTCTCTCCCGAGCCCGTACGGGAGTTGTAGCGATGAGACAAGATAGTAGCTACTAAAAACAATTGGATACCACGAAATTGGGGAGAAAAAGGGGTAAAAAATATATATTTATAAAATAAAATAAAAAATAGCACCCTATTCCCTATATAGTGCACTAGTTCTGGCCAGAGCCTTATTCTATTCCCTACATAATGCACTATTTATGTTCATAGCAAAGCTTAGGAGGTTCCGGTCTCATGTTAGGTGATACAGCATAAAAACACACCATGTCAAATAGCCCTTGAAAACTACATTGTTTTTAACAGTAGACATTATTATCAAACTGAGCTGTTGTAGACTGATACAGTGTTCACTCTGCTGACATCAGTTGTTGACAAACAGCACAGACCATAATACTAACATGAGTAACTGCTGTGAGGGTGACATATACCCTGTGTGCATCCCAGTTGGCACCCTTCCCTATATAGTGCACTACTTTTGATCAGAGCCCTATGGACTACAGTGGGGCAAAAAAGTATTTAGTCAGCCACCAATTGTGCAAGTTCTCCCACGTAAAAAGATGAGAGAGGCCTGTAATTGTCCTCATAGGTACACTTCAACTATGACAGACAAAATGAGAAAAGAAAATCCAGAAAATCACATTGTAGGATTTTTTATTAATTCATTTGCAAATGATGGTGGAAAATAATTCCCCACTGTATATAGGGAATAGGGTGATATTTGGGGCATAACACTCCTTTGTTCACCTCTGCTAATGAGAGAAGACTGGTTAACTGAGGCATTTAGAGGGAAAGAGGGTGAGGAGGGAAAAATGGATGGAGGGGAGGAAGGGGAGGGAGAGGTGGAGAGGAGGGAGGGAGGGAGAGGCCACATAGGGAACATGACAGGGTGATCATACATCTGCATTTAGTCCCTTAGCTACACACTTATCCAGAGGGTCTTACTTAAAATAAGTGTGCTCACCTATTGTAGGTAAAACAACCACATATCATTTGAAGTAAAACCACTCTCTGCAAAATTAAGACTATGGAATGATACATGTTTCTGCATTAGCTACATCCCAGCCCACCATCTCTACCTGTCGCATGACCCACTGGTTGATGCTTATTTATAAAACCACCTCAGGTCTCATTCCCCACTATCTGAGATACCTACTGCAGCCCTCATCCTCCACATACAACACCCGTTCTGCCAGTCATATTCTGTTAAAGGTCCCCAAAGCAGACACATCCGTGGGTCTCTCCTCTTTTCAGCTGCAAAAAAACACTCAAACTGGACAGTTTTATCTCAATCTCTTCATTCAAAGACTCACTTACTGACAGTTTTGGCTGCTTCGCATGATGTATTGTTGTCTCTACCTTTCTTGCCCTTTTGTGCTATTGTCTGTGCCCAATAATGTATGTATCATGTTTTGTGCTGCTACCATGCTGTTGTCATGTTGCTACCATGCTCTGTTTTCATGTGTTGCTGCCATGTTATGTTATTGTCTTAGGTCTCTCTTTATGTATTGTTGTGGTGTCTCTCTTGTCGTGATGTGTGTTTTGTCCTATATTTGTATTGTATTTTTAATCCCAGCCCCTGTCCCTGCGGGAGGCCTTTTGTCTTCTGGTAAGTCGTCATTGTGAATAAGAATTTGTTCTTAACTGACTTGCCTAGTTAAATAAACTTTAATTTAAAAAAATTAAAAAACACCCCAGTCTGTGTGTGTGTCTGAAAATAATGAACTTTAGAAACAGTGACTGAGTGACCATGTAGCCTGTAAGGTAGACTAGCATCCCTGCTGCACACACTCGGTTAGTTATGCTACGCTAGGCTGTGACATCACTGGCAGCCTGCATGGCTGTGAGTGACTAAAGCTGACAATCGCTTTACCTCCGAGAGAGAGACACACAGAGAGAGAGAGAGAGAGAGAGACGGCAGGGAGGGAGAGAGGGAGAGAGAGAGAGAGACACAGAGAGAGAGAGAAAAAGAGAGAGAGAGGGAGCGAGAGAGTGAGAGAGAGAGAGACGGCAGGGAGGGAGAGAGAGAGAGAGAGAGAGAGACAGAGAGAGAGAGAGAGAGAGAGAGAGAGAGAGAGAGAGAGAGAGAGAGGGAAAAAAATACAAAAGCACTCAGCGATGGGGAAAAACAGCCAGGGATGATTCACACGCAGGCAGCAGCACAAACTGAGGTGGCCTGCCGTTATCTTGGAGTCTGTGAGTCATATTTACCACAGTATTGCTCCACTATTCGACTTCCTCCCCAGTCCCCATCAGGACAAGCCCAACTGTTAATATTTACCTGATGACGGAAATCATCAGCTTTGAATGCCCCTGAAATGCCTGACACATGACGTCATAGTCTCTGAAGGTACTTCAGACAAGGTGTGCATCCCAAATGGTACTCTATTCCCTGTAGAGTGCACTAACTACTTTTGAGCGGGGCTCATAGGGTAAAGTAATGCATTATAAAGGAAACAGTGTGCCATTTGGGACTAAGAAAAGGCCTGACATTGGAAAAACCTGCCTGTTGACCCTTGAACCACTGTGCAGATTCACAAGGAAACTCCTCAGAACCAGCCTGTGATACAATATCTCCTCATATCTATTCAAATTCCAGAGACTTAAGGTGAGGAAAGTAGATGAAAAAAATACAGTAGTCTTAATATAATCCACAAAACCACAGTAAAATAGAGGACCGTTTGAGACTTTTCCACAAAAAATAAAGAAAGTTATAGTCTATGTAAACAGAAACGGTTAAAGTTTCATAAAGATAATACAGTATCTGCAGGAAGTGACAACATAGAGATAACTGTGTTCAATATTTAGTATTACACTAAAAGCGTTGTCAAAAGCATGTCAATAATTTGGCACACAAAGCTTAGCCTATGAATAGCAATGAATGGTCTATCTACACGCCTGAGCGTCAGCGGCATCGAACTGTGCTGCTGCTCTATGCCTAGAACTGGACAGCGCCGTGGTGCTGAAATGCTCAGCGACTTCTGATTATGCACACACAGAAGAGGGAATGTTTCCGTTTCCATAGCACTGATGCAGTATAGTCTGACAGATAGGCTAACGTTGAAAATCATTATACAGGATATATCTCATTATTTCTTCAAAAGCCATTGTTTAATCGTTGTTGTGTAATATGTACCGATTGAAAGGGAAGTGGTATGATTTGACGCGAAGATGGCGCCCTTTGCTAACCCAACCCAAAGCCAACAGAGTGAGAAGGCCGCTTAATAGCCTAGGATTCAAATGCGTTGCTAACTGTTGAAAGACATAGGCTACTGAAGCATATTCAGTCGACTCAAAGATCCTTCTCCCTGCTCATATTATCCGAACATTCATTTGGAGAACAGACTAAATGCATAGCCAATATGCTGATTTTTTGTAAAAGCTATTTCTAGAGGCAATGATGTTAATAAATATCACATATTCTCTCCACTCAGAACGATTAGCCCATTAGAACAGTCAATATGTGCAGGACGTAGGCTACGTAACCTTGCAATGCGATCAGCTCCAGCTCGCGACAACCAGTTACAACAGGGTTACCCCAACCCAGCACTCACTGCACGAGCACAGCTGACGTGACAGTTAGCGCGCGATGTACCCACAATGACTCTCTCTCTTTCTCCACTCTCTCTCTCACACGTTTGAATGATAGCGAATCATAATGGCTTACTTTAGCATTGACTGTTCCTTCTCATCTTCCTTTTTCTGTCGGTCCATGACGCCCAGGATGATCTTCCTCTCATCCTCGGTGAGGTGGCTGAGGTCCGGCAGGTCGGGTAGGGCTCCAGCCGGCGGGGGGGCGCCTGGGCCCCGGGGCCCGAGTGGAGCTGACATCGCTACACACAATTGCTAAAAAGTAATAATAACATATATATTTTTTAAATATACCAACATTGAGTGATATAATGGATAGACTTAATTGTAATAGAACATTTCCAAATTGCAAAATCAGATTGCTACTCTAATATTAGGCTGCAATATTCCACTTATGTGGTTCTTGTATTCATAGTCATAACCATTAGCATGGGCTACCCTAATGCAAGATATATCGGTTGGATTGTTCACACATATTCTGACGCATTCCATTATATTTGGGCTTTAAGAATAAGACACAATGTGTCAAAATGCTACTTTTACAAGGGATGCAGACATGAATTCTATATAGCCTCAATTTCCACCCAATACATGAACGTTATCTGATTGGGATTCAGAGGTTCTGGTATAGCAGGCTTCTACCGCTCATAATAAATACAGAGAAATGAATAGGTGAGGATCACAATACACATATCCAACAGAATCATCGCCTAATTTTCAAACAAACTCCCCAATTCCAGTAACCTATGAGATAGACACTGGAGATGCTGGACAGAGGCCCTTTGGTTTTATAACCAACATATACGGTATTCTGGAAACAAGCATTCCAAACACATTTAACCTTCTCCATTCACGGATGGATTGTAGAGAAACATAGAATAGAGCTCTTGCCTTTTATTTTGCAATCATGTTAAATCCTGTCTAACCCATCGCGGTCATCCTTTAGAATGGGTTTGCTCGCATGTTGAAATAAAGACGTCGCCTCTTCTCTTGTTTGTTTGTTTGTTTTTCTTTCTAGTCCTAGTCCCACACTCTCTCTTTCTCGCTTTCCTCCAGGTTTATAATTCTTGGAGATTTCTTAAATGCTCAAAAATGGATGCAATGAAAAAATCCCGATAGGAAGAGTAGGCGGAGCGATGGAGACGCGTAGAACAAAGCTGAGCGCGAGTGGCTTCATGAAAAAGGAAGGGGAGAGGGGCGCTTGTCGACGTATTTTCATTGATATCAGGCATTTGTAAAACACGGACTGTAAATCCTTTACAGCTGGACCAGATTATAAAAAACATTTGCCTGTTATTAAAGAGCATTTTATGAAGAAAAGTGATGTGAAATGTATAGCGAAAGTTAAAAGCTTCATCAGCACACGATAAAACTGGCACACTAGAAATATGCGTTTCAACACCATGTCGCTGTCCAGTTTGTTATGTGGTGCAGTAGCATATTGTGGAATTTATCTTCCGATAGGATTGCCTCTCCAACTGGAGGTATGAATAAAATTGTGCATTCTTATTCCTGATTTGGTAACACTTTAGACTACTTTTAACCATCCAGGTATAATAATACAAAATAAAAACATTTGT
The DNA here is from genome assembly GCF_045791955.1 of Oncorhynchus clarkii lewisi. NCBI lineage: Eukaryota > Metazoa > Chordata > Actinopteri > Salmoniformes > Salmonidae > Oncorhynchus > Oncorhynchus clarkii. Next base: position 21,446,751 of record NC_092148.1, read on the forward strand.
CCTAGAAAAAAGCTAGCACCAACACAATCCATGTCTATCATTGATTTATCAGCTGCTTCTTGTGACACTGCTTCTTAATTTTTTAGTCCCATCATGTCAAACACCTCTCCTATCCCCTCTCACCCCAATCCAAGGCCCATCCCCCTCATCCCAATGCCCTCATACCAAGGCCCAGCCCTAACCCCTCATCAGAAGGCCCAGCCCTAACCCCTCATACCAAGGCCCAGCCATAACCCCTCATCAGAAGGACCAGCCATAACCCCTCATCAGAAGGCCCAGCCATAACCCCTCATACCAAGGCCCAGCCCTAACCCCTCATATCAAGGCCCAGCCCTAACCCCTCATACCAAGGCCCAGCCATAACCCCTCATCAGAAGGCCCAGCCATAACCCCTCATACCAAGGCCCAGCCCTAACCCCTCATACCAAGGCCCAGCCATAACCCCTCATCAGAAGGCCTAGCCCTAACCCCTCCTACCAAGGCCCAGCCATAACCCCTCATCAGAAGGCCCAGTCCTAACCCCTCCTACCAAGGCCCAGCCATAACCGCTCATCAGAAGGCCCAGTCCTAACCCCTCCTACCAAGGCCCAGCCATAACCCCTCATCAGAAGGCCCAGTCCTAACCCCTCATACCAAGGCCCAGCCATAACCACTCATCAGAAGGCCCAGCCCTAACCCTTCATACCAAGGCCCAGCCGTAACCACTCATCAGAAGGCCCAGCCCTAACCCCTCCTACCAAGGCCCAGCCATAACCCCTCATCAGAATGCCCAGCCCTAACCCTTCATACCAAGGCCCAGCCGTAACCACTCATCAGAAGGGCCCAGCCCTAACCCCTTATCCCAAGGCCCAGCCATAACCCCTCATCAGAAGGCCCAGTCCTAACCCCTCATACCAAGGCCCAGCCGTAACCACTCAGCAGAAGGGCCCAGCCCTAACCCCTTATCCCAAGGCCCAGCCATAACCCCTCATCCTAAGGCCCAGCCCTAACCCCTCATCCCAAGGCCTAGCCCTAACCCCTAGCCATAACCCCTCATCAGAATGCCCAGCCCTAACCCTTCATACCAAGGCCCAGCCGTAACCACTCATCAGAAGGGCCCAGCCCTAACCCCTTATCCCAAGGCCCAGCCATAACCCCTCATCAGAAGGCCCAGTCCTAACCCCTCATACCAAGGCCCAGCCGTAACCACTCATCAGAAGGGCCCAGCCCTAACCCCTTATCCCAAGGCCCAGCCATAACCCCTCATCCTAAGGCCCAGCCCTAACCCCTCATCCCAAGGCCTAGCCCTAACCCCTCATCCCAAGGCCCAGCCCTAACCCCGTATCCCAAGGCCCAGCCCTAACCCCTCATCCCAAGGCCCAGCCCTAACATCCCCCCTTCCCAAACCGTGCTCATGATTTATTTCATAATCCTATCTAAATCCTGCCGTGATAAAGTGGATTGAACACTATACCTCATTAAGACTAAGTCCATTAGCATCGATACACTGAGCCCAACACAAGCTCATCCACTTTGAGTCAGAATGCCAAGAAATCATTAAACACCAAAACACTGATAAAAGTGTGTTGAACTTGTAGCTACTGCTTTACTTAATCCTCTTTATATCATCTCGGGTGGCACATAAGGCTGCAACAATCTTCTGCCATCAGTCTCCATCTTTGGCCACAGCTTGTGCTATCCCATGAGACCCATCACTTCAAGCTCAGCCACTACTCTCCGTCGCTAGGTAGTTTTTGGCCTGCCTCGCTTGCTCTTTTCCAGCTGTTGTCCACCTGAAGGCAACTTTGTGGCTCCTTTCTGGTGGCATACTTAGCACGTGTCACAGCCAACAAAACCTGCATCTATAGTAACCCCTATACAAGATCATCCACCTTGAGTCACAATGTTAAGAAATCACTGGTACAAAATTAATCCAAAAACATTGGTAAAAGTCAGTCTAATTGTGTGTTCGTCGGCCCTGGAACATGGGTATATCAATTACAACACATACCTCCTTGGTTACTAGAACTCAGGCACATTAAAATGACAATTCAGAAACAATCACCCTTGTTACCATCACTTGTGCCATCCCCATATATCAGTAGACTGTTTTTAGGATTTTACTGCTACTGTATCCATTGTTATACCACCTACAGTGCCTTGCGAAAGTATTCGGCCCCCTTGAACTTTGCGACCTTTTGCCACATTTCAGGCTTCAAACATAAAGATATAAAACTGTATTTTTTTGTGAAGAATCAACAACAAGTGGGACACAATCATGAAGTGGAACGACATTTATTGGATATTTCAAACTTTTTTAACAAATCAAAAACTGAAAAATTGGGCGTGCAAAATTATTCAGCCCCTTTACTTTCAGTTCAGCAAACTCTCTCCAGAAGTTCAGTGAGGATCTCTGAATGATCCAATGTTGACCTAAATGACTAATGATGATAAATACAATCCACCTGTGTGTAATCAAGTCTCCGTATAAATGCACCTGCACTGTGATAGTCTCAGAGGTCCGTCAAAAGCGCAGAGAGCATCATGAAGAACAAGGAACACACCAGGCAGGTCCGAGATACTGTTGTGAAGAAGTTTAAAGCCGGATTTGGATACAAAAAGATTTCCCAAGCTTTAAACATCCCAAGGAGCACTGTGCAAGCGATAATATTGAAATGGAAGGAGTATCAGACCACTGCAAATCTACCAAGACCTGGCCGTCCCTCTAAACTTTCAGCTCATACAAGAAGACTGATCAGAGATGCAGCCAAGAGGCCCATGATCACTCTGGATGAACTGCAGAGATCTACAGCTGAGGTGGGAGACTCTGTCCATAGGACAACAATCAGTCGTGTATATTGCACAAATCTGGCCTTTATGGAAGAGTGGCAAGAAGAAAGACATTTCTTAAAGATATCCATAAAAAGTGTTGTTTAATGTTTGCCACAAGCCACCTGGGAGACACACCAAACATGTGGAAGAAGGTGCTCTGGTCAGATGAAACCAAAATGTAACTTTTTGGCAACAATGCAAAACGTTATGTTTGGCGTAAAAGCAACACAGCTGAACACACCATCCCCACTGTCAAACATGGTGGTGGCAGCATCATGGTTTGGGCCTGCTTTTCTTCAGCAGGGACAGGGAAGATGGTTAAAATTGATGGGAAGATGGATGGAGCCAAATACAGGACCATTCTGGGAGAAAACCTGATGGAGTCTGCAAAAGACCTGAGACTGGGACGGAGATTTGTCTTCCAACAAGACAATGATTCAAAACATAAAGCAAAATCTACAATGGAATGGTTCAAAAATAAACATATCCAGGTGTTAGAATGGCCAAGTCAAAGTCCAGACCTGAATCCAATCGAGAATCTGTGGAAAGAACTGAAAACTGCTGTTCACAAATGCTCTCCATCCAACCTCACTGAGCTCGAGCTGTTTTGCAAGGAGGAATGGGAAAAAATGTCAGTCTCTCGATGTGCAAAACTGATAGAGACATACCCCAAGCGACTTACAGCTGTAATCGCAGCAAAAGGTGGCGCTACAAAGTATTAACTTAAGGGGGCTGAATAATTTTGCACGCCCAATTTTTCAGTTTTTGATTTGTTAAAAAAGTTTGAAATATCCAATAAATGTCGTTCCACTTCATGATTGTGTCCCACTTGTTTTTGATTCTTCACAAAAAAATACAGTTTTATATCTTTATGTTTGAAGCCTGAAATGTGGCAAAAGGTCGCAAAGTTCAAGGGGGCCGAATACTTTCGCAAGGCACTGTATATTACTCATATGCCAAACAACACACAAATTATGCTAATCTGAGCCCTTGGATATTAATTGTATACTTTGTTTTTTTAAATGTAAGAAACAAGCTTTGAAAAGTATTCTTGCATCGATTTGAGAATCAGTGTATTTTGCCTACCAAAAAACAGTATTCATATCAGACCCAAAAATATCATACCGCATCTTTATTAGCAGTGTATCAATAAATACAAAAAACAGTATCAATAGAAACAACCCTTAGCATCATGCAATCTTTAAGGTTACTGAATCAGTACACACACAATAGCTGAAGGTATGTGGTGGTGTAGGGAGGCCAAACATTTTCAAGATGGTTCCTAAAATACTCAAATAAATGTTCTGGTGATATTTGACGGATGTCGTTCTTCTTGGTTTCTAGTGTATTCTCATTTCAATACAATAACATCCCAAAATAATGTTCCAACAACAGCATTCATGAAGTCATCATCTGGGGGTACGAAGTTTTACCATGACAGTTGGGACACTTATGTCAGCAAACTTCACAATATTGGCCCATATTTGTCGTTTGTAATAAGCCTTGGAGAGTTGGAATGAGTTCTTTCAGAGTCTTCGATAGGATTGTGTTCAGGAGGGTGCAGCCTTTTGACAGTTGCCAATTAGAATGTCATGAATATAACTGAAGGGACACAATGTTGTGTGCAGGGTTGCAAAATTCTGGTATCTTTCCCAAATAGCCAGGTTTGTCAGAAATCCCGTTTGGAATATTCCTGGAACACAAGAGGCTGCTGAGGGGAGGACGTCATAATAATAGCTGGAACGGAGCAAATGGAATGACATCAAACACATGGAAACCATGTATTTGATCCCATTCTGCTCCTGTTATTACCGCGAGCCCATCCTCCCCAATTAAGATGCCACCAACCTCCTGTGTCCTGGAATCATGAGGGAACAAGCAGGAAATCCAGGTATCTGGAATTTCTGGAAAACCAGAGAATTTTGGGAAACGTTCCGACATTTTGCAACATTAGTTGTGTGTTTCTGAACGTGGCCCAGGTGTGTGTAGAGAGAGAGAGTAGTCCTTCAGTCCTCCAATGCCACACGGTCACTGGCGTCGATGTTCCTTCTATTTCACCACGGTGACCACATGTTTCTCTTTCTCCGTCACCACGGGCATGGAGCCAGGCTTGCTGTGCTTGCGTACGTTCCTCTCCCTGGGACACACAATGAGGCAACAATGAATAACTCAAACATCAGGAACCAATTCATGAGAATATCCACACACAGAGAGAGATAAACGTTAGCAGAGTACACAAAGGAGTTAGTACCAAGCAGGTGGCCTGATGTCATAAAAATGTAGAAAACACCATAATACTGACGTCATCTGAAAGATACACAATGAGCATGTAGGCTATACTGCCTTCAGTCACACCTCCTAGGTACACATGGATGACATATTACAATGTGTTACTACGTTTCAGGACCAAAAATCAACACGGATTAATATTTAATGAATCATCAACTGGTCATGATGGCATCACTTCCCCTTAGAGACTTTAGTGTAAATGAGCAAAAAGCCCATGATGACCAAGCCATGAGGGACCATCCTGTCCTATCAGTCCTGTTACCCATTAGGGTAAGTGTGCCTTGGTAGGGCAGTCAGACCTATTCTGGCAGCCAGCTACGGCCTTAACCACTAGATGGACACTATGAGGACCTTCTGCCATAGTTGGACAGAGGCCAGGGTAGTTCTAAGCCTACTGTGTTAAGAGATTGACAGTTTCCTTTGTGGTGAGGCCAAAGACCAGGTCAACCACCCAAAAACCTCCCCCCATCAACACAGAGATAAATAAGATCCAAAACCACACTAACCTTACAAAGAACAACACAAATAAGCCAATTCTACTGATATACATACTGTAATATATAGACTTCTGTGGTTTGACTGTTACAAACAAGACTATTGAGGATATGTGCTGGTAGAGTTGAGAGCAGAAAGCCGCTGTAGGGCAGACAGTTGTGGTATGGGTAAAGAAGGAGCCCATACTTTCTGCGGCGAGCCTCCTTCATAACACGCAGCTCCTTGCTCTGGCTGTAGATGGACTTGGGCAGGTGGCGGTGGCGCGAGATGCGGCGGATCTGAGGGTGGTGCTGAAACTTCTCCTTCAGCTTCTGGCTGTAGTTCACAGCTGCCTTCTCCCTAGGAGCCAGCTAGACCACCGGGGGGGGGGGATGACAGATAGAGAAAGAGAAATAGCAGGTAAGAAGAAGAGAGAAAAATAAAGAAAGGGAGAGGAAAATAAAAAGAGAACCAAGAGATTTCAATCTACTACTGAGGTCTACTTGGGTGCCTCATTTATCAGTATACACTAATTACCAGTCCATAATGACAGCATTTTAATGTAAAAACCTGAAATCTAAACCTGAAATATATAATATACGATATTAGTTATAAGATGGTAAAATATTCGCTATTATCTACAGTATAGGGCTGTCCCCGAAAAATAAAATATTGGATCGCTGAAGGTCTGTTCTTTCGATCAATCGTTTGACCAGTCAACATTTTTGAACGTGTATTTCTCCATATATAGACACACCCTATGCGTCTCAATAAAATCAACTATATATGCATTGAACTTGTCTGATGCTTTAAGCTCACTGTTTGATGAAATAAGACACAAATGACTCAAGAGGGAGTCAGAGATCAAGATAAACAGAAGAAAATAAAAAACCTGCCCCGACCATCCTCCTTCCGCTCCTCCTGGATTTAGCCGATTCTGCAGTTAAGCTCCTGAAGTTGCCAGTAATAGGCTATAAGAAGTCGGCAAACTTCCTCATGTGGAATGGAAATTTATCTTACCATTACTACCGATCTGATCTGCGAGCCAGTTATGGTTTTCATACACACATTTTTGTGGAACAGTTTAATTTAATTTATAATAACGTCTTTGTATCTCAAAATCATTTGTCATTTAGTTCATAAAAATGTAATAGAAATATAAATAAATTATAAACCTAAAAAGTTACTTCTATTGCCAACTATGTAGAAATAGCCAATAAGAACTAAATCAGGTAGGCCTATTTTATGACGTTTCTCCAGATAAGAGCATGACATTTTTTCCTTTCACGCCGAGTGGTTATCGAAAGGCAGGGAGCTCAAAAGATTTTTCAAATACATTGAGGAATTATTGTCGCTCTCAGTGGCTGTAAAAACAGACTTAGCTTGCTGTTTGAGGTAAAGAAAATATTACATAGAGAAGGTCCACAGCACATTAGCGGTGGTGCGTTAAGCCAATCAGAAGTACTATCAGATCCCCAAATGGGCACATTTATTTATATGCCTACATTTGCGAGGAGGCCAGGTAGCCTACAGGCCGACTTCAAAGAGTAATCAAGTGCGCGTCCTTACTCAATATTGACAGGAGCGCTCCAAACAAGACAATGACTAAATTGACCAAACTCGTAAATGGAATGAAATAAACCAAAACTTGTTTCTCACAAGTGTAGCATAGGTTGTGAGCACCGCAAACAACGTGTCCACTCCGACAACGATAAAACCCTGGAATAATTATACAACATCAACTATTCAGAGGAGACTGCGTGAATCAGGCCTTCATGGTCAAATTGCTGCAAAGAAACCAATACTAAAGGACACCAATAATAAGAAGAGACTTGCTTGGGCCAAGAAACACAAGCAATGGACATTAGACCGGTGGAAATCTGTCCTTTGCTCTGATGAGTCCAAATGAGATTTTTGGTTCCCACCGCCTCGTCTTTGTGAGATGCAGAATAGGTGAACGGGTGATCTCTGCATGTGTGGTTCCCACCGTGCATGGAAGAGGAGGTGTGATGATGCTTTGCTAGTGACACTGTCAGTGATTTATTTAGAATTCAAGGCACACTTAACCAGCATGGCTACCACAGCATTCCGCTGTCAAGGCAAATGGTGGCTACTTTGAAGAATCTGAAATATAAAATATATTTTGATTTGTTTAACACCTAAGCCTACTACTCATTGGGTATTGAAAGAGTGTATAGGCCATAGAGAGTCAGTGTTGCTCTGCTCCTTTTTCACTCTAAATGTTCAGGTTTTCATAAATAACATTTAAAAGGCTGTTGGCCTGGCCTAAGCAAAGCAGTGTACCTCATCAGCAGCTATTAGCTACAACAAATTGAACTGATTATAATTAGAATAAAAGCCTTGGAAGAGTGGCCACTTAGAGCCCCTCTGAAACCACGGCCAGATAGATTGTATTTACTACTGCTTGACTAAAAACAAAGTACCAGTCAAAAGTTTGGACACCTACTCATTCAAGGGTTTTTCCTTTATTTTTTACTATTTTCTACGTTGTAGAATAATAGTGAAGACGGCAAAACTATGAAATAACACACATGGAATCATGTATTAAGTAACTGTGTATCCATAGAGATAGTGAGCTCCAAAAGTATTGGGACAGTGACTAATGTGCTGTTTTGGCTCTGTACTCCAGCACAGGTTTTGAAATGATACAATGACTGAGGTTAACGTGCAGACTGTCAGCTTAATTTGAGAGTATTTTTATCCATTTCGGGTGAACCGTTTAGTAATTACAGCACCCATTTTAGGGGATTTGGACAAATTCACTTATATGTGTATTAAAGTAGTCAAAGTTTAGTATTTGGTCCCATATTCCTAGCACGCAATGATTACATTAAACTTGTGACTCTACAAAACTTGTTGGATGCTTTTGCTGTGTGTTTTGGTCACGGTAGCTGTGTGTTTTGGTCACGGTAGCTGTGTGTTTTAGTCACGGTAGCTGTGCGTTTTGGTCATGGTAACTGTGTTTTGGTCATGGTAACATCCACATTAAAGTAGAAGTATTTAGAAACATTTTATTCTTATTTACAATAAAAGTGACTCCAATATGACATAATACCTTATTTACCATTCATTTCTATTGGGCACAAAATAAATCTGAAACACAGCCAAAACTAACAGCAAAAGCATCCAACAAGTTTGTCAAGTCACAAGCTTGATGTAGTCATTGTGTGCTAGGAATATGGGACCAAGTACTAAATGTTTCACTACTTTAATACACATAATTGAATTTGTACCAATACCTTCGGTTCCCGTAAAATGGGGAGACGATGTACAAAAAGTGCTGTCATTTCTAAACGGTTCACCCGATATGGATTGAAAAGCGCTTGTGTACAAAGCCAAAACAAAAAATGTGTCACTGCCCAATACTTTTGGAGCTCACTGTATGTATAGGATATATAGGTCATACTTCTCATGACTGTCATGAGAATGTGTGATTCGGACGGTAATTTTGGTGTGATTTCAGATGGTGAATTTACAATATGGCAAAGGCAATGATATGGTCATTGTTGCTCCAAATAACATGAAAAATAGGATCACGGGACAAAAACTAAAACGACCTTTCACCTTCCACCTGTATAGTTCACACAATGAGGTCAAATGTCAGCTCATAGAAAGGCATCAAAAGTCCAAAACCAGAGAGAGAGAGAGAGAGAGAGACACTGCTATTGCAACAAACAGGCTGAAGACTTCCACTCTTCCTGAGATCTGACAGACAGCCTTGATTCAGCATTTCTTTTTAATTAAAGACCCTTCCAGTCCAACTTGATTGTTAATGCTTCATTATTTCCAGAGTGGCCGCTCTCTTTAAGTGATTGGGCCTATTCAAACTGCTGATAGCAGCTGGGCTCGTCTGATCTGTTTAAGTGCAAAGCTACAGAATAAATATCCTCTTATACACTTACAGTAAAACAAGTGCCAAAAGTTGCCCAATTCTCCCGTGTTAAACTGCATTAAGGGAATAAGGAAGAGTGAAGTAGAAGGGGGATGGATATTGGAGATGGCACCGAAAAACGTCCATTCATCTCCCTTGCAATTCATCCTTGTAGGCTAAATGCTGGTTTTGGCATCAGATGAGAAAGGAGCTAGTCTAGACTATGTGTAAGAATCTGTTTAAGGTACGCTAAACAGAACCTTGTATTTCAGGGAATGTGTAAATAATGTCTTGAACATACGGAGAGTTAGAGGTTGAAGAAAACATAACAGATATAATGCCCAAGTGGGCAGAATGTAATTCCAATGTTTTGGGATGGGCGATGCTAACGTTAGCCTGCTGTAACACCTCTAAGTAATTCAAGTCTATCAAAGTTGCAGTCCCTATTTTCCATACATACATTTTAGTGAACTATCCCTTTAAATCCACTCTATAATGCCACATTGCCCACACTGACTGACTGGTCAGAAATTGTCTATTGGTAATCAAGAGTTCCAAATAGCTCCAGTCTGTCACTAACCCTGCTCTGCTGTCCCTATTGGTCCATTGTACTTATTGAAAGTGATTCTGTTCCAAGTCAGTCAGCATCCATCAGAGCCCTTGGCAGTGCCACTGCTGTTGCTGCTGGCAGCCTTGCCTCCCTCTCTCTCACCATGCCGAGCGTACCATGGTGGGCATCTGGCCATGGCAGGTTGAGGAATCCAGCAAACTCACAAAACAGAAGGTCAAAAGCACAGCTCCAACAAATGCTTTAGAATATTAGCAAATACAGTTGAAGTCGGAAGTTTACATGCACCTTCGCCAAATACATTTAAACTCAGTTTTTCACAAGCCCTTACATTTAATCCTAGTAAAAATTCCCTGTCTTAGATCAGTTAGGATCACCACTTTATTTTAAGAATGTGAAATGTCAGAATAATAGCAGAGAGAATTATTTATTTCATCACATTCCCAGTGGGTTCAGACCATTACATACACTCAATTTGGTAGCATTGCCTTTAAATTGTTTAACTTGGGTCAAACGTTCCGGGTAGCCTTCCACAAGCTTCCCACAATAAGTTGGGTGAATGTTGGCCCATTCCTCCAGACAGAGCTGGTGTACCTAAGTCAGGTTTGTAGGCCTCCTTGCTCGCACACGCTTTTTCAGTTCTGCCCACAAATTGTCTATAGGATTGAGGTCTGGGCTTTGTGATAGCCACTCCAATACCTTGACTTTGTTGTCCTTAAGCCATATCTTTGGAAGTATGCTTGGGGTCATTGTCCATTTGGAAGACCCATTTGTGACCAAGCTTTAACTTCCTGACTGATGTCTTGAGATGTTGCTTCAATATATCCACATAATTTTCCTACCTCATGATGCCATCTATTTTGTGAAGTGCACCAGTCCCTCCTGCAGCAAAGCACCCCCACAACATGATGCTACCACCCCCGGGCTTCACGGTTGGGATGGTGTTCTTTGGCTTGCAAGCTCCCCCCTTTTTCCTCCAAACATAACAATGGTCATTATTACCAAACAGTTCTATTTTTGTTTCATCAGACCAGAGGACATTTCTCCAAAAAGTACGATCTTTGTCCCCATGTGCACTTGCAAACCGTAGTCTGGCTTTTTGATGGCGGGTTTTGGAGCAGTGGCTTCTTCCGTGCTGAGCGGCCTTTTAGGTTATGTCGATATAGGACTCATTTTACTGTGAATATAGATACTTTTGTACCCGTTTCCTCCAGCATCTTCACAAGGTCCTTTTCTGTTGTTCTGGGATTGATTTGCACTTTTCGCACCAAAGTACGTTCATCTCTAGGAGACAGAACGCGTATCCTTCCTGAGCGGTATGGTGGCTGCATGGTCCCATGGTGTTTATACTTGCGTACTATTGTTTGTACGGATGAACGTGGTACCTTCAGGCATTTGGACATTTCTTACAAGGATGAACCAGACTTGTGGGGGTCTACAGTCTTTTTTCTGGGGTCCTGGCTGATTTCTTTCGATTTTCCCATGGTGTCAAGCAAGGAGGCACTGAGTTTGAAGGTAGACCTTGAAATACATCCACAGGTACACCTCCAATTGACTCAAATTATGTCAATTAGCCTATCAGAAGCTTCTAAAGCCATGACATCATCTTCTGTAATTTTACAAGCTCTTTAAAAAGGCACAGTCAACTTAGTGTATGTACATTTCTGACCCACTGGAATTGTGATACAGTGAATGAATCTGTCTGTAAACAATTGCTGGAAAAATTACTTGTGTCATGCATAAAGTAGATGTCCTAACCGACTTGCCAAAACTATAGTTTGTTAACAAGAAATTTGTGGAGTGGTTGAAAATTTTGTTTTAATGACTCCAACCTAAGGCATACTGGTTAATGTTAAGCATTCAACATTGTTCTGGGATCCAGCTTTCTTTCATGACATTACTTTTGATACACGACACCTGCAGGTTACAGGACGTGCGTACACTACTTCTAAAGGAGAGGAAGAGGACTGTCTGTCTCACCAATCCCAACTTCTCAGCAGCGTTGGCCTTCCACAGTCGGATGTTCATCTCATCTGAAGCACTCAGTAACCTGCTGTGGCCACTGTCTTTGGGGAAGATGCGGATGGTCTTGTCAAAGCTGGCCGAGACAAACTCCTTACCAGTTGGAGAGTAGTCTACATCCAGTACGGCTGAGACATGGTCCATGTGGACGGTGAAAGGCTTGTCCAGGTACCTCATATCATATGTATACAGACTGAAGGGGAGGAAACGCATGTGGTTGGCTAATAAATACAAAGATGAGATGTTAACACACCACCATGCTTCTCTCATGAAAGGTGTAAGGTCAGTAAGTAAAAACACGAGATCTCCATGGACATGCTGTTATTGTAAAAGAAGTGTAAATGTACATTAGAAATAATTATTATATCACTCCCCAAGTAATTGCACGAACAAAAACATTATTAGCATTGGAAATACAAACTTCTCTCCAGGAATGAATGAGGCCTATGTGATGTGGTGAACATGTTGTAAACTCAACACATGTTGAATTGCATCACTCACTTGTAATCTTCATTAGAGCAAGTAAAGTTATAGGCTTCCATGGGATTCCAGCACAAAGTGTTGCTCCTCATATTCATGATTACCTATATAGGAAATCACACATTCATACTTCAATACACTAACCATTAGACACATTCCAGTAATGAGAGGACAGTATGGAATGGGAAATTAGTTTAGTAAAGGGCAAAGTCATGGGCAGTAGGGCTGGACGATATGGGCAAAAAAATAGAATTGACATTTTTATACCAAATATTGAGATTGTGATTTTACATCAAATCGCTTGGTTAAACTGTTGGAATCATAGAAATAGAATGATCTGATCATTCAAATGTTATGGTTGGAATAGAGTGGCTACTTGGAATGCAGTTTTGTTTGGCATGACAACGAGGATAAGGTAAGGAAGGAGATGGTTGTGACAGAGTAAGAACCAAAGTGTTGCTCAGTGTTTCCCATGTTTCCCATGGCCAGCAGCCTACCATCCTGCGTCCCACTGCTGCCTTGCCTCTGACCTGACTCCCTGTGGTCACAAAAGATTCCATGGCACTTCTCGTAAGAGTAGAGGTGTTAACCCCGGTGTCCTGGCTAAATTCCCAATCTGGCTACCTAATTGTCTCCTTCCTCACCCCTGTAACTATTCCCCAGGTCGTTACTGTAAATGAGAATGTGTTCTCAGTCAATTTACCTGGTTAAATAAATAAAATGGGACCCTAATTGGGTTTAAATAGATACATTTAGACAAAGATTTTACAATATTATTTGTATTTTCCTCTCTGATTAAGAACAGGCTGTTTCAAACAATGATGATATACTCCACCATTGGTACCGCCCAATATTAGAGCAAAAGTTTGCTAGTAAGATTTGCACTCAGTGGAATTAGCTAGGAAGCGATTAGCCTTGCTAACAAATTCTAGGCACACTTTCAGCTAACTAGTGTTTTGCAGAAAGCAAGTTACACAAACGAATAGAAAAATAAAGAAAACGTGAATTTATATTAAGAAGCAAAGTGGAAAGCTGTGTCGTTCTTGTTAGAAAAAAAATCTGTTGACTGCGTGCTGTTTGGTCAATGCATGCAGTGAATCTGGAGCACGAGGAACTGCCTGCTTGAGTGACAGGGGCCGGGGCTTTGTGTGTGAGATTGGGAAGCGGCCAAAAGAGGAGAGAAGGAGAACTCTTCAACTAAAGTAATATAACAAAACATTTAAAAAAACGGACATTACAGACGGATGGCTAAGTGGCATTTAAAAATATCTCATCCTCTTGCGATATGGATATTGCGCATGTCAATATTTCAATTTAGATTACAATTTGATTAATTGTGCAGTTCTAATGGGCAGCATCCCAAATGGCACCCTATGAGCCCTCGACAAATGGTAGTGCCCTAAATGGGGTGTAATTTGGGATGCACCCAAGGACATAGAAATGTACCTTTTTAAGAGGTGTAGCTTCCCTCATGTCATACAGCACAATACTTCTGTCAGAGGCACAACTTGCTAGAAGTTCAGTCTGAGGAGAAAAGCGGGAAGGTCAAGAATTATTATTATTTTTTAAATCAACTAACATTCAATTCTGTGTTTTATATAACCTTTGACCTACATAGTCTTGATATGGGTATAGCCTCCATTATTCTGGTGCATGGAGGCTATAGCCAAAGATATCTATAACTAACACAAGATAGTTCATCTGTGTCGTTTACAGTTTGAGCAGACAAAGCATAGTGGGCAAAACAAGCAAGGAGGTAGGCAAAGCCAAGCACGAGCTAGCAAGATCTTATTGGCGCGTTGTAGCTAGTATTTGCATATTTCCATTAGGGAACGCTTCCTCTGTGAAGTGCGTGTGTGCACAAACTCAATTTGACCTTGCACTCCTTCTAAACAACACATTTAGTTTTTCAGTTTGGCAAAGTGTCAAGTCTATAAATATTAGTGCACTGTGTTCGTAACAGATTCTAGTTTTGGGAACAGAAAAATTTGTTTCAACAATGACAAAATTTGCTAAATGTTGGCACAGTTTCACCTAGTTCCATCCTCTCCCACTACCCGCGACTGGAGTTCCTCTCACTACTATAGATTTGATGGTTATAAAACATTCTAAAAGGATACTTCAGCTTTATAGCCCCTGTGACGTGTCTGGGTTACGCCTTATGTCTGTGCTATAGCAATGTCAGGGTCCATATTCACCAAGAGTCTCAGAGCAGAAGGGCTAATCTAGGACCAGCTTTGCCTTTTAGATTATAATTTACAAAATGATATGGACATGGAGGACCTGATTCATGATCAGGAATCATACGCTGAGACACTTTCTGCTACAATCCACACAGAGAGAGAGTTGATTACCTCTACAGGGTTGAAGCGGACGCAGCTGAAACTGTCCACGCCCCAGGAGAAGGAGCGGATGGGGCTGCTGCGCTGCTCATCCCAGATGTCCACCTGCTGGCCACACGTCACAAACACACCCTCCTTCTGGTGGTGGTCGATGCTGGTGAACACAGACTGGAAGGAGCAAACATTGGTCTCAGTAACATTTTTAAAGTGAATCCTCAATCATCATCATCACTGACGAGGGGGAATACATTACAACAACCATCATCATCACCCTGACAGTAGAGAATATCTCCAAACCCATCATTCTTATCATCATCATGGGCTTAAAGCCACAATGATGGGTCCACTCGATGGTATGCACATTTTACAGTGTTGCTTAATGAGATCAGACAGGTTAGGTCAGAGACACAAGATATTAATTGGGCATAATAATGACAGAGACAGACACCTCCTCCTTCATACCTTCCCAAGAATAGTATTGAGAGGTTCCTCTTCCTCTCCGTAGCCAGGAGTCTCCATCTTCCACTGTTTGATAGTCTTGTCATCACCAACCTGTTATTGAGAAATACAAGCATGTTTGATTTATAATGAAGATGTGTCATAAGACTGCAATTCAGCAGAGGGCAACCATTCTGTGCGATAAAATCAGGGGTGTATTAATTTTGTGTGTTATAAGACATTTTGCAATGGAAACAGTTTACTCCAAATGGAAAACGTTTTGCAACAAAAACAAGAGTTTATATTAGAGCAATTCAGATAGGCCCCTCCCAGTTTCATTCCATACTTCCATTTAGCACCTAGAGTAAACGGTAAACAGTTTCCATTGCAACAGACCAAATGTTTTGCAACGGAATACACCCCTAGTCTCGTTTTTGTTGTTGTTTTTTTACCTTTATTTAACTAGGCAAGTCAGTTAAGAACAAATTCTTAGTATTCACTAGACAGAAAATGAAAGCAAACGGGCCAGAATGGGGAGGTACTATGTGAACTTGTTCATTGCACAACATTTAGAGTGTGCCCTAATGAATACAACCCTGGATAGTGGAACAGATACTGTACCGTAAAGAAGGAGGTGCCACAGAAGCGGACAACCATCCCCCTGACAAAGCCTTCATGGGCCTGGAGTGTACGAACACACTCACGTTTGGTTAGATTCCACACCTTCAGCTGAGAAACAAATCAGTTAGTCTTACAGTATAAACAGGTCATTTAGATGGATCATCTCAATGCACAGGTTTGTCATCATATCTGTTTGACCAAACCACAGTTAGACATGTAGCATATAATTATTGGATTTGTAATCAACTCATATTTAACCAGGCCATTGCTAACTCAACGTACAGTTAGTTAACTACCTCTCCATCGCAGGAGCCGGACAGCATTGTGGAGAGGCTCTTGGGGTGCTTGGCCATGCAGTTCACCCCATCCCTGTGGCCGTCCAGAGAAGCCAGGAACGGCTTGGCGAACACGCGCTCCAACTTGGTGGCATTCAGTGCACGGGTGTATTCTCTTGGCACCTCGAACGGATGGAGGGACGGGTCGTAATTTCGTGGTACTGTAGGTTACATATACTGTTAAAATAAATTGTTTTACCAGTGCTGATTGGGCTAGCTATAGCTCTCTACACTGTGTGACGTTAGCTAATGTGCACTAGCTGGCTAACTATCTGCACTTACCACGCTGGATATCCAACTTCGTCTCACGGACATAGTCGTCCGGATTCCTGGAGAGGACTTTAACTTTCATTGCGTAAATGTGTATAAAGCTCTATACTTCTGCCCACCAAAATGTAACACAGTAAAATGATTTGTACGGCATGTGTTTACGTGTGTGACCTCACCTACCGGATGTTGAGGGCAATATCCGGTCTTATTTGCCGGAAGTGTGTTTGTAGCTTGCGCTTACAGCGACCACAGATAGAACATTGAGTTACAACATTTTTTTGGGCGACACCTTGTGGACTGATTGTTTCTGTACTCTGGGCTTCAGAGATCTCAATAGATTATATTTATTGTGGGACATTAAAACGTATTTTTTTATGTTTATTGCATTACAGTAAAATACGCAGAAGGAGAACGTTGCATTCATTTACGTTTGATATATTTAATAGCATATCGATAGCACCAATTTGAAGCTTCCAAAATTAGACGGAAATGACATCACCACACACTCAGAGAGCTTTGTTTCTTCACAGAGTTTAATCGACCTTCTTCGAAGGAAGTGCAGCGCAGACAAGCGACTCCATAAGGAAGAAAAAAATAGAAAAAAAAGATAAAAACTCGGTGAATTAGTCTAATCTAAAAGATTTGAACAGAGTTTCTGAACTGTACCGGGCTACAGGAATTCCGGGAAGAGAACAAGCTCTGTCGGCACAGGTAAATACTGTTATTTGTCTTCATAATCATAGTATTTATCTTCTAATTTGAGCGACTTGTACCCGACGAGTCTCTTCTCAGTCTGGACAGCCGGAAGTCTGTGGGAGATTGTTTTTTCTTCTCTCACCGCTTCAGTTTTTTTTATCCTCGATTTCTTTGGTGCTTTGCTTTTTCTATTTTCACAGGCGTCGAAGACGCGAGAGTCCGATAACATTCCTCTCGTGGTTTTATTAGAGCGTCTAGCTAACTGTAAACGCCTAGCAAGGAATTTAAATGCACTTACAGTTCAAAAAATTGCTAACAAGTAGCAACCTAGACATCTTATTTGTGTTCGAATTATTGCTAGCTACATTGTATCATCACCAAATTAATTACTTTGAAGGGGAAACCCCATGTAATAGCGAGCTAGCACGGTCCTCCTTCCCATGCAACCACAACAATGCACAGGCAGCTAAATTACCTAACTAGCCTTTAGCAAGTAATATTATTGTCTAACCCGGGGGCATAATTATTGTAATATGTGTCCAAATATTTCAGCCATCTAACCAAATAAAGTACCAACATAGGTACCATTATTGTTTCATTAGCTAGCTCATGTATGTGAAGTGACATTTAAATTATTTAAGATTATTGTCGCCCAAAGGTGTCAGTCGGATGTGCAACAATGTAGCCAATTTTATTTCAATTGATGAGTGATTAGCTGTTTGGCCTAGTGGTGATATGGCGGTGTTACTCTTCCATTGCAGAAATTATGGAGGATTCCCATTTTAACTCTCAGTACTTCTGGTCCCCTGTGCCTGTACAAGGACAGGTACGTTTAGTGAAACATTTCCGTTTAAAAGTATATTGCAAGTGACACCTTTGGATTATAGCAATTACTCTTTTTGCAGTTTGGAATTTTGTAACAAGGATTTCTCTCTCACTGCCAGATTGAGAATGCCATGTTCCTGAAACAACTGAAGGACCAGGAGAAGAACACTTCGTTCCCCTCCTCTCATTACCAGACGACCTTGCTCACTGTCCCCAAGCAGGAAGGAGGGGGGCAGGGCCAAGGGGGTCACCAACACCCCCCTCACACCCAGAACATCACTGTGGTGCCTGTACCTTCCACTGGTATCATGACAGCAGGTGTGTGTGTCAACTGTTAGTCTAGAATTGATCACACTTTTGCATTGTCTTTTTCCCATCTGTTTTGTATCATATTTTCATTTTCCTCTCTCTGCAGCGGGTCTGGTCATCACAACCCCTCAAGGCACGCAGCTGGTCTCTCCTGCCTCTTCCTCTCAGTCCTTCGTCTCTGGACATCCCACCACCATGATCGTCTCTACACTGCACGCTCCAGGTAACACACACTCACACGATTGTCTCCACCCTCCATTATCCTAACACTGAAAAATACACACTTCACTCACGTACTGTCAGACTCTGACACACATTTTTCACTTAGATAAGAAACAGGAAGGTGGAACCCCCCAGGTGGTCGTCATGCCGACACCCTCGAAGCGAGGCAGGAAGAAGAAGTCGACACTAGGGAGGGCGGGGCCTGCCGGTGGCCACACCCTCTCCGCCGGAAATGAAGCGTTGATTCTGGCTCACTTGGCGTCGGGAGGGCAGGTGAGACAGTTACCATAGTAACTCCAGCGTAACCAAAATAAAAGCTATTCCCACTCAAATATTTCCAGACTAAGCTCAGGCTATTGATTTCCAGACTAGCCAACAAAAAAGAGCCCATGTAGACTTCTACAACAGTGTGCCTTTTTTAACATGATGAACGTGATTCTAATGTTTGTGTGACATTTGATAGGTGGTTATGTCTTCGCAGCATTATATAACTGACCCGTACGACCTCGCCAACGAAGACGAGAACCACAGCGGGAAAGACTGCAACAAGACCTACAGGTACGGACCTACGGCGTCACAGAAGGGACAAAAAGCAACTATTGTGCTGTGCATCCCCATAGGAATGTGAAGCTGTGGAATGCTTGCACACCCGTATGTCTGTATGTTGTAGATGATAGAGTCAGGACAGAGAGGTTAGACACAGGCTATGAATGAACACTAGGTGCCCCTGGGCACGGGTGTTTTTCTCTTTCTCTCTCACACAGAAACTACTCCACTGCATGCTGTGGCAGCGCACACACCTGCTGAAGTATTTCACTATGTGTTTGTACCTGCACTCTGGAACACAATGTGTTATCTTTGCAGCATGGACACACACATTCTCTGCCTCCCTCATGCATCCGCTCCACACACACACACACGCATCCCTGCACACATTGGACACGCACTCCTTCGCCTACTTCTGTCTGCTCCCCCCCCCCCCCCCTCTTTCTATCTCTCCTTCATACAATGTTTCCCTACTTTTCAAGCTATCTCTGTTTGTCTTTCTATTTCTTGCTTCAGCAGAATCTGCTATTTTTCCTGCTGTTTTCACTGATTTCCCCCTCTATCTCTTCCCCCTCCCTGTTGCTTGTCTTCTTTTTTTCACATCCCTCATTCATTTCATCTGCTCAATTGTTTTTATCTTTCTATCCTGTTGTCTTTTTCATCTTGCTTTCTCCCTTTGTTTTCCACACTTGCTGTCTCATGTTTCACCCATTTTTTGCATTTTTCCACTCTCTTCCTCTCCCTTGCCCATCTCTCATACCCCTGTCTCTTTGTCCTTGCTTTTTGTATTTTCATCTGTTTCTCACCTGCTCCTGCCCTCATTTCCTTCATCCCTATCTCTTGTCTTCCCATTCTCCCGCTCTTTCTCCCCCTCCCTGGTCTGTGTGTCTGTCTCTGTCCCGTAGGTGCCGGATGTGTGCGGTGACCTTCTTCAGTAAGTCAGACATGCAGATCCACTCCAAGTCTCACACAGAGGCCAAGCCCCACAAGTGTCCCCACTGCTCCAAGTCATTCGCCAACTCCAGCTACCTGGCCCAGCACATCCGCATCCACAGCGGGGCCAAGCCCTACACCTGCTCCTACTGCCAGAAGTCCTTTAGACAGCTCAGTCACTTACAGCAGCACACACGGTACTGCTCACAGCAGCTCCACCTAACCTGCTCTACCCTACAGGCTTTACCTAGCCTGCCCCTCTCCCCTCCCCTCTATTGGCTGCTTGCACTGTGTGTGTGTGGAGATGTCTGTGAAAAGGCAAGACGCAGGCCATGTGTGTGTGTGCGCACGATTGTGTGTGATCTCTACTTCAAGTCCCTCTTTGTGTCTTCAGTCTGTCTGTTTGGTGTCCTTACTACTTCACTGCTGCTTCTCCCTTGCGCGTGCACACACACATACACTTATACACACGATAAGTTTGACATAATTTGGGTCAGAGTGAAATGCTGTTAAGTTTTTTTTTTTTTTTTAAGTCAGGCACTGAGTAATACAGGGTGTTTACGTGTGATTTTTTTTGTTTGTTTTGTTCTATCAATCAAGGTTTAAAGAAAAGCAACACTGTTCTCCCCTCCTCCCTCTCTCTATCTTCTCTTCTTGCTTCCAGAAACCACACAGAGTCCAAGCCCCACAAGTGTCCCCACTGCACTAAGTCCTTTGCAAACTCCAGCTATCTGGCCCAGCACATCCGCATCCACACAGGGGTGAAACCCTACACCTGCTCTTTCTGTCAGAAGTCCTTCAGACAGCTCAGTCATCTACAGCAGCACAACAGGTAAGGGTGATGTCATACATATCTGCCCCTTTCTCTGCGGGGGCCTTTCAATGGTATTTTATTTGGGGACCTTTCAATTGTATTTTATTTGGTGGCATCTCAATACTGTTTTATTTGGGGGCCTTTCAATGGTATTTTATTTGGTGGCATCTCAATAGTCTTTTCTCTGTGGGGGGAATCTCAATAGTCTTTTCTCTGTGGGGGGCCTCTCGATAGTCTACAGTGGCTTCCTCTCCATCTCCCTCATCTGTAATGGTGTGGATCACAGGATTGCTGAAAGCAGAATTTGGCGTGTCCATTTACATTTCTCCCCTCTCTTTTCTTCTTACTGGTTGTGTTTTCCATGTTTCTGCAGGATCCACACAGGAGACAGGCCTTATAAGTGTGTTCATCCGGGCTGTGAGAAATCCTTCACACAACTCTCCAACCTACAGGTGACTACGGTCCCTTTTTTCTTTGGTTTTTATTCCCAGTGGTGAAAGCTTAGTAATACTAACCCTTAGTAGTTACAGTCTTACAAATACCCATTTGAAGATGAGTCCTGAATGGTCCTGTTCTGTTCCAGTCCCACAGACGGCAGCACAACAAGGACAAACCCTTCAAGTGCACCAACTGTAACCGTGGTTACACGGACGCGGGCAGTCTGGAAGTCCACCTGTCCACTCACACGGTCAAACACGCCAAGCTCTACTCCTGTGGCCTCTGCAACCGCACATACACCTCTGTAAGAGAAACACCACTGTTAAGGCACCCAGCATGTAGTAGTCGCAGACCTTTAACTTTCAACAGACATTTTCACAAGCTTCAGACAGTGTGCATGTCTGTGCATAGTGTGTGTTGGTGCACACTTGTCACCTCTCGCTTTAACCCTCTGTATTCTATTTTCAGGAGACGTACCTGGTGAAACACATGCAGAAACACAACTCAGACCCGCTCACTGCAGCGGCGGTGGCTGCTGCACAGCACTCTCAGCAGAACCAACAGAACCAAAGCCATACCCAGAACCAGGGAGGTTCTCGTGGCCAAGGCCGAGGAGAGGTCACCGATAGTGGGGCAGACCGAGCCGGAGGACAAGGTGGGGGTCATGAACAAGGACAGAACCAGGGGCAAAATCAGGGTAGCTACTCTCAGGCAGAGACGGCATCCTGCCCCTTTGACCTGCACCAGTATAAGACAGTCGCTGCAGGGGACATCCAGTTCAAAACAGTCAGTGTGGCAGACCTAGTGACCCACAAGGACCTCTGTCTCACCGTGGCTACCTCCACCATTCAGGTGGAGCACCTAAACTCATAGGGTTAGGAGGGAGGAGTGGTAGAGACTGAGAGAAACTGGAGGAGCCCTATGGACAGACTGGATAAAAGCAATACAGGGGGATATAGGAAGATGTGACTGTGCCTGAAAGGTGGGTAATGGAAGAGGAAGTTAAGAGATGTTCAAACAGAGATGGAGTCTGGAAATAGAGGACTTTGTAGTTTTTTGTACTTGTTTATCACTTTTATTTCATTATGCCTATGTTTTTGTACTACTCTTTTATAATGGATGGCTAGTGTATACCGTTGGTAAAGGAGTGTTTCTCTGTTTGTCACTGCAATGGTGAGGAAGAGAGAAAAAATGACAGAACAATGAGTGAAGAAGAGCGAATGTTTTCTTCTTTTTTTATCCTCCAACTCCTCCCCACAAACACAACTTTGATTATGGTTACGTCCGTGAAGTGTATAAAACTGACAGATAACTGTTAAGGTAAATGTTTCTACTTTCCCACGGATACTATCAGGTTTTGATTACATCATCATTGTCATGATGGTTACTGTAATCTACCTTCTAAAATTGGCTCACAAATCTTTTTCACTGAAAAAAAAGGGAAGTAGGCTGTTTTTCCGTTTCTGGAAAGAAAAAAGGCCTGCAAAAGTATATATTGATGTATAATCCATACTATATAACACTTTGATATTTAGCCTCAGTCCACAAGCCAATCATAGAGCCCTGTTTACCTCACATGACCCTGTAAGAACTGGGAAGTGAATGTGATCAGCTGGTTCATGTTATGTAATCCTTGTAGTATTTATTTTTTTGTGACCTAAGAATATCATTGTTATCCAAATATATTCTGACTACTTTCACTAATGTTATACTAAAGTGTATGAGCCTTTACAAATAGACTGATACATATGAAAATACAATTTTCCCTTATCAAACAATAAACCTCACTGAAGTCCAACAATTTGCCTTTCTCTATCCCTGTAATACATTGTGCATTTGCAGTAATGATAAAGGTTAACTTTGAAGATAGCAGCACCTCACCCCTTCAAATAGGCTATACATGATGCCATTGAATTTATTGTTACGACAGAGGTGTTAGTATGATTGACACTGAATGTCACATTTGAATATGACAGGTGTAGATGTAAATTTGCCCCAATGCATGATGCATGTAAGGACTTGGCAAAGTTGGCAGTGTTGATTTAAAGTTGTCAGTATCTTATAAAAGCTTGATTCATTGACTTGCTGTAGTGTGATGTGTCATGCAAATAAGACCTGCATCACAACATTAGCGTGAGCAGTAATAGTGGAATCGGCGGTTTACTGTGTGGACTGTACCATTCATTCTTTAAAAAAATATATATATTCATATTAACTTGCCATGTCTTGTCAGACAACGATTCAAAGCATGACATTTACAGTGTTTAAAAAATAAGTCAATATAAACTGTGTAATGACATGTATTACCATTGAATGTTTTTGTAACTTAGTCAACATTTTTTTCTGCAGTGCCGGATGGCGTCGGATGGTTAGTGTAGGAGTCGAGAAACTTCACGATAGTAAATAACGACGTTACTGTATTTCTGCCTTAGCTAACACAAACAAACCCACACTACGAAACTGTAATTTTTCATTCAAATATGCCTCGGAAAAAGCCGTTCAGCACCAAACAGAAGAAGAAACAGATGCAAGTGAAACGGGAAAGAAAGAGAGGTAACGTGAGCTACAATGACAGAAAGTGTGCGTGACCGAAAATGCTAACGTTAGCTAGCATAGCTTTTCATTTTACTAACTTGTACGAGGAGAGTTGAGTAACTTGGCTAGTTAGCTCTGCTTTCAGGAACAATAACACTGGCATGTTACCCGATATATTTTGGACGAATTAGCTACAAATAAAGAATAGGGACGTCATTATTTTTGCCATAACGCGTGCCTTGTGTATTTGGGTCTTTCTAGCAAACGTTAACTACCTTGCTTGCTAGCTAAGGAGGTGACGACGTTATAGAGCTAGCTATGTGTGTGACCTTATCCCTGAAATTGTATTGCTGGCGTCATTCATTGCCATTGGTGGGAAAGTATTGATGCACAGAAATCAGCATCACTGTACTACACTGGTATTGTTTTCACTTTGTGTAAACTCTACTGCGCAGACTCGCTATCAAATTATGTAGGAAAGCTAGCTTTCTCAAATTGAGGGAATAACAAACGGTGTTGGAGATCACATACCTACACTACAGCTAGCAATGAAAATAGATTTATTATGAAAACGGCCACTGTCAATTTATTACGTAGGGTTAGTATTGAGACGATCACCACATTTATAGATAGCTATGTGTTATGTAATGTAGATAGCATATATTGTATGTAAATGCATGGTACACTCGATTCTAAAGTAGAACGTTGTGTAATATGGTCATTGGTACCAAGTGCTGACATAGAGGGTAGTTTTCATTCTGTCCACTGTGTATTTGTCCCAAATTGCACCCTATATCACCTATATATAGTGCCCAACAAAAACTTGTGCACTATATAGGGAATAGGGTGCCATTTGGGAATGGTTCAATGTAAGCCTCTGACTATGATGATCTCTCCTTCTCAGGTGAGCCAGGCTCAGGGCCCAGCAGCCGTAATGCCAGTGTGGAGCGGGGGATGGACAGGGAGAGGCAGTCGGACACCTCAGATAGCGAAACCACAGATGTCAGGAGGATAAACCAGCAGCCCGGCATCAGGGAGGGCAGATACGACCCCAATAGGTGAGTTACCAATACATTAGCATAGGTAGTATTTAGCTCTGGTCCAGGGGATTACATGCAGACGCTGAGCAAGCCACACGTAACACCCTGGACCAGAGCTAATGTAACTACATCACCTGCAATGAAACCAAAACAAAGACAGGTGTGTTATTGCTGGGCTTGAACAAAAGCCTGCAGACTGTATGGACCAGGATTGGTGACCACTGATAGCTAGGCTCATAAGGCTCTCACCAGCTGAGTGAGTTTCTGTTTTGTCAGATATCATCAACAATACCTTTTGGGAAAACATGTCATGATTGCTGCATGAACTGATGCCTGGAACAGTGGGAATTCCCTGGAACAAACTGAAGGGATAATGGAAAAATATTAATTAGAGCAATGTCTGGGTCTGTAGATATTAAAAGTAAGAGGCCGGAAGAGACTAAGTAAAAAAAAATGAGAACATGTTACTGTAGGAATCCTGAACCATGAGCAAACAACTTTCAGACAGAGGTCAATGGTAAATTACAGAAACTGCTGTTGTCAGAACAAACAACCATGTCACACACACACCTGGTCTTCATGACTCTGCACACAAATGGTTTTGTGTCCTTCACACACTCACCCTGCCCAATTCCCCCCTCTACACACAGCTATACTCATCTCTCTGTCCATTCAGGTTCCGTCTGCACTTTGAGAAGGAGAGCAGAGAGGAGGTGGAGAGGAGGAAGAAGCTTGCTAGAGAGAAGGTTCTGGACCAGATGTTAGACAAAGACCTGGAGGTTGACATCAACGACATCTACCCCACAGAGAAAGGTCAGCGCTCTTTGACCCTGAGCCTCACAACAACCTCTTAATGCTGTTAAATAAAGGTTCTGTCTCAAATGGCACCCTATTCCTTATTTAGTACACTCATTTTGACCTAAGCTATATGTGCTCTGGTCGAAGTAGTACACTATAGGGTGTGATTTGATACGTAACCTGTTTCCTAAGCCTCTCAATGCTGTTAAATAAAAACCCATTCTAGTGTGAGTTTTGACATGGTCTTTTCAGTTTGTGTCACTGCTTGACGTATCTGCCACTGACCTTCAATCGCAGGTCTTGAGTTTCCGCGGCGACCTCCGTGGAATTATGGGATGAATCGTGAGGAGCTGCTGAAGAAAGAAGAGAAGTCATACCGGGAATATCTGAACGACCTTCACTCCAGAAACCCACCAGGATCCCTCAGCCACTTTGAGCACAATCTGGAGGTGAGGAAACGATATATTCAGAACCCTTTATACACCCTTTATAAATGCTTTTGAGGGAGGTGGCAGCCTTGAGGTTTGTGACCGGCTAGTTACGGGGGTGCTGTATTGTGTCAGCAGAAAGTTCAATTTTGATGGATAAATAAAGAGCTATTAATTCTACAATGTTTTATAAACTTGAATGAATCCTTTAAAAACCACCACTTTCTCTGACACTGAGCAAAACCTAGGGTAGGTAAAACCTAAATACTCTTCGTATAACTTTACTCTTTATACACTTCC
This sequence comes from Oncorhynchus clarkii lewisi, assembly GCF_045791955.1. NCBI lineage: Eukaryota > Metazoa > Chordata > Actinopteri > Salmoniformes > Salmonidae > Oncorhynchus > Oncorhynchus clarkii. Next base: position 21,473,177 of record NC_092148.1, read on the forward strand.
TTTCTCCCTCCCTCTTTCTCTTTTTCTCCCCTCTCTCTTTTTCTCCCCCTCTCTCTTTCTCTCCCCCCTCTCTTTCTCTCAGACGTGGAGACAGTTGTGGAGAGTATTGGAGATGTCCGATGTGATCCTGCTCATCGTGGACATCAGGCACCCGGTGGGTAATCTCTTTTAAACTCCTACTGTCATTATCTGCTACTAGTCATGTACCATAGTATCATTATCAACTTACTACTGTCACCATGATAATGTAATTAATAGACACTATGATGGCAGGTAGCCTAGTGGTTAGAGCGTTGGGCCAGTAACCGAAAGGTTGCTAGATTGAGTCCCCGAGCTGGCAAGGTAAAAATCTGTCGTTCTGCCCCTGAACAAGGCAGTTAACCCACTGTTCCCCGATAGGCCGTCATTGTAAATAGGAATTTCTTCTTAACTGACTTGCCTAGTTAAATAAAGGTTAAATATAATAAATAAAAATTATGCTTTGAACCATATGGTGAAATGCGTACATAGAGTATCCACCAGGTGGAGCCACAGACAGGGTAAGTTATACATGGTCAGTACCATGTATAACTTGACTATGTTCATGACTATGTTGCTATGGGCCCTGGTCAAAAGTAGCGCACTATATAGGGAATAGGTTGCCATTTAGTACGCGGTCTATAAGTCGTTTGCCAGACCGAGCATGCATGTCTTAATGAATGTGTTCCTGGTGTGTCCCTCCCATGCAGGTGCTGCAGTTTCCCCCAGCGCTGTACCACTACATCACTGGGGAGCTGCAGAAGCAGGTGGTGGTGGTGCTGAACAAAGCTGACCTGTGTCCCCCTCCGCTGGTGCTGGCCTGGACGCACTACCTCCAGACACAGTTCCCCCACCTCCACTGTGTCTGCTTCACATCACACCCCGGCCAGCCATACAGCACAGGTGGGTGGGAGTGAGGGTGGTTGTGCTGAAGCGAAAGTGATAAACAAATCGAGGGACAATGATGAGAGCTGATTGGAGCTGTTGAACTGTGTACTTGATCACCAGGATAACCTATTACACTGTCTGTATCTGTTTCTGTGACTCTAGTGCTTCAGAAGAAGAGGATGAGAAAAAAGGGTACATGTGGGTGGGGACATGCTGGAGGCCCCACCCACATCCTGAAGGCGTGTCAGGAAATCACAGCAGGAAAAGGTTAAAGGGACCCACCCACCTGGGTGGCATAGTACCTATTTCACACATGTATTGCTAACCATGTAAGTCTGTAATGACTTAATGCTTTGGCCAGGTACTTTCCATAGCATCCATAGCATAGCTCATTACTAATGAAGGATTAGTGTCTTCATACAAAGATCTGTGGGTGCAGGGTTGTAAGGGTATATCATAGAAGAACCAACACTGAATGGAAGTAGTCTTACAATAGGCTGAAGACAAGTAATGCTGCTTCCCAATTCTCCACTTTTTTCCAGAAGTGTACAGAATGATTGGCTGTAGGGAGTGTTCACCATTGTTACCCCCCCCCCCCCCCTTGTAGTGGACTTGTCCAGCTGGGAGAAGAAGATCCAGAGAGATGCGGTTGCTATGGGATCAGAGGGAGAGCAGTCAGAGGAGGGGGGCGACTCTGTGCTAGTGGAGCACCAGAGTGATGTTGCCATGGAGATGAGCAGCCCCTCCCAGGAGCTGTATAAAGATGGCGTACTCACGCTGGGCTGTATAGGTGAGCGGCCATGTTGGAAGCTTGCTTTCCTACCTACCAATCAGTAATCTGTCGTCACTGATTAGTAACTTGATAAATTAAGTCATGCTTGTGTACCGCAAGGCTTTGTTCCCCCACCAGCCCCCTCTGGCATTCAGAAATATTTACTACAAAGGGAATATGGATATATATGTCTCTCTCTCCCTCCCTCCCTAGGCTTCCCTAACGTGGGGAAGTCATCAGTATTGAACAGTCTGGTAGGTAGGAAGGTGGTGAGTGTGTCTCGAACCCCCGGCCACACCAAATACTTCCAGACCTACTACCTCACACCCACGGTCAAACTGTGCGACTGCCCTGGACTGGTCTTCCCTTCACTAGTCAACAAACAACTACAGGTAACTGAGAGGAGGGAGTGAGTAGGGTTAAAGTGTGTATGTTTGTGTGTACTATGTCCTCCCATTCCCTTAGAATCCCAGGTCAAATCACTTTTTGGTGACAGCCTGTGGAGGAAATGTCTTGGAGAATAAAATAATAACTGATATTCCCTCTGGCCATTTGAAGGCTGTCTTTGGAGTAGAATCATAATCTGTACCACTTTTAAGTCTCAACTACTGCGGAGAGCTTTGTATATAAAAGCAATCATTACCCATCAACCCTTTTCAAACTTCTTTTCTAAAACAAATTCCCTCTATATTTCTCATTGTGCTTTACTCTTTCTAAACACTTTTCCTCCATTCTTTTGTATCTACGCCTCTTCCTCCATTTCCCCCTCTCTCCCTTCCTCCATTTCCCCCTCTCTCCTCTCTATCTGCCCCTTCCTCCCTAGATCCTAGCTGGTATCTACCCAGTGTCTCAGCTGCAGGAGCCCTACAGTTCTGTGGGTTATCTGTGTGAGCGGACCCCCTTCCTGTCGGTGCTCAAGCTCCGGCACCCCAGCGTGGAGGGCCCACAGCATGCACCCAAGGGAGGGGAGAAGGAGAGAGAGCAGGGACCCGAGCACAGCTGGACAGCCTGGGACGTGTGTGAGGGTAAGGACCACCTCCAGTCTGGCTCTAGAACCTCTGGTCTGGTTCTAAACTGTTGAAACACGCCCTCTTGTCTGGATGTCAGGGAGACATTTGGGAAATTCTCAGGAACAGTTGAAATTATAATACAACAACAATTTATCGTTTTTTGTTTTCTCTCCCTACCCCTCTTTCTCGTTCTCCCTCTTCTCTTTCTTTCTCCCTGTCTGTCTCACAGCCTGGGCAGAGAGGAGGGGTTATAAGACAGCGAAGGCAGCTCGTAACGACGTGTATCGGGCAGCTAACAGTCTGCTGCGGCTGGCCGTCGACGGGAGGCTGTGTCTGTGCCTCAGACCACCTGCATATAATGATCAGAGAGGTCAGTACACAGGTCATACAACTATCAGAGAGGTCAGTACACAGGTCATACAACTATCAGAGAGGTCAGTACACAGGTCATACAACTATCAGAGGTCAGTACACAGGTCATACAACTATCAGAGAGGTCATAGATCGGTCATACAACTATAAGAGAGGTCATAGACCAGTCATGACAACCAGTGAGGCATCAGGCATATCACTTCATCACTACTGTACAGACAACAGAGACTCATATTTAAAAGGGAAGATAGACCAACACAAATGTCGTCCGTGAACAGTGGGCACGCAGGGGAAGGTCAAATCCCAGCAGGTGATCTACTGTGCACGGCTGATGTTCATGTTGATCTGGTTTCCAACCTTTAAACTGATGACTGGGGCTTTGTACAAAAAAACATGAAGAAAAATGTTAATTTGATTGCTTGATTGATTGATTAATTATTCAACCAATGGATTTGCGCTATACAGAGCAGTGGGAGTCCCACCCAGACCTGGCAGAGATCATCGCTCTACAGGGACGGAAGGAAGAGGGGACAGGGGAGAGGGAGGAGGAGGAGGAGGGGGAGTCCAGCTCTGAGCCGGAGGAGGAGAGGGATAGGGATGCTGATGATGATGGTGATGATGATGAAGATGAAGGGTTTGGACACCCAGCAGTGAACGAGAGGAAGGGGCCAACCAGCCTCACAGTCAATATGTTCGATGTCCTCCGGGAAAATGAGTGCGAGTGAGGGAGAAAGAATGAATTAAAAATACAAAGTGCTTGATCTCTCCCTCCACTCTGCACCTTCATTCCATTTTCCTTTCCTTGACTTGCATTCCTTTTACATTCTGACTCTTCTTTCCTCTATTCTCTCTCCCCGCCCCTTCCCCCTCCCAGAGGTTACTAAAAGCACTCTGATATTGTATAAAACATTTTCATTTCTCCATGCTGTGCCTCTGCTCTGCTTGTACACCCATGCAGCTGTACTTAGACTGCGTTTAGACAGGTAGCCCAATTCTGATCTTTTTTCCACAGATTGTTCTTTTGACTAATCACATCCTATCTTTTCACATCCAATCTTTATCACAGCTGATTGGTCAAAAGGCCAATTAGTGAAGGAAAGATCAGAATTGGGCTGCCTGTCTAAACCATTGTAGGATTACAATTTTTTTGTTTTTATAATTTTCCTGCATGTAGGATTTTACTTTTATTTCCCTTAAAGCTGGTAGGGGCATTGTGGTGTATTAATCATTGATTGGTTTTCAATCTGGTAATTGATAAGTGGCCTCACAGCTGAGATGCCAAAGGTCATTAGACCATAGAAATGTAATGGCTTGAACTGACACGGTTCTGGATTCAATCTCATGTTGAAGGTCACACAGTCTAAATGGGGATTAGACATTGATGATGTCATCCACATGGGACTTCCATTTGGGTGCCAGTGCAGATTTATGACATCACTGTCTAATCCTGGTTGATTTCACTGTGTACAACAGTATGATAGTACTTCTGTAGAGTCGGGATGTGTGGAATTCGGCATTCCATGCTGCTTTCAGTGGTAATAATCATTGTCAAACCCATTTATATGATTCAACCCAATTCAGTGTTCTATTTTAGGGTCCACTAGAGGCAGTGTTTGTCAATCCTGGTGCAGCCACTCACGTGCAGCACTGTATCATGCAAAGCTGACTGACTGACTTGATAAAGAGAGAGTTTGGCCACTGCGGTTTCAACCAAAAAGCACTCTGATGGTATCACATGGTTCCATAGCAGCCAATATTGACCAATACAATAACGGTCCTGTTATTGATCCTAAATTATACCAGCTACGCAAACCAGCTGAGTAGCTAGAATTTAGAACGAGAGTCTAAATTCTGGAAGAATGGAACGACATTAATGTTGGTTAAACTTCCATCTCTATCTCTATGGCTCTGTTCTAATGTTACAATCTGTTAGGGCTGGATTCTAGTGTGCTGTTGCCTACTGTTGTACCTCATTGTTCCTGTTCTACTGTATTACATGTCACTCTGAGGGAACACAACAGCACAGTGCTGCGTTACCATGTAACAACATGCACTGTTCTGGTCTATACCAATGGCACACTGAGAAATATACACACTAGGGCCATAGGTTTTTCCTGTCTGTGTGACTGATCCGGGCCGTAGTGTGTCTAAGCAACAACTAGGGACCCAGCAGAGGTTTTCCTACCCACGTGACCAGGAAAAACTCCTTTCCCTAATACACACCTCTCTGGTTTCCGATATGGAGATAGATGTGTTAATGCTCTTTGTTTGAAATTTAAACAGACTTGTGAGTGTTTGGATTGTGTATTTGCTGCATTCTTTATTTCATTCCTTAGTATACTCAAATGACAATGAACTGGACTGCTCTCTGCAATAAAGATAATCCATGGAACAAGGTCTGTCTGTCTTTTTATGACAGGCTCTTTCTTCACACATGTACTTTAGCAATCCTATAAGCGGCAATTTGGGATTGGTATATACATTTTTGGACTTTTAAACACATTTTTTTATAGTCATTGATTCTTCATAAATATAATGTATAAATGCCTAATGAGCTTATTTCAACTGTACCCCATCCCTCAGCTGTCAATCAAAAAAGTGGTGGGATGCTGTGTTGTTTGAATCTCAGATTGCCCATTTAAGATACTGGCACACAAAATAAGTACACTAGGATACCACCTTTTCAGTTCGTACACTTTCTGCCCTGCTAGAACTGCCCCGGTCAACTGTAAGTGCTGTTATTATGAATTGGAAACCTCTAGGAGCAACAACGGCTCAGTCAGCGAAGTGGTAGGCCACAAGCTCACAGAATGGGACCGCAGAGTGCTGAAGTGTGTAGCGAGTAAAAATCATCTGTCCTCGGTTGCAACACTCACTACCGAGTTCCAAACTGCCTCTGGAAGCAACATTAGCACAATAACTGTTCGTCAGGAGCTTCATGAAATGGGTTTCCATGGCCGAGCAGCCGCACACAAGCCTAAGATTACCATGCGTAATGCCAAACGTCGGCTGGAGTAGTGTAAAGCTTGCTCACATTGGACTCTAGCAGTGGAAACGTGATCTCTAGAGTGATGAATCACTCTTCACCATCTGGAAGTTCGACGGACAAATTTGGGTTTGGCAGATGCCAGGAGAACGCTACCTGCCCCAATGCATAGTGCCAACTGTAAAGTTTGATGGAGGAGGAATAATGGTCTGGGGCTGATTTGAATGGGAAATCAATGCTACAGTATACAATAACATTCTAGACGATTCTGTGCTTCCAACTTTGTGGCCCTTTCCTGTTTCAGCATAACAATGCCCCTGTGCACAAAGCGAGGTCCATACAGAAATGGATTGTCGAGATCGGTGTGGAAGAACTTGACTGGCCTGCACAGAGCCTTGACTTCAACTCCATCGAACACCTTTGGGATTAATTGGAATGCCGACTGCGAGCCAGGCCTAATCGCCCAACATCAGTGCCCAACCTCACTAATGATCTTGTGGCTGAATGGAAGCAAGTCCCGCAGCAAGGTTCCCACATCTAGTAGAAAGCCTTTACACAGAAGAGTGGAGGCTTTTATAGCAGCAAAGGGGAGACCAACTCCATATTAATGCCCATGATATTGGTATAAGATGTTTGACAAGCAGGTGTCCACATACTTTTGGCCATGTAGTGTATTAGTGTACCATGATATTACACCATCAACGTCAACTGTGAAGAGGCGACTCCGGGATGCTGGCCTTCTAGGCAGAGTTGCAAAGAAAAAGCCATATCTTAGACTGGCCAATAAAAAAAAGATACAGTTGGGCAAAAGAACACAGACACTGGACAGAGGAACTCTGCCTAGAAGGCCAGCATCCCGGAGTCGCCTCTTCACTGTTGACGTTGAGACTGGTGTTTTGCAGGCACTATTTAATGAAGCTGCCAGTTGAGGACTTGTGAGGCGTATGTTTCTCAAACTAGACACTCTAATGTACTTGTCCTCTTGCTCAGTTGTGCACCCAGGCCACCCACTCCTCTTTCTATTCTGGTTAGAGCCAGTTTGCGCTGTTCTGTGAAGGCGTTGTACACGGCGTTGTATGAGATCTTCAGTTTCTTGGCAATTTCTCTCATGGATTAGCCTTCATTTCTAAGAACAAGAATAGACTGACGAGTTTCAGAAGAAAGTTCTTTGTTTCTGGCCATTTTGAGCCTTTAATCGACACCCAAATGCTGATGCTTCAGATACTCAACTGGTCTAAAGAAGGATAGTTTTCTTGCTTCTTTAATTGCAAAAGGGTTTTCTAATGATCAATTAGCCTTTTAAAATGATAAACTTGGATTAGCTAACACAACGTGCCATTGGAACACAGGAGTGATGGTTGCTGATCATGGGCCTCTGTACACCTATGTAGATATTCCATAAAACATCTGTTTTAATTTTATGTTATTTTAATGGACAAAAAAATTGCTTTTCTTTCAAAAACAAGGACATTTCTAAGTGAACCCAAACTTTTGAACGGTAGTGTATATTTGACTAAAACATCATTTCAAACCTTGCTTACATTCATTTGTACCTGATCACACGTGTATCTCTCTATTATGCGTGGGGATACTGGGGAACAGACTCCCAACATTTTTTAGCACTTGGAGCTGATTTCCTGGTGTTTTTACAATCCTTTATGTTCAACGATAAAAATAATAATACTCAGAAAACTTGGGGGGCCAAATAAGACACCCCCGGGCCAAGTTTGACTGCCGCTGGGGAACCCTATGTAGGCTATCATGTTGAAGCAGAAAGTCATCATAGACATCCATACTGTCTCTCTTGGCAGTGATTGCATCCCAAATGGCACCCTATTCCCTATATAGTAGTGCACTATACAGTGTGTGTATCTGAGTGCATTGGTTATCTATTTCATCCCTGTTCATTTCCATCCATCCAGTGGGTTAATACCACAGATGATCTGGAATGGTTTCTGTCCATCTGATCAACACCCCAAACTATTCACCGCCTGATTTCCAGGGATCAACCTTTATGGTAGCAATTATACCATCACATAGAAAGCAGCCTTGAGATTTATTAGTACATGACACCATAAATATAAAAACTGTTAATTAAATTCTGGTGTGTCAAAAGAATTTACTGCCAGCAGTATGTGTTGGTCGCGCCAGTAATGCCCATGTGGTTTGAGTTAAGAGTTCAGCTTTTCAGGGAGGCTCACTGTGGAACTCTTTTCTCATGATGTAATCGGTGCCTTAACCCCCTTCCCCTTCCCATCCTGACAAACACAAACAATTACAGACATAGACACACACATGCACACTTCCTACCCTGGCACAAACTCCCTCTCCATGTGCCCCCTCAACCAGCCAATGCCTAATGTGTGTGAGACCAGATGGTAATGAATAGGTTTCGAATGAGAGGTGGGAAAATTAACAAACAACAGAAACACCGTTAAGCCTGGTAGACACTGTCCCCTGAGTGGACACACACACACGTGTGAAGCTGAGAGTACAGGTGTTATAATGGGCCCTTATTCTGGCTACTTACTGGGGAAACAGAATAGAGAGGACCCCATAAGCCCAAACCCAACACCCAAAGTTAACCTTATTACTACAGCACTTACTTGTTCCCCAGGCTAGCATTGGGAGGAAGCATCTTGTGAACAAGATTTCCACAACACCAACTGTGGGATCAAAATACCCAGCTGGCATGTACACCTGTATGGTCACTAGAGGGCTTTCAAGCCTTGCAGCACCATTGCTGTCTGGAGTTGTTACTGGTCAGGTTCTGCTGGCCTATTGTGCACAGGGTTCTCATTGGTGGTGTTAATAGTATGTACGTGCAGTATGTGCTACATGATATCACATACATGACTGGTTTTTACCTTTACATAGGTGTGTCATGGACTATTGAGTATCTCGCTCTCTCTCTCACACATACACACATACAGTTGTACACACACAGAGGTGCACACTCACCCTCTACTTTCTCACAGACACAGTACACATACTGTATTTTCTCAGACTGTAATGCTGTATTTACTCACAGACACACACACACACACACACACATACCTCCCTTATATGATTCAATACCAGGCGGTTGTCTCCAGCCTGCTTCCGTGTGGTGCGTCATTGTGGGGGTCAGGGCAGCCTCCGCCGGCAGATTGGGTGTCCTGATCTCCCTGTCTCAGGCTTGTTTTAACTAGGGAAACACACTAGGCCCAAACAGAGCACCCGGGGAGATGAGAGAAGACTAGGAAAGCCACCTTACCACTGGGTCTACTGGGTTGGGCCCATCGTCACTGGTGTTCTGGTTGATGTTATTCCTGTCTTGTGTTTGTTTGTCCCCTGAAACATTCTGCAAAAGCTTGATCTGTGAGTAAAAATAGCAATCGATCATACCCAAAAGGCTTGTGCAAAACATTTCTTATGGTCTCTGGATATTGTTTGCTAAGGGACAGAGCACTCCCAGAAAATAACTAAGAGGACTTGAGATGAAGGGGAGGAGACGAGGAAAGAAAGCCACTTTAGACTAGACTGTGCTATAATGTAATGCTGAATCTTATAGATGGGTGTCCTCTACTCATCTTCTCTTCTTCACTTTTACTAATCTGAAAACACAAAGTAAGGGGAAGCAAAATGGTGGAGGTCTACTGGGAATGTCTAGTTCTTTCATGAAGGAGAGGCCATGGCAATGAAGCCTGTTACTATGCTCTACTATTGACTTACAGCCTCATTGAGAGAGAAAGCATATCGTGTCACAAACTTGGATGCTCAGTAACAGTCAGTCTCTATTGTCCTGGAGGGACTCATAACCAGGGAAACACACCCAGCCCCAGTTCCTCTGTGAGGAAAAAACAAGTCATGATGAAGTACTTTCACACCCTGATCTGTTTCACCTGTCTTTGTAATTGTCTCCACCCCACCCATCTCTCGTCCATCTTCGCCATTATCCCCTTTGAATTTATACCTGTGTTCTCTGTTTGTCCATTGCCAGGTCGTCTTGTTTGTCAAGTCAACCAGTGTTTCTGTTCTCAGCTCCTGCTTTTCCCAGTCTCTCTTTTTTCCGCCCTCTTGGTTTTGACCCTTGCCTGTCCTGACTCTGAGTCCGCCTGCCTGACCACTCTGCCTCACCCTGAGCCTGCAAGCGGATCTGTACCTTTGCCCCACCTCTGGTTTACTGACCTCTGCCTGCCTTAACCTGTCTATTGCCTGCCCCTGTTTGAATATTAAACCATTGTCAATTTGACCTTGATTCCTGATAAGTAGCAACTATTTACTAGTCTGCTGGGACTACTTTACTGTACATCAGACTATCAACAGTTGGCGGACTGATCTAGTATCATTATGACAACATTAGGTAAGCTAGTCCATACATGTCCCAACTGTCAGGTTTTATGACGTTACACAGAAATAACACTTTCCCTACATATTTCTTTCACAATATGTCAGCTGAGCTGTTTGCCTTAACCTGCGCTTGTGTGTGAAAACTGTTGGCACTGCTTTTAGTTTGGGTGAGGAGCATCACTCTAGGAATACAAACTCATTGTCATTAAAGGGGCTGAGATGTACAGTAGATGATGCTGAACTAATCATACATAGTCATGTTTGTCTGGCTGCATGAAGCCTCCTGTTATTTGTGTGTGTAATTCCTCTTGTTTTCAGTCTGGGGTTCTGTATACTGTATGTGTCTCTGAGTGTGTGTCCATGCTTGAATGGGTCCCCTTCAGTCATCGACCGCAGGCGGCGTGTGTGTTTGTCTGTGCCCCTGTTTGTGAGTTGGAGCCCATGTGTCAATAGGTATTTTTAGTGCTGCCTCTCACTGCATTGCAATGGCACTCCTTCGCACCCCTTTGGACCTCCCCCACCCACCATGTCTACCCTCCACCTCCACCCATCCAATCCCTCCGCCATAACATTCCCCCTCACTGGGAGAGACTATAGAGCTAGCCAGCAACAGTCAGGGTGTAACTTTAAAAAGGAGAGTGATAGTTTAGAAGCGAGAGGAGCACAGACAGACGGTAGGGGATTGGACGACTCCAGTAACCATGGTGATAGTAGAACCCGCAGGCAAGAGTGCGCATGTTTAGGTTTTTGCCCTAGCACTACACAGCTGATTCAAATATTTAAAGTTTGATTATTTGTTCATTCATAAATATGTGCTTCTGCTTCAACATTTGCACACAGAGAGACAAGAATGTAGGTGTCTGTGTTTGATAGGCTACAGTGCGTTCATAAAGTATTCAGACCCCTTGACTTTTTCCACATTTTGTTACGTTACAGCCTTATTCTAAATTTATTAAATTGTTTTTTTCCCCTCAAACTACAAACACTACCCCATAATGACAAAGCAAAAACAGGTGTTTTTTTTATGTTGCTAATTTGAAATATCACATTTACATAAGTATTCAGACCCTTTATTCAGTACTTTGTTGATGCACTTTTGGCAGCCTGTAGTTTTCTTGGGTATGAAGCTACAAGGTTGGCACACCTGTATTTGGGGAGTTTCTCCCATTATTCTCTGCAGATCCTCTCAAGCTCTGTCAGGTTGGATGGGGAGCATCGCTGCACAGCTATTTTCAGGTCTCTCCAGAGATGTTCGATCGGGTTCAATTCAGGGCTCTGGCTGGGCCACTCAAGGACATTCAGAGACTTGTCCCGAAGCCAATCCTGCGTTGTCTTAGCTTAGGGTCGTTGTCCTGTTGGTAGTAGAAGTCTTGGTGGTTCCAAACTTCTTCCATTTAAGAATGATGGTTGTTCTTGGGTTCCTTCAATGCTGTAGAGGTACCCTTCCCCAGATCTGTGCCTCAACACAATCCTGTCTTGAAGGTCTACGGACAATTCCTTCGACCTCATGGCTTGGTTTTTGCTCTGACATGCACTATCAACTCAAGGACCTTATATAGACAGGTGTGTACCTTTCCAAATTATGTCCAATCAATTGAATTCACCACAGGCGAACTCCAATCAAGTTGTAGAAACATCTCAAGGATGATCAATGGAAGCAAGATGCACCTGAGCTTAATTTCGAGACTCATAGCGAAGGGTCTGAATACTTATAGAAATAAGGATTTAAAAAATATATATATTTTTACATTTGCAAAAAATTCTAAGAAACTGTTTTTTCTTTGCTATTATGAGGTATTGTGTGTAGATTACTGTGGATTTTTTATTTATTTTTTATACATTTTAGTATAAGGCTGTAATGTAACAAAATGTGGAAAAAGTCAAGGGGTCTGAATACTTTCCGAAGGCACTGTATGTAGTTGAGAGATTTCCCTGAGCTACTGTTAGTGTTGGAGAGAGGAGTGATAGTAGGATGCTAATGCCCCGACTGACAGAGTGAATGAAAGAAGGTGTAATTGGACAAGACAATGGTTCCGTGACTAGACAAAGTGAATTAGGGCACATCCAATGGGGGCTATAAGAGGAAGTCCCTAATCACTATAGTTATTCACTTTAGAGAGAGGAGAAGAAAGGGGGAACATTTTCATTCACAGGCTGAGCAAGACAGGAGTGGAGAGGGGAGGGAGGGAGGGAGAGAGAGAGAGAGAGATTAGAGGGGGGAAACTAAGTGTAACCCTAGAGGGGTTTGAGTGACAGTTTGAACAGGGGGCGATAATTGTGGGAGAGCCGCCCAAATGCCATAGCGACTGCAGCAGTCCCCTTCTGCTGCAGGGTGTGTATGTGTTGTTTGTGTGTACTACTAGTCGGGGTGTGTGTGTTGGTGTGTGTGTGAGTGCTACTAGTCAGTGTGTGTTTGGTGGATGAAGGATTGCGGGGGATTTCTGAGAGGAGTAAAGGAACCCGACACCCAAAAGAAGTCTTCCCCCCCAAACACCACTCCCCACCCAGCCCTCCAGGAGGAAGAGAGGACACAAGTGCAGGCCATGGCAGGGTTCAGCTGAGAGGGTCTCCAGAGACCTCCTGACTGTGTGAGGGGTCGTCTGGAACACCCACCTCAAAGCCTACCCCCAACCCCCCCACCCCTTCTCCTCTGACCCCACCACCACTATGATCCCTCCAACCAACATCACGTCCACCTTCTAGCACACAACAGTGTAGCAACCCACCACACAACCCTCTGGCCTCCACAGCACAAACCTTCGAGTGGGATCCCTTTCAACGACGACAAACACAGATGAAATAACTGAGACAGTTGTTAAATACACACTGATCAATCCATGTGTCCGTTATTGAGTAGAGCATTTCACATAATGGCTGCCGCACCTCTTCGGAGACAGAAACATTGATTTGCTTGCTGTTAGACAGTATGCTGCTAAAATGCTCTTTTATTACAGTACATGAGCTATCAATCACCTCTATAACCACTAGGATTCAAAATGTCCATTTAACTCTATCCTCTAAAGCCACAGAGTTTTCTGGCTCTCTTGGCTCTCATTTGTTTGCTTGTAAAACAAAAGCTCCCCCCAACACACACTGAGACACTGACACACACACTGACTGAATGATTGACTGGGTGTAAAACTGAGTTGGGTATGGGAATGTGCCAGGTCACAGAAAGAACTGTGAGGAGAGTGAGAGGAGCTGACCACCGCAGATTTTTTACACTGAGCATCCAGAGGAGAACTCCTCAGGGGCTGTGCCACACACCCTGACCCCCACCCAAGAACCTTCCCCTGGGGCAGACATTGACCCAATGACCCCTGAAGCTTTACGACTCTTACGACACTCCAGGGACCAATTATAAACAACCCACCCCGAGGCCTAGGATATTGATAGTGACAAACAGACAACTCACACTAAACAAACACATGTGCATGCATAATGCATACCCACACACACAGTCAATAAACACGCTGCATATTGAAATAAGTGCTGTGTTCTCAGTCCATTTCAGAGGTGACATTGAAGAACAGAGTGGAAAGCCCATGAAAGAGAGGGAGAGGGGAAGAGGGAGGGGTAGTGTCACTGTACAGTCTGTGTTTTCAACAGTCATTGAGATTTTGAGAAATTCTAGTGATTCTGAGAGGCATTTAAAAATGTTTTATTTACCTAAGAACAAATTCTTATTTCCAATGACGACCTAGGAAATGCCTGTTCAGGGGCAGAACGACAGATTTGTACCTTGTCAGCTCGGTTTGAACTTGCAACCTTCCAGTTACTAGTCCAACGCTCTAACCACTAGGCTACCCTGGCGCATTGAGAAAGAGAGACACATAGATTAGAATGTTTGTCGAAGGTAGAATGTTTTAGAAGGTAGAATGCTCGGCATTCTGGAACTGATCTGTGTTGTCAGAATCCTGCACCCCTCCACAGCTGCCATATCACAACAGTGGCTGGGACAGAGGATGTGTGTGTGTGTCTTGCCTCTTGAATTCCTTTGAGAGAGCCACTTTCATTTTTTATTTACATTTTTCAGCTGAAGTCAAAGAGGCAATAAATTCATAGCATAAATTTGGAACGTGTGGAATAACAGGACTAATAACAGGACATCACTGTCAACACAGAAGAACTAGACTGAATACTTAAAGAAACTTGGGATGAAAGGTTAAATTACAGAGACAGATTCATTTCTCATTATCAACTTCTTCTCTAAAATCTCAAGGCTTATCTTTCAACTAACAAAGAGTTAGGCGCGTTAATGAAGAGTAGAGAAAATCTCCCTTTTAAAAACAGTTTTCTATGCTCTCTCTTGATAATGACTGACTTTATGTTTTCTGAGCATCCTCCTCTCTCTCTATTTCTTTGTCTGCACTTCTTTCTCTACTCAACCTTCTTACCTTTTTTCCTCTCTCCTTCTACCTGACTCCTCATTCATTCTACAACTTGAACTTTTATTTTCCCTTTCTCTCTCTCTCTCTCTCCCTCTTGCTTTCTTTATTTCTCTCGTTCTCTCTCTCTCTCTCTCTCTCTCTCTCTCTCTCTCTCTCTCTCTCTCTCTTGGTGAATTCCTCACAGGATCAGACCTGCTTTTTATGCTTCACTAGGTTTCACTCAGAGTAGCGAGAGAGGAGGGAGAAAGTGAGGAGAGAAGAAGAGGGGTGGAGAGTGACACCACACCAAAATGGCTGGTTAAGGGGCAGCATGTGTAGGTTTTAAAAAACAGCAAATGGAGAAAAAAGAAATGTTGTAAAATGGAGAGAAATAATGTCAGAAAGGAGGGAGGAAGTAAAGGGAGACAGAGGGAAAGAAGGCCAGAAGAATAATGGTAAAAAAGGTCTTAACATTTGGAGGGGTATTTGCGGTTGCCGGGGCAACCAACAAAGCCTTGCCAGTCAGGGGAAGAGCCCAGAAAAGAGTGTGAAAGCGAGAGAGAGGCAATGGCCTACACAAAGGATAGCAGCTGAAGTATTTCTCAGTAAGAATGAAAAAGAGCTTCTGATAGAAATGGGAGACTATTATTGTAATATTTTTTACTTTATTATCCCCATGGTGAACTTTTTGTATGAATATACTTGAGGAACGGATAGTATTTAATATCTGATGACTGCCAAACATTCATTTGAAGGTTTTCATCACCTTCATACATTTGGAAAAGATCAGTTAAACATTACCTCAGAGATTACTGTAGTGTAACTGTTACATTGACCTACACATTCACCATTCGTCTCGGGGAAAAATAACATCAAAAGCACTTTTGAGGCCACATACAGTTGCAGAAAAAGCTGTAAGTAAGTCTATGAAACAACCCTAGCAACCAGACAACATGCATAAATTAAGTTAGTGAAGTGTCTAAATAGATACAAAGAACATGGTGGAAAACCCTATTTGTTTTTTTATTTTTTATTTATTTAACCTTTATTTAACCAGGTAGGCCAGTTGAGAACAAGTTGTAATTTACAACTGCGACCTGGCCAAGATAAAGCAAAGCAGTGCGACACAAACAACAACACAGTTACACATGGAGTAAACAAATGTACAGTCAATAACACAATAGGAAGAAATCTATATACAGTGTGTGCAAATGAGGTAAGATTAGGGGGTTAAGGCAATAAATAGGCCGTAGTGGCGAAGTAATTACAATTTATCAATTAAACACTTGAGTGATAGATGTGCAGAAGATGAATGTGCAAGTAGAGATACTGGGGTGCAAAGGAACCAACGAGAGCATACAGGTCGCAGTGGTGGGTAGTATATGGGGCTTTGGTGACAAAACGGATGGCACTGTGATAGACTGCATCCAATTTGCTGAGTAGAGTGTTGGAGGCTATTTTATAAATGACATCGCTGAAGTCAAGGATCGGTAGGATAGTCAGTTTTACGAGGGTATGTTTGGCAGCATGAGTGAAAGATGCTTTGTTGTAAAATAGGAAGCCGATTCTAGATTTAATTTTGGATTGAAGATGCTTAATGTGAGTCTGGAAGGAGAGTTTACAGTCTAACCAGACAAAGAAAGGCCAGAAGTATACAGAATGGTGTCGTCTGCGTAGAGGTGGATCAGATAATCACCAGCAGCAAGAGCGACATCATTGATGTATACAGACAAAATAGTCGGCCCGAGAATTTAACCCTGTGGCACCCCCATAGAGACTGCAAGAGGTTCAGCAGTTTGAAGTGGTTTATATGAAACACTTGGACTTTGAGGAGGAGACGGTTGAAATATAACCATTAAGAGGTTTAAAGAGAGATTTGGATTTGGGTCCAGATTTTCCAGTCAAACAAAAGAGTAGGTTTTTGGACTCAGGTTTGGGATTAGCATAAAGGCCAAAGGAAATGGCAGCTCTGCTATACAGACAGACAGACGGACGGGCGGGCGGGCGGACGGACGGACGGACGGACGGACGGACAGACAGACAGAGTGTAAAGGAAAAGAGGGCATGCATGTACAACTATTTGTGTCCATACATTATCTGGGTTTATGGGTGTTTGGAATATAGCATTTATGTCTCTTTGTCCTCTGACATAAACCACACCATGCCTTCATGTTGACGTACTGAGATCAGGTAACATGCTGACCAATATACTGTACACACACAAACAGTCTATCAGTGGTTCAGTGCCCTTGTTCATCCAAAGTGGGTCTGTATAAGGCAGTGTTTGCTAATGACCTTTATTGTCCCACGCTGCTGATAGAGTGCCAGATAAAGTTAGCTTTTTCTCCTCGTGGCACCACACTGCGAGAGACGGGCAAGTACTGACACATAGCCATAACCTAATACTCTTCCTCTCTCTCTCGCTCTTCTTGCCTTCTACTCACTTTCCTTCAGCATACTCAACTCCTAGGCTACTACACTGTCTGACTCTCATTGGCTTGATTTTAAAATAACAAATTGTTTTCATTTGAGTTTGCGTAGTGTGATACTGTTTGTGTTTGCTTGTTTCATTCACCTTACAAACTCTACTCTTTCACATTTATACTGAACAACACTTTTATCTCACATCTTAGGTTGAGTATTTTCTGTGTGAGCTTTGGTCTCCTCTCCAAGCCATATTTTCACAACTCTTATGATCCAAAGTACTGTGCTTTAGTGTAAAACCTTCAATCACACTAATTACGGCCCAGGGGTGTAATAGTATACAGTTAAAGTGGCAAACTCTGTAATAATGTTTACTTTTGGGGTAAATCCAAAGAAAGAACCCTAGATATATGTAGGCTACTGGCAACAGCTATGATGAGTGGATTGAAGAAGTGATAACAGATGAAAGTGTGCATCCCAAATGGCACCCTTTCCCCTACAGTGCACTACTTTGACCAGGACCCATAGTCAAAAGTAGTACACTGTATAGGGAATTTGGTGTCATTTGGGAGACAACCTAAGTGTTGTTTTTGATATCTCACATAAAGTAAGGATGTTGATGCTGAAAACCAGGATACAGTTACCCAGACAGAAAGGTCGATTTTGATAGGCTACATGCAAGGGATTAAAAAGGTAAAATACCTCTGTTTTTTTCCTCTGTATTATATTTCATATTCCCCCAATCTCTCAATTCCTTTAACAAATAAAAATCACTTTATACCCAGGGGCTTACTCATATTTACAGCGCTGTTGTCGGGCCATGGGTCCCACCCAGGGCGACTACTGATAGGCTGTTTGATGGTAGAATATTCAACAAGCACCTGGCTAGCTGTTGTGATTGGACACAGCCAGTGCAGTTATGTAAATGAGCACCTGGTGCTGGCCTCTGGGTGTGCTGAGGTTGGAGCAGGGCTCTGTGTGCGCAGCTGAAGCGAGGTTTCCGCGGTGAAGTAGACGAATAGAGAGCGACGAACAAACGGAACGGAGATATGAACGGTTTTCTCGTCCCGTTCTCACTTTAATCTTGACAAATGTGAGCTAGACAACTTGACATTTTCATCTAAGTTTTTGGACGTAACGTGTCGCCTATTTTGGAGTGCTTTGTTGTTTTCAGAGTTTAAAGAAAGGTCGAACGCGCCGCGCTACAACTGCAGGCAGCGTTGGATTATTCCCGTGGCGGAATATTTTGGTGGACAGTCACAGTCCGACACATTGCGCACGGGATATTCAAAACATTTAGAAGTTGCGATTGGTGTCTCATTTCGCCGTGACTTTTAGGTAAGTGGTAAAAACGACATCACGTGTATGCATTGATAAAGAGGTTACATATCAGTACGCACTGTCAATAAACGCAAAATGCTAAATCGCTTTACTCATGCCAGTTAAGGAGCTGCTGTGGGTAGGCTATCTTAGACGGTTACATGAGGTATTTATGTCCGTTTGTCTGTGAATGGGTGTTTGTGGGCCTCGCTGTGTCGATTGGCGTCAAACAGTCTCGGGGTAAGGCGGGGAAGGCTGGTTTGGACTCCGGCCACGGCACTCTGGAAGCGCATAGTGAGGTGTAACGTTGCAACCACATTGCTTGTTTGCCTGGCCTGGTGATTTGATAAAGTCTATCTTCCACGAGTCAACGAACTAACTACTTAGTTATTACATTGCATCATTCACGTCTTCATTGATGATATACAAAGTAGCTAGTTAAGGTTAAGGCTATTGTAATTAGGCTACATTGTATCCCTGCAGTATAAAATGTAGCCGAATGTATAGATAGCGTAGTTACAGTACATTGTATCTGTCTAAGGGACAACAGAACTGATAACCCATAACATCGGCTTCTTATTAGACCACATAGTCTTAACTGCTCTTCACTCATTCTATTATTTGATAGATGACCACTGTAATACCAGTGTATAAACAGTGTATTACCTAAAAAACGCACTATCAGTTATTCAATCGTTTTTTGTTCTTAGTAGGCCACCTATATGAATTTGCTGGCCTGCATTAGGCCTAGGCCAAGGTCTATGTGGACATTTAGCTCTTTCATGCATATCCTTATGTAGGCTACATTTTCCATGATATCTCTTAGGTGCTTATCTGATTTACTGCCCACAATTGACCCCCCTAACGCATTCCATACTAAATAACCTTCCAGTGACATGGTTCGCTTTGAATTACCCAGAGTCTGTAAACTATAGAGGTAATGGGCCGATTCTATTGATATGGTGCTCCTCAAACCCAGTCGGTGTTAAACACAATACATTCTACGGATGCTGAGTACTACAACTGTAAAAGGCAAAGGCTCAACAAAATCAAGGCTCCTTGATGTGAGAAGAATGGGATCAATAAAACGTTGAATGTTTACCATGATGACCTCATAGCGTCCAGGTGGCCATTATCACACCGAGATGGAACATGGCGTGGTTATTGACCTTGCGACCTCGCGCAACAAGCAGGTGACCCCAAACAAGGCAGAGCCGCTTGGATTTCGTCCCCGTGGGATACACCAGTGTAGCGAATGGGGAGTTCTCCTCTGGGAAGCAATCAGTCACTGGAACAGACCAGTGTTTGTTGTTGGGCTGGGGGGGGGGGGGAGTTTAGCTGCCTGTGGTTTTGTTAATAGATAAAAAGACAATAAAACCCTTTTCCTATCCTCTCTTTCTCTCTCTCAGTTCAATTCAAGGGGCTTTATTGACATGGGAAACATGTTTACATTGCCAAAGCAAGTGAAATGGATAAACAGTAAACATTACACTCACAAGTTCCAAAATAATAAAATCATTTAAAATGTCATATGTCTATATACAGTCTTGTAATGATAGGCAAATAGGAAAGGTAAAATAAATCAACATAAATATGGGTTGTATATGAAATGGTGTTTGTTCTTCACTGGCTGCCCCTTTCTCGCGGCAACAGGTCACATATCTTGCTGCTGTGATGGCACACTGTGGTATTTCATCTAATAGATATGGGAGTTTATGAAAGTTAGATTTTGTTTTTCTTCGAATTCTTTGTGGGTCTGTGTAATCTGAGGGAAATATGGCAACCTTTCTCAATAGCAAGGCTATGCTCACTTAGTCTGTACATAGTCAAAGGCTTTCCTTAATTTTGGTTCAGTCACGGTGGTCAGGTATTCTGCCGCTGTGTACGCTGTTTTGGGCCAAATAGTTTTCTAGTTTGCTCAGCTTTTTAGTTAATTCTTTCCAATGTTTCAAGAATTTCACTTTTTGTTTGCTCATGATTTAGTTGTGTCTTATTGTGTTGCTGTCCTGGGGCTCTGTGGGGTATTTGGTATTTTTTGAAATTTTATTAGGATCCCCATTAGCTGTTGCAAAAGCAGCAGCTACTCTTCCTGGGTTCCACACAAAACATGAAACATGACATAATACAGAACATTAATAGACTGTGTTTGTGAACAGAGCCACAGGACCAGCTTGCTTAGGGGACTCTTCGCCAGGTTCATCTCTGTAGATGATGGCTTTCTCTCGTGCTCTCTCTCTCGCTCTCTCTCTTTTTCTCTTTCTCTCTCCCCTATTTCTCTCTCTCTCTCTATGCCTCCTCTCTGTCCCCTACTCGCTCACTCTCCCCTACTCCCCTCTCCTGTGCTAGTAGTACCAGTGAAGAGTGAGGACAGAGAGGAGGAGCACTGTGTTGATAGATAGACCCTAAGGGGTCTATCCCTGTCTAATGGGCATTTGGATGCTAATTCCTCCATGTCGTCCGAAGAGGATGGTTGTCATTTCATAGTCTGGTTCTATCAGCTGTAGAGAAGAGACAAGAAGAGATTGACATATTATAGCCTACAGTATTTAGATCAAACTTCAACAATGTGAGTATACCGCTGCATACAAATTGGATTATTGTCAATTCTTTGGAGTTTTGTGCAGGAAAGATGCATTTACAGAGTCAGAATGAATTTCTTTGTAAGTGCTCTATGTAAGTTGTCTGTTCAGTCTATCAGTAAGAGATATCTGTTGGAAGCATTTTAAAATAATAATGAGCAAATATTGTACAATCCAGGTGTGCAAGGCTCTTAGAGACTTACCCATAAAGACTCAAAGCTGTAATCGCTGACTAAGGTGACTCTAACGTGTATTGAGTCAGGGGGTTGAATACTTATATAATCAAGGTATATTAGTGTTTTATAATTATTTTTTATTTTTTTTAGAGTTGTTAGATTATTTTTTTCACTTTTGACATTGCAGAGTATTTTGTGTAGATCATTAACAACAAATAAATTTTAATCACACCTTGTAACATAACAAAATGTGGAAAAAGTCAAGGTGTGTGAATACTTTCTGAATACACTGTAGATGCATGTAATTACACAAAGTCATGCATACCACATTATCAGTAAAATGTAATAAACGTGACAAAATGGATTATGGGAAATAAGCGGTATCCAGTCATACAGCAGTATGTTAAAGATGAATAATGAATATATAATGTAACTGGGTTTATGTGATTGTGAAGCATTCAGGTTTAGTCTCCGCCAGTATACAGTCACACAGGTTAATCATTGACCTCGCTGCTGATGACACCATTGTCCTCTTTTTCAGGTCATTGTGTTTATGAGATACATTTATTAGATGTAGTGTTAGGAGAGAGACTGTAAAGTTAAATGACTTCAATCTTCAAAGGGATGCACTTGCATGTAAAATAAATACATAAATATATATATTTTACCGGTTCATAAAACGTGGATCAAAATATCAAATGAACCACACACTGCGCCTGCTTGCAAATGAACCACACACTGCCTGCTTGCAAATGAACCACACACTGCCTGCTTGCAAATGAACCACACACTGCCTGCTTGCAAATGAACCACACACTGCCTGCTTTCAAATGAACCACACACTGCCTGCTTGCAAATGAACCACACACTGCCTGCTTGCAAAACCTCACCTCTTTATTGCAATCTACTGTATTTCAATAGTCAATGCTTCCATCTATCATTGAGGTCTGTTGAACTAAACATTGGCTATTGAAATAATAAAGAGCTGAAACTTTGCAAGCATACACAGTGTACAGGATTTTGTTTTATAATGTATAATCTGTAATCTGCGATTAAAACATAGTAATAGCATCCTTTTATGGAGTGTATGGCTTGTATGGAAACAGTTATCTAGTCGTCCATATCACTGGGGTTTGTTTTGGACTAATTGGCTCCCAACTGGCTGTCCGACCTCACGTTCAGGAATAATTAAATTACCAAGGATGAGCAGGTTCCATCCACATGCTCAGACAAAGTAGCCTTTTACGGGAGACACATCCAAAAAGAAACCATTTGCTAAATTGTTTATCTCTTGTCCTAAACCAATTTCCCCTTGGTCTAGACAGCTAGCTAGATATTTCAATCCAAATTCTACTTTTCTCTTGAGCATTTGAATGTCTGTCAAAGAAAGAGGAAGAGAGAGATGAAGAGAAGAGAGAGAGAAACTCTAAATTGCATAATGGGCGGTGACACTTAAAAGCGGGATGTGAAGTCGTTTTGGGTTCTGTGTGTCGGTTTGTTTCAAATCTAAAAGGAAACCATTTCTGAGACCCATTTCATCTCCCCCTCTCCATCCGTCTCTCCCTCTGCCCCATCCAACATACCTTTTAATGCAGTAATTTATCATTCTGCCAACCTGTCTCTCTCCAAATCTCTCTGAACATCTCCTCTTTCACTTCATCTTCCACCACACACTCTCTCTCTCTCTCTCTCTGTCCCCCTCCGGCTGAAGCAGCACTAGATAATTTTTCCCATTTTTCCCTTTATTCCTTTCCCTCATCCTCCCATCTCTTTATCATCCTCATCCTCCCATCCCCCATCTCTGCCTCCACTCATCTGTGAGGTTACTGTCCTCCCAACCCTGATAGATAGTGTTGGTATGGGGCTGGGTAAACAGTTTGTCTATTGACTGTGGCTGGACTGTTTGAATGAGTGAATCTGTCAGTGTATCTTATCTGGGGATCTCACATACCCTCAGCATATCATGCCAACATAAGAGCTGACTGGAATTCCTCTGTCTGCATGCAGTATAATGAGGACATCTTCAGTGTTGTTCATTTCAGTGATACAGTCAGGGAGTATTTGAATAGTGAAATGTGTGCCCCCAAACAACCTAAAAGGCATTTCACATTATTATATTGTAATGATTTTACTGAATAAATTCATTTTTGTATTTTTTATGAGTCAGACTCACTGGGCTCTAACAAGTGTCTCTCCACATTCTATATGACGGCTATCATATTTGCCTACGATAAGTATGGAAACGAACAAACTTCAGTCGACTTAAATCTAAAATAATGAGTTATTTTTCTTTCATCTCCCTCTCCCTCTCCCTCTCATTCTCTCTGTGTTGACTCACGTGGTACAGTATCCCACCCCAAAGTCATTACTCAGCTTCCAGACGACTCTAGAAAACTTTTGAAAAGCGTCAGGTTAAAAATGCCACGATGCCATGCTGAACAACAAAGAATTGCTTATTTTATCATTTTGCGTTCCAAATGGCACCCTATTCCCTATATATAGTGCACTACTTTTGACCAGAGCTCTCATAGACGCTGGTCAAATGTAGTGCACTATATATAGGTAATAGGGTGCCATTTGAGACTGAGCCTATGTCTCTTTATCACCTCAGTGTTCTGAGTAACACCATCCCTGTTGAGGTTCTGACTATGACATCAGCCTTCCCCTTCCAGGCATTAGGACCAGGATCCTGCCGTGTGAAGTGTCAGTGAGCTCTTTTTAGGAGCAGAGAGAAATTAGCTGGTAGAGGGATCAACCGATGCCTGAGGGGTGTAAAATGATAATGGGTGTGTTCGTGTGTGTGCCAGCGTGAGTTACATCTAGTACCAGACTCCACGTTAATCAGGTTATCAGGAATTACTCCAGAGCCCAGATTTGGTTTGTTGTGTGTGTTTGAATAGTCCAGACTGACATTAAACAGCTCTGAGGGTGTCTTCAGCCTTCCCCTGCGTGACCATTTATTTGTCTTGATGAAGAAGTTGGTTAGTGAAGTAGAGTCTGTTTTTCTCACTGCAGTTCTAAATGCTGAGCCTCGCACAAAACATTCCGGTTTGACCTGCTCTCTCTCTTTTCTCTCTGTCTCCAAACTATTCCTCCCTCCCTCCCTCCCGTTCCCTCCTGTCCTCCTTTCCATTTCAATGCTAAGTTACTGGGTGAATCATTCTCACCCTCCTGCTGCCAAGGTCCCGTCTTTGTCTAACGCTGTATAATGCTTACTCTATATTTCTGAGTCAGGCTTCTAAATATGGAAGCTCCCCCCTCTCGCTCTCTCTCTCTCTGCTCCTCTACTCCTCTCTACCACCTTTTCCTCCTCTACCCATTTCTCGTTTCTTCTCCTCTCCCCCTTTTCTCTCCTACTCTCTCTCTCTCCACCATGGTGGACCGGGCGGCAGTCCGTTTTCTCTCTCTCCATTGTGAGAGTAGCACAGTGTCGTCACGTACTTCTCCTTTCTCTCATCCCCTCTTTCTCTCCTCCCCTTCATCCCCCTTTCTTTCCTCTCTCCGCAGACAGGTGGCAGTGAGACAGTGTAAATTGAATTCAGCAAATTGGTCTGAGGCCTTGTGTCACACTAGAACTGTAACAAACCCTCAGAGGTCCAGTATAGCTAGAGTCAGTCTAGCATCACAGATTGATATTCACACTATCGCCAGTATGTCATTAGGATGCCAATGCTACTACAGATATATTACATAATTGGTATAGTATAGGTCTCATATGGAAAACAGTACATCATAAGTTAGATAGGTACTGTTATTCCTATGCCTAGGGCTCAATTCAGTTAAAACATCATTCTTTTTTCAGCACTAAAATTTTCTCACCAAGACTATGTTTATAGCTTGAGACTTAAAGAGATTTGACAGGTTCTTAATTCAGATTCAGTGGCGGTACACCTCCCTGGATTTTCGTGACTGCACTTCTCTCCCATCTAGGGCGGCAGGTAGCCTAGCGGTTAGAGCATTGGGTCAGTAACCGAAAGGTTGCTGGTTCGAATACCCGAGCTGATCAGGTGAAAAATCTGTTGACGTGCCATTGAGCAAGGCACTTAACCCTAATTTTCTCCACGGGCGTCATACTACTGTGGCTGACCCTGTAAAGCAACATATTTCACTGCACCTATCTGGTGTATGTGACAATTAAACATATACTGAACCACAATATAAATGCAAGATGCAACCATTTCAAAGATTTTACTGAGTTACAATTCATATGAGAAAATCAGTCAATTGAAATTAATTTATTCAGCCCTAATCTATGGATTTCACATGAGTTGGTCATAGATACCTTAAAATAAATGGGCCTCACATTGGGCCTCAGGATCTCATCACTGTATTTCTGTGCATTCAAATTGCCATCGATAAAATGCACTTGTGTTTGTTCATAGCTTATGCCTGCCCATATCAAAACCCAACCACCAAAATGGGGGACACTGTTCACAACGTTGACATCAGCAAACCGCTCACCCACATGATGCCATTACACGTGGTCTGCGGTTTTGAGGCCGGTTGAACGTATTGACAAATTCTCTAAACGATTTTGGAGGAGGCTTATGGTAGAGAAATTAACATTCAATTCTCTGGCAACAGCTCTGGTGGACATTCCCGCAGTCAGCATGCTCCCTCTAAACTTGAGACACCTGTGGCACTGTGTTGTGTGACAAAACTGCACATTTTAGAGTGGTCTTTTATTGTCCCCAGCACAACGTGCACCTGTGTAATGATCATGCTGTTTAATCAGCTTCTTGATATGCCACACCTGTTAGGTGGATGGATTATCTTGGCAAAGGAGAAATGCTCACTAACAGTGATGTAAACAAATTTGGCCACAACATTTTAGAGAAATAAGCTTTTTTTTTGCGTCTGGAACATTTCTGGGAACTTTTATTTCAGCTCATGAAACATGGGACCAACACTTTACATGTTGCGGTAAAAAAAAAAAAAAAAAGTTCAGTGTATGTATTATATATGTATATATATATATATATATATATATATATATATATATATATATATATATATATATATATATATATATATATATATATATATATATATACAGAACACCTTCCTAATATTGAGTTGCACACACTTTTGCCTCAATTTGTTGGCCCATGTTTACCACAGTGCAGTTGTATCAAGTTGGCTGGATGTCCATTGGGTGATGAACCATTCTTGATCCACACAGGAAACTGTTGAGCATGAAAAATCCAGCAGCGTTGTAGTTTTTGACACACCCAAACCGGTGAACCTGGCACCTACTATCATCCCCTGTTCAAAAGCACTTAAATATTTTGTCTTGCCTATTCACCCTCTGAATGGCACACATACACAATCCATGTCTCAATTGTCTCAAGGCTTAAAAATCCTTCTTTAACCTGTTTCCTCCCTTTCATCTACACTGATTGAAATGGATTTAACAAATTAAATCAATAAAGAATCATAGACTAACCAGGTGAATCCAGGTAAAAACTATGTCATGGAAAGAGCTGGTGTTCCTAATGTTTTGTACACTCAGTGTATATATCCAGGATAGGGATTATGGAGAGAGGGAGTAGCTCCACTAGGACAGGTGTAATCATCCGTTTGAGGCCCAGAGCAGTTCCCTGGACGGGCACCGACAAGTACGGAGAT
This sequence comes from Oncorhynchus clarkii lewisi, assembly GCF_045791955.1. Taxonomy (NCBI): domain Eukaryota; kingdom Metazoa; phylum Chordata; class Actinopteri; order Salmoniformes; family Salmonidae; genus Oncorhynchus; species Oncorhynchus clarkii. The sequence goes on from NC_092148.1 coordinate 21,500,052, forward strand.
CTTAGCCCTGTCTGAGAACCAAAACAAAACCGTTGGAGTAGCAGACAGTGAGAGTGAAACAAAATTCTTGTCCCGTGGGAACCTATTGGGGTCCCACTCTGAGTCCAAAATGGCACCCTATTCCCTTCACAGTGCTTTACTTTTGAACAGGGCCTTTTTTTTTCCTAAATTAAAAAAATATATTAATATTGTAGATAGATTGTGGCTTATATCAATGTATTGTCTGCATCATTTCCATTCCCCTTATATTACATACATATATACATACATTTTTGTAAATATATATGTGATGAGTAACCTTGCCGGAGACTTGAAAGCTTTGTCAACTTCTAGATCTGATGCCTATGCTTTAGCTCAGTGTGCTAACGTGGTCTAGATCTAATGCCTAGGCTTTAGCTCAGTATGCTAACGTGGTTTAGATCTGATGCCTTGGCTTTTGCTCAGTGTGCTAACGTGGTCTAGATCTAATGCCTAGGCTTTAGCTCAGTGTGCTAACGTGGTCTAGATCTGATGCCTAGACTTTATCTCAGTGTGCTAACGTGGTCTAGATCTGATGCCTAGACTTTATCTCAGTGTGCTAACGTGGTCTAGATCTGATGCCTAGACTTTAGCTCAGTGTGTTAACGTGGTCTAGATCTGATGCCTAGGCTTTAGTTCAGCAGTTTAAGTTGGTCACGTACACAGTTTAGCAGATGTTGAAGCTGGTGCAGCGAAATACTTATGTTACTAGCTCCTACCAATGCAGTAAAAAGTAAAATATCATGTCAAGAATCCAGTATATAAATACATATGCGGTGTGTATAAACAGTGTAACTAAAATGTCATGTACAGTAGTAGAAATATTAGAATGAGCTACACTACGTAACCAAAAGTATGTGGACACCTGCTCGTTGAACATCTCATTCCAAAATCATGGACATTAATATGGAGTTGGTCCCCCCTTTGCTGCCATAACAGCCTCCACTCTTCTGGGAAGGCTTTCCACGAGATGTTGGAACATTGCTGCGGGGACTTGCTTCCATTCAGCCACAAGAGCATTAGTGAAGTAGGGCACTGATGTTGGGCGATTAGCCCGGGCTCACAGTCGGTGTTCCAATTCCATCGGGGCGGCAGGGTAGCCTAGTGGTTAGAGCGTTAGACTAGTAACCGGAAGGTTGCAAGTTCAAACCCCCGAGCTGACAAGGTACAAATCTGTCGTTCTGCCCCTGAACAGGCAGTTCAGGCCGTCATTGAAAATAAGAATTTGTTCTTAACTGACTTGCCTAGTTAAATAAAGGTAAAATTAAAAATCCCAAAGGTGTTCGATTGAGTTGAGGTCAGGGTTCAAGTTCATGGGTCAAGTTCTTCCACACCGATCTCGACAAACCATTTCTGTATGGACCTCGCTTTGTGGACAGGGGCATTGTCATGCTGAAACAGGAAAGGGCCTTCCCCAAACTGTTGCCACAAAGTTGGAAGCACAGAATCGTCTAGAATGTCTTTGTATGCTGTAGCGTTTAAGATTTCCCTTCACTGGAACTAAGGGGCCAACTTTACAATTGACACTATACATTGGGGCAGGTAGCGTTCTCCTGGCATCCGCAAAACCCAGATTAGTCCGTCGGAGTGCCAGATTCATCACTCCAGAGAACGCGTTTCCACTGCTCCAGAGTCCAATGGCAGCTTTGCATTGCGTGTGGAATATAAATATATACAGTGCATTCTGAAATTATTCAGACCCCATGACTTTTTCGGCAAAAAAATACATTACAGCCTTATTCTAAAATGTATTAAATAAAAAAACATAAATCTACACGAAATACCCCATAAAGACAAATCTAAAACTGTTTTAATTTTTAATTTTACCTAATTTATAAAAAATAATAATAAGGTATTTCTATTTATTATTATTATTAAGTATTCAGACCCTTTGCTCTGAGACTTGAAATTTAGCTCAGGTGAATCCATGAGATGTTACTACAACTTTATTTTATTTTACCCTGTTTTCCCCCCAATTTTGTGGTATCCAATTGTTTTTTTAGTTGCTACTATCTTGTCTCATCGCTACAACTCCCATACGGGCTCGGGAGAGACAAAGGTTGAAAGTCATGCGTCCACCGATACACAACCCCCAACCTAGCCGCACTGCTTCTTAACACAGCGCGCATCCAACCCGGAAGCCAGCCGCACCAATGTGTTGTAGGAAACACTGTGCACCTGGCAACCTTGGTTAGCGTGCACTGCTATATAAAGGTCCAGCAGTTGACAATACATGTCATAACAAAAACCAAGCCAGGTGTCCGAATAGCTCTGAGACAGGATTGTGTCAAGTCACAGATCTGGGGAAGTGTACCAAAAATGTCTGCAGCGTTGAAGGTCCCAAGAACACAGTGGCCTCCATAATTCTTAAATGTAAGAAGTTTGGAACCACCAAGACTCTTCCTAGAGCTGGCTGCCCGGCCAAACTGAGCAATCGCGGGAGAAGGGCCTTGGTCAGGGAGGTGACCAACAACCCGATGGTCACTCTGACAGAGGTCCAGAGCTCCTCTGTGAAGATGGGAGAACCTTCCAGAAGGACAACCATCTCTGCAGCACTCCACCAATCAGGCTTTTATGGTTGAGTGGCCAGACGGAAGCCACTTCTCAGTAAAAGTTACATGACAGCCCACTTGATGTTTGCCAAAAGGCACCTAAAGACTCTCAGACCATGAGAAACAAGACACTCACTCATCTGATGAAACCAAGATTGAACTCTTTGGCCTGAATGCCAAGCGTCACGTCTGAAGGAAAGCTGGCACCATCCTACGGTGAAGCATAGTGGTGGCAGCATCACAGTACTGAGTAACTGGTCTGAAATACTTATGTAAATGTGATATTTCAGTTTTTAATTTTTTATAAATTTGCCAACATTGCTAAAAAAAAGTTTTTTGCTTTGTCATTGTTGGGTATTGTGTGTCGATTGATGAGGGAAAAAAACGTTTAATCCGTTTTAGAATAGGCTGTAACGTAACAAAATGTGGAAAAAGTCAAGGGGTCTGAATACTTTCCGAATAAACTGTATGTATGTGAATGGTGTGTATGGACAGTATGTGAATAGAAAGGGTGTGCATAGCAGTAGTTATATACTAGCTAATGTCTAGATGTAATAAATAGGATTTAGCTCAATGTTCTAGATCTAATGCCTAGGCTTTAGCTCATTGTGCTAATGTTGTCTAGATTCTCCCAGGTGATCCTGGTTCCATACGGGCTTGGATTCATACTCCGGCAACAACAGAGGAGTTTTAGTTAATTGTTCAGAATTGTACAGGTTCCGTTTCTCCAATCTGCAGTGTGGGTGTGGGCGTATAGGACAGAGGTCTAGGCTATTATGCCCCAACAGAAAATGAATATTCCTCCTCTTGATTCTGTCATCTTGATGCAGATCAATGACAGGGAGCAAAAGCATGAGTCAGTGTTTGGCTTTAGGACTGCTTACAGACTTTGTCATTAAACTCAAAACTCCATTAAATGTGCTAGTGTGAATCTATTCATTATTATTTTAGTTTTGCTTCAGGATGAAAAAAAGTATTACTATTTAACATCCATACATGTTGTTTTGACGTCCAACTAATGGCTTCATATGGCTTCTGTTGCTGTTGACGACCAAGCTTCATTTCCCCAGCAGGACAACCTGAACCTGTGGTCTTCAATCATCATCTGTCTGCTTTACTATATAGGCCAGTGGCGGTCGGTGCCGTTTGACATGAGGGAGGATTAGAAAACTTTTTCACAGCGTATTGGATGACTGTCATTCATGTTCCAGTCACCCAGCTCAATGTAACATCGATAGGTTTAGGCTTCTACATGAAACTCACATTTTCATGAGGTTGCCACAACCTAGCCTATGAATTAAAGTTTACAAACGTAGGTGCACAGGTCAAGAGAATTTTGAGTAATCAAGGTGACAGAGTGAGACATTCAATACTGGCTTGAACACTCTTGCCTGCACCTAGCTGATCTGGTGTAATCATTAGTCCAACAGTTGCAAATGACAGTTTCTATTAGACAAATTCTGGTATGTTTATCCCCGTTTCGTTCCGTTTAAGAATTGTTTTTCAACAGAATCGTCAGAATGAATACACCCCTGATAACACACAAACACAGTTCACTTTCATAGCAGCCACAGACTTCCTCTGGAAGTTGTCATAATTACTGTGTCAGTCTATGGAAGGGGGTGAGAACCATGAGCCTCCTAGGTTTTGTATTGAAGTCAATGTATCCAGAGGAGGACAGAAGCTAGCTGTCCTCCGGCTACACATGGTGCTACCCTACAGAGTGCTGCTGAGGCTACTGTAAACCTTCATTGCAAAACAGTGTGTTTTAATCAATTATTTGGTTACATTAATATATTTTGTATAGTTTTATCTAAAAACGAGAACTTTAATGTTTCACTATTTTTATGAAATTCACTGAGGAGGATGGTCCTCCCCTTTCTCTTCTGAGGAGCCTCCACTGATGTAGACATACTAAAGAATGTGCAATCGTAGAAATACAGCTCTTATGGAGCTGAGAGGGAGTTAGAGTAAGGAGTACTGGGGAAGGCCAAGATGACCTGATCCTAACTATAGAGGAGAGGAGGGGGCTAGGGAAAGGGAAAGGGGGAAGGAACATAATGGAGTAACTGGAAGTTTTACTCCCTTAATGATTGACTTCTACTTGGCCCAAGCTGCATATAATGAATCAGAGTTTATTACAATACTTTTTTACTCCTGTCTCACTTCCCTAAAGAGTTGATTCATTGGTCTTTGTTGCATAAATATTTTGTCTGTCAGTTCCTCGTCGCTTAGATTGGTTCAGAGCAATGTTATTGTGCATGGCGTAAGTTTATGGTGTTGGCACTGGCAGTTAGGTGAAGGGAAAGTGTACATATGTATGTATGTGTGTGTGTGAGTTGTTGAAACTGTGTTTTGGAAAGCCGAGAGCCATTGTAATGAGTCATGCCACACTTCCCAAGGCCAAACTATTCCTGGAAATTAGTTCCCTTTCTTTCACTCTCTCTCACTCTTTTTCTATCACCGCCCGCTTTTAAAAATGACTTTTATGGGCCTCCCGGGTGGCGCAGTGGTCTAAGGCAGTGCTAGCTGTACCACCAGAGATTCTGGGTTCGAGCCAAGGCTCTGTCGCAGCCGGCCGCGACCGGGAGGTCCATGGGGCGACGCACAATTGGCCTAGAGTCGTCCAGGTTAGGGAGGGTTTGGCCGGTAGGGATATCCTTGTCTCATCGCGCACTAGCTACTCCTGTGGCTGGCTGGGCACAGCGCGCGCTTACCAGGTCGCTAGGTGTACGGTGTTTCCTCTTGGTGCAGCTGGCTTCCGGGTTGGATGCACGCTGTGTTAAGAAGCAGTGTGGCTTGGTTGTGTTTCGGTTGGTTGTGTCATGGCTCTCTCTCCCCTCTCTGCCTCTCTCTCTTTCCTCACTCTCAAGCATGTTCTTAGTTTCTCTCTCCATCTGTCTTTCACCTCTCTCATCACTTTTTGTCCTTTTTAAATGACTCACTTTTCCTCTTCCTGCTCCATCCTGTCAAAATCAGTTCAGATTCCAAACTTCTGACTGGATGTACTTCCTGCTGACTGGTACTTCCTGGTATTGATGAAGTGTCAGCTGACACATACTAGTGAATCACTGGATGACTGAATGACTGGACCGCTGACTGACTGACCAACCAATAGTGCTGTTACATACAGCCTCATCACAGAGGATATCCACCACAGCCATTGTTCCCAGACAGATGGCTTAATTCCATCTGTGTGTTTGTTGTTCTTGGAATCCAGTGAGAGGATCCAAATGTGCCATTGAAGGACAACGCACCACACCACACTTCTCTCAGGCACACTTCTCTTAGACCATCGATGAGACAATACTGTGCAGCTCTATTCATCGACCTGGCCAAGGCTTTCGACTGTCAATCACTACATTCTTATCGGCGGACTCAACAGCATTGGTTTCTCAAATGACTGCCTCGCCTGGTTCACCAACTACTTCTCAGACAGAGTTCAGTGTGTCAAATCGGAGGGCCTGTTGTGCGGACCTCTGGCAGTCTCTATGGGGGTGCCACAGGGTTCAATTCTCGGGCCGACTCTTTTCTCTGTATACATCAATGATGCTGGTGATTCTCTGATCCACCTCTACACAGACGACACCATTCTGTATACTTCTGGCCCTTCTTTGGACACTGTGTTAACTAATCTCCAGACAAGCTTCAATACCATACAACTCTCCTTCCATGGCCTCCAACTGCTCTTAAATGCAAGCAAATCTAAATGCATGCTCTTCAACCGACCGCTGCCCGCACCTGCCGCACCAGCATCACTACGCTGGACGGTTCTGACTTAGAATATGTGGACAACTACAAATACCTAGATGTCTGGTTAGATTATGAACTCTCCTTCCAGACTCACATTAAGCATCTCCAATCCAAAATTAAATCTCGAATCGGCTTCCTATTTCGCAACAAAGCATCCTTCACTCATGCTGCCAAACATACCCTTGTAAAACTGACTATCCTACCGATCCTTGACTTCGGCGAAGTCATTTACAAAATAGCCTCCAACACTCAGACTGCATCCAATTTGCTGAGTAATCACAGTGCCATCCATTTTGTCACCAAAGCCCCATATACTACCTACCACTGCGACCTGTATGTTCTCGTTGGCTGGCCCTCGCTTCATATTCGTCGCCAAACCCAGTGGCTCCAGGTCATCTATAAGTCTTTGCTAGGTAAAGCCCCACCTTATCTCAGCTCACTGGTCACCATAACAGCACCCACCCGTAGCACGTGCTCCAGCAGGTATATTTCACTGGTCACCCACAAAGCCAATTCCTGCTTTGGCTGCCTTTCCTTCCATTTCTCTGCTGCCAATGACTGGAACGAATTGCAAAAATCACTGAAGCTGGAGAGTCATATCTCCCTCACTAACTTTAAGCACTAACTGTCAGATCAGCTCACATATCACTGCACCTGTACATAGCCCATCTGTAAACAGCCCATCCAACTACCTCATCCCCATACTATTATTATTATTTTTTGCTCCTTTGCACCTCAGTATCTCTACTTGCACATTCATCTTCTGTACATTTATCACTCCAGTGTTTAATTGCTAAATTGTAAATATTTCGCCACTACGGCCTATTTATTGCCTTACCTCCCTAATCTTACCTAATTTGCACACACTGTATATAGATTTTTCTATTGTGTTATTGACTGTATGTTTGTTTATTCCATGTGTAACTCTGTGTTGTTGTTTGTGTCGCACTACTTTGCTTTATCTTGGCCAGGTCGCAGTTGTAAATGATTACTTGTTCTCAACTGGCCTACCTGGTTAAATAAAGGTGAAATAACAACAATTTATAAAATAAAAATGTCAATATCCCGATCGATCGGAGACCGGGTCAAAACGTTCTGTTGGGCGACTGTCCAAGAGGGCAGCCATCTTCCCTCGGCTTCAGTGACCAATGGTGTTCTGAGAACAATAACCAATGACATGGAGGAGAAATACATTCAGTCAGATAGTTTAATAATACTTCAGGGAAAGGGTATCAGAACTTCTTGCAGGATTAGCAAAAATGCCTGCTGGATAGTAGCTCAGCACTCTAACTGCCACTATTGTTCTTCTGTCCAGGTACAGCCCCTCAGAACCAGTAGCAGTGTTACCAGGCTAACAACAACCATGACCTAGCCTGGTCTCTGATCTGTTTCTGCTGTATTGTCAACAACAGCATAAATAAACAAAGGGGTATTCTGAAATAACGTTGTCGTTTTTTTAGAAAGATAAGCTTGAAATGGGCATGGTCTAATTGACTCAACAACCAATAACACATATCTAAGTAGATATGTGTACCGAAACCCGGTATTAAATGGGCCCCGGGGCTAAATTATGAAAGACCGTCGTATCGATACGCTCAGACGTTATCGGTTCTGGTTTCGGCACTGGAGAAATTAAGAAAATACATTTCCTATTGCTACATAAATGTTATTTTGCACATTTTATCTCACCAACCGTTTCCAATTTGCAATAAGATTAAGACATTTGTCTATGAGGCATTTTCGTTATTCCCAATTCAGAAGAGAAATCTCTGTCGCGCGGAGCCTGTCTCTCTCTCTCTCTCACACACACACACACACACACACACACACACACACACAAGAAAGACCCTGCTCTTAGTTAGTGACGATGGTGGAGAGAACTAAACGTTCAAAATCGTCGATGCTGACAATGCTCGTCGATGCTGACAATGCTCGTTGCCGCAAGTGCAACAAGACTTTTGCTCGTGTTTCCGCCCTTGCAAGCAATCTGTCCAAACATCTATGGAAAGTGCATCATGTACAGGCAGAGAAATACACAGTTTTCGACTGCCTAGCTCGTAGTTCATCTCTCGTTGCCCGATCTACGTTAGGTATGTATGCTAGCAGCCTAGAGCCAACACACAGAGTTAACTAGATTGATTATGAGAACATGGGTTCTTGATCAAAAGGAACCATTAGCCAGCTGATTGTTTAGCTGTGGGTGCATTCAAAAATTAAATCACCCATTTAAAGATTTTGCAACTTATTTGTTAAATTTGCAGCAACAATGAACCAACCCGCTGCTCCCTCTAATACCGCTGGTCCAAGCCAAAGACAAGCCCACAGCCCCTTCACGCTGGCAGCTAGTGGGAGGATGACTGAGGAGAGGGTGAATGAGTGCCACCTAGCCGAGACCAAGTTCATAGTGAAAGCCTACACCCCTTTGGGCAGTGTAAAACAGAATGTCCTCCACACCAGGGCAGTGTAAAACAGAATGTCCTCCACACCAGGGCAGTGTTAAACATAAGGTCCTCTACACCAGGGCAGTGTTAAACAGAAAGTCCTCCACACCAGGGCAGTGTAAAACAGAAGGTCCTCCACACCAGGGAAGTGTAAAACAGAATGTCCTCCACACCAGGGCAGTGTAAAACAGAAGGTCCTCCACACCAGGGCAGTGTAAAACAGAAGGTCCTCTATACCAGGGCAGTGTAAAACAGAAGGTCCTCCACACCAGGGCAGTGTAAAACATAAGGTCCTCTACACCAGGGCAGTGTAAAACAGAAGGTCCTCCACACCAGGGGAGTGTAAAACAGAATGTCCTCCACACCAGGGCAGTGTAAAACAGAATGTCCTCCACACCAGGGCAGTGTTAAACAGAAGGTCCTCCACACCAGGGCAGTGTAAAACAGAAGGTCCTCTATACCAGGGCAGTGTAAAACAGAAGGTCCTCCACACCAGGGCAGTGTAAAATAGAAGGTCCTCCACACCAGGGCAGTGTAAAACAGAATGTCCTCCACACCAGGGCAGTGTTAAACAGAAGGTCCTCCACACCAGGGCAGTGTAAAACAGAAGGTCCTCTATACCAGGGCAGTGTAAAACAGAAGGTCCTCCACACCAGGGCAGTGTAAAACAGAATGTCCTCCACACCAGGGCAGTGTAAAACAGAATGTCCTCCACACCAGGGCAGTGTTAAACATAAGGTCCTCTACACCAGGGCAGTGTTAAACAGAAGGTCCTCCACACCAGGGCAGTGTAAAACAGAAGGTCCTCCACACCAGGGCAGTGTAAAACAGAATGTCCTCCACACCAGGGCAGTGTAAAACAGAAGGTCCTCCACACCAGGGCAGTGTAAAACAGAATGTCCTCCACACCAGGGCAGTGTAAAACAGAATGTCCTCCACACCAGGGCAGTGTAAAACAGAATGTCCTCCACACCAGGGCAGTGTAAAACAGAATGTCCTCCACACCAGGGCAGTGTTAAACAGAAGGTCCTCCACACCAGGGCAGTGTAAAACAGAAGGTCCTCCACACCAGGGCAGTGTAAAACAGAAGGTCATCCACACCAGGGCAGTGTAAAACACAAGGTCCTCCACACCAGGGCAGTGTAAAACAGAAGGTCCTCCACATCAGGGCAGTGTAAAACAGAAGGTCCTCCACACCAGGGCAGTGTAAAACAGAAGGTCCTCCACACCAGGGCAGTGTAAAACAGAAGGTCCTCCACACCAGGGCAGTGTAAAACAGAAGGTCCTCCACACCAGGGCAGTGTAAAACAGAAGGTCCTCCACACCAGGGCAGTGTAAAACAGAATGTCCTCCACACAAGGGCAGTGTAAAACAGAAGGTCCTCCACACCAGGGCAGTGTAAAACAGAAGATCCTCCACACCAGGGCAGTGTAAAACAGAAGGTCCTCTACACCAGGGCAGTGTAAAACAGAAGGTCCTCTATACCAGGGCAGTGTAAAACAGAAGGTCCTCCACACCAGGGCAGTGTAAAACAGAAGGTCCTCCACACCAGGGCAGTGTAAAACAGAATGTCCTCCACACCAGGGCAGTGTAAAACAGAAGGTCCTCTATACCAGGGCAGTGTAAAACAGAAGGTCCTCTATACCAGGGCAGTGTAAAACAGAAGGTCCTCTACACCAGGGCAGTGTAAAACAGAAGGTCCTCCACACCAGGGCAGTGTAAAACCGAAGGTCCTCCACACCAGGACAGTGTAAAACAGAAGGTCCTCTACACCAGGGCAGTGTAAAACAGATGGTCCTCCACACCAGGGCAGTGTAAAACAGAAGGTCCTCTATACCAGGGCAGTGTACAAATGGCAAACTGGCGAAGTAGTGTCAGAGGAGATCTCAGACATTCTGGAAGAGTTTGAGACAGAGCCGAGCAAGATTGTATCTGTGACTGTTGATAATGCTGGCTATATGGATGTTGCCATTAAGAGGTTACACATCCTAAAAATAGGATGCTTTGCAAACACCTTGAATCTGGCAGCACAGAAAATCTACTAATTGACTTCCATTGATAAATGGGCTCCCCGAATCAGAACAGTGGCCGTGTGGTTCAAGAGATCCTCCATGTCCAGCCCCAATCAGAACAGTGGCCGTGTGGTTCAAGAGATCCTCCATGTCCAGCCCCAATCAGAACAGTGGCCGTGTGGTTCAAGAGATCCTCCATGTCCAGCCCCAATCAGAACAGTGGCCGTGTGGTTCAAGAGATCCTCCATGTCCAAAAGCAGCAGCTCCTTGGTAAGAAGCCAGTTCAATTTATTAAAGTATTATTTTGAAATTCCCACATTTAACAATTTAATTCAATATTCAAGTGTGCGGTAATTAAATGTATGTTGTTTTTTGTTGTTTCAGGCCTTCCTCAACACTCACTCATCCTTGATGTGAAGACCAGATGGAACTCTTATCTAATGATAGAGAGATGCATGGTGCAGTATCCAGCCATCCAAGCAGCAGCCTTGGACCCACGACTGTGAAAAGCAATGACCAAGGACAACCTGGACCGTCTGAAGGACGAGGACTTCCATAAGGCTGGAGTTTGTCCAGCTCATGGGAATCTTTTATACATCCACAGTGTGTGTATCATGTGAAAAGAATGCCACCTGTGGACAGATCATATCCATCCTCCACAAACTGGAAGAACACTTCACTGTGAAGCATGAAGATACAACGTTGGTGGCAACCATCAAAGCGAAGGTGTTGGGAGAACCTCCCTGAACGCTATCAGGATGAGGACATTCAAGCCTTCATAATAGCAATGTTTTGAACAAATTACTGATTATTTTGCTGTAAATAATTGTTTATTTTATTTATTTACATTTCAGAAAATAAAGCAGTGTTAATTCTGTTCTTAATTTGTTTCGGGTTGTTTTCGTGTAAAAAAATAACCAATAAGAATACCGTTAAAGTACCGGATGGATAAGCAGTATCGGTAAGAGTAGTAATACCATTAAAATCTTAACGATACCCATCCCTATATCTAAGTTTGGCTTTTTAATGAAACAAAAAATCGACAGTTATTTCTACATGTTAAAGTTAGCCTGCTAACTCATTGATCCTACTTTGTAGCATACCCCTATGATGTGTCAAGACCTCACAAACAGATCTGGGACCAGGCTAGCACTGACTCACAGACAAAACAACAAAACCATCTGCTCTCATTCAGGAAAGCCTTCAAGTGCCGCCTTGTTTCCCCGGCTGACGCCATTGAACACTGTAAGTGCTTGGAAGGTTAAAAGGTGTTTCCATCTATCCAGGACTCACCGGATGGTTGTGCCTCAGTGACTCCCTCTACTCCCTCTACTGGGTCTGACGGAAACCCAGAACAAAGACCTCTCTACTCTCTAACCTCCCCAGTGGGAGGGTTACTATTACGTCTGTCTGACTGACTGGCTGGCTGACTGGCTGGCTGGCTGACTGGCTGACTGGGGAGAGAAACGGTCTGTCTGTCTTACTGACTGGCTGGGGAGAGAAACAGTCTCTGTGGCTGCTGTGTTCATGGGCTCCACACAGAGAAGACGGAACACAGAGAACGAACATTCCAACTCAAAGTTGGGCTTGATACCATCAAGTCCTATAGTATGGCAAACTCTCATAGTATGGCCCAACTTGAATGGGTGTTTTAATGGGCACTATTGATCTTAGCAGTTACCAGACAATCACATTATACACTGAACAAATATATAAATGTAACAAAGATTTTACTGAGTTACAGTTCATATAAGGAAATCAGTCAATTGAAATGAATAAATTAGGCCCTAATCTATGGATTTCACATGACTGGGAATACACATATGCATCTGTTGGTCACAGATACCTTTAAAAAAAGGTAGGGGCGTGGATCAGAAAACCAGTACGTTTCTGGTGTGACCGCCATTTGCCTCGTGCAGCGCGGCACATCTTCTTCGCATAGAGTTGATCAGGCTGTTGATTGTGGCCTGTGGAATGTTGTCCCACTCCTCTTCAATGGCTGTGCAAAGTTGCTGGATATTGGCAGAAACTTGAACACACTGTCGACTGTTGTACAAGTCGATCCAGTGCATCCCAAACATGCTCAATGTGTGACATGTATGAGTATACAGGCCTTGAAAGAACTGATACATTTTCAGCTTCCAGGAATTGTGTACAGATCCTTGTGACATGGGGGTTCATCCATGAAGAGCACACTTCTCCAGTGTGCCAGTGGCCATCAAAGGTGAGCATTTGCCCACTGAAGTCGATTACGACGGAAAAATGCAGTCAGGTCAAGACCCTGGTGAAGATGAGCTCGGAGGGGAGCTTCCCTGAGACGTTTTCTGACAGTTTTTGCAGAAATTCTTTGGTTTGCAAACTCAGTTTCATCAGTCCAGGTGGCTCGACACAGATTTTATTTGATTTAATTTGTTTTATTTAACTAGGCAAGTTCGTTAAAAAACATATATTTATTTACAATGACGGCCTACACCGGCCAAACCTGGACAACTCTGGGCCAATTGTGTGCCACCCTATGGGCCTCCCAATCATGGCCGATTGTGATACAGCCTAGATTCAACCAGGGAATCTGTAGTGATGCCTCAAGCACTGAGATGCAGTGCCTTAGACCACCCTGGGTTGGATGATCCCTCAAGTGAAGGAGCCAGATGTGGAGGTACTTGGTAGGCGTGGTTACACATGGTCTGCGGTTGTGCGGCTGATTGGATGTACTGCCAAATTCTCTAAAACAATGTTGGAAGTGGCTTATGGTAGAGAAATTAACATTACATTATCTTGCAACCGCTCTGATGAACATTCCTGCCGTCAGCATGCCAAATGCACGCTCCCTTAAAACTTGAGACATCTGTGGCATTGTGTTGTGTGACAAAACTGCACATTTTAGATAGGCCTTTTATTGTCCCCAGCACAAGGTGCACCTGTGTAATAATGATCATGCTGTTTAATCAGCTTCTTGATATGCCACACCTGTCAGGTGGATGGATTATTGTGGCAAAGGAGAAATGCTCACTAACAGGGTTTTAAACAAATTTGTGCACAAAATTTAAGAGAGATGCTTTTTGTGCATATAGAAAATGTCTGGGATCTTTTATTTAAGCTCTATAAACATGGGATAAACACTTTACATGTTGCGTTTTATATTTTTTCCCAGTATAGTTTGGAATGCAAATTACAATGTGATTGTCATGAGACATTGCAGTGCCAAAAGGAATCCAAACTCTTTTGTCAAACTTTCTCTGAAGCATACTTTTTTTATAAGAGCCTTTCTTCTCCCTCCCTCACTCATTCCCTCTTCCCTTCATTCTCTCCGTCTGTTTTATTGTTGTGTGGTGGGACAGCTGTTCATAACCATTCATTAGCACTGGATTAGTCTGGACAAATCATGTGAGTGGAGGGAGATGGATGGTTAGCTAAACACTATGGGCTCCGCCTCGCTTCCCTCGCTAGTTTCTCCCTAAACACTGCGGCTTGTTTTTCCACTTCCTCAAAAACACTTGACTGTCTATGCCAAACATAATGTTGGTTTTGGTTAGTGGGGATTTAATTTGGTTGTATTTTCTTCAGAATCTAAGGTTTGTGTTTCCATTCAGTTTTGTGGTCGCTGGTCAGTAAAAGTATTTTATCTGTTGTAACATTTGTCAAGTACATTGTTATTGATTGTGACAGGGATCATTTTCGTTTACGATGTGGAGTGGTTACCGTGGTGACTGTGTAGGATTGTTGACATAGTGGACAAGCCAGCTGAGGAAGATTCTCAGCTCTGGTTCTGCATGCTTAGAGTTACTGGAATCCTATAAGAGACATATTTCAACATGGTGTCATCTGGCAAAGCAAGACACACTGCTTCACTCGTTTGGAAGGCTTGGGTGTTTCCTCAAAACAAGCTGTCTACTCTCTCTCCCTCTCTGAACACTTGCACCCTGTATCTGTTGCCTAGCGCCTGTCTCTTGTTCTGGACAGCTGCACTGGCTATCCCTGAAATCTCCTCTGTGCCACACACACACACACACACACACACACTCTTTCTACTATGTCATCCATGTCATCTGGACCGCTCCTTCGTTCCATCCTTCTCTTCCATTCTCTATGCCTATGATTCCACTTTTCACTTGTCTTCATACCCCTCTTCATTCCCTCCCTCTGTCCATCACACTGTCTCTCCCCTTCCTCTGTGTCCCTACAGCTGTGTGTCAGCTGTCGGTCTGTACCAGTGAAGTCAGAGCTGAAGCCGAAACACAGAAAGCCCACAGGAACCCCAGGCCACCCCTCTACACCCCTTCCCCTACCAGCTGTCTCCCCCTCCCTGCCCCCGTCACCCCCAATCATTAACCATCCACCAGTAAAACTACTGGACAAGCCCTTTTGTGTCTCGTAGATGGGTAACTACAGCACCCTATCCACCCTATCAGGCCCCTGTCTAACTACTACAGCACCCTATCGGGCCCCAGTCTATATACTACAGCACCCTATCGGGCCCCAGTCTATCTACTACAGCACCCGATCAGGCCCCAGTCTAACTACCACAGAACCATATCAGACCCCAGCCTAACTACGACAGCACCCTATCAGGCCCAAGTCTAACTACTACAGCACCCGATCAGGCCCCAGTCTATCTACTATAGCACCCGATCAGGCCCCAGTCTAACTACGACAGCACCCTATCTACCCTATCAGACCCCAGCCTAACTACTACAGCACCCTATCTACCCTATCAGACCCCAGCCTAACTACGACAGCACCCTATCCACCCTATCAGGCCCCAGTCTTACAGCTACAGCACCCAGAGAAACAGTGTTTAGAAGGGAGCTCTGAAATCCACTTTTTCATGCTCGGGCTACTGCCTTCTGTGTCTGATACATGCCTAACTACAACCATAGAAATAGAATGAATTAGAACTTGAATTAAATATATTTCTTTGACTACACCACCCATAGAAATCGTGTTTAGAACGAGGCTCTGAAATCCACTTTTTAATGTTCCACCATTTGTAGGACCAAGGATTGATTGTCTGTCCTGTCCTGTCCCGCTCGTCTCTCTGTCTCTCTGTCTGTGTGTCGCTTAGCCCCTCTACTTGTAGTTTTGATACACAGGCTGGACTGTCAATCATCTCAAATATATCTGTTACCTTCCTCTATTTCTCTCTCTATCTGTCCTTTTCTGGCTATGTGATCTGATGAATGATATACATGTACATTGGTGCAAGAAAGTATTTAGTCAGCCACAAATTGTGCAAGTTCTCCCACTTAAAAAGATGAGGCCTGTAATTTTCATCATAGGTACACTTCAACTATGACAGACAAAATGAGGGGAGAAAATCCAGAAAATCACATTGTGGGATTTTTAATGAATTTATTTGCAAATTATGGTGGAAAATAAGTATTTGGTCAACTACAAACAAGCAAGATTTCTGTCTCTCACAGACCTGTAACTTCTTCTTTAAGAGGCTCCTCTGTCCTCCACTCGTTACCTGTATTAATGGCACCTGTTTGAACTTGTTATCAGTATAAAAGACACCTGTCCACAGCCTCAAACAGTCACACTCCAAACTCCACTATGGCCAAGACCAAAGAGCTGTCAAAGGACACCAGAAACAAAATTGTAGACCTGCACCAGGCTGGGAAGACTGAATCTGCAATAGGTAAGCAGCTTGGTTTGAAGAAATCAACTGTGGGAGCAATTATTAGAAAATGGAAGACATACAAGACCACTGATAATCTCCCTCGATCTGGGGCTCCACGCAAGATCTCACCCCATGGGGTCAAAATGATCACAAGAATGGTGAGCAAAAATCCCAGAACCACACGGGGGAACCTATTGAATGACCTGCAGAGAGCTGGGACCAAAGTAACAAAGCCTACCATCAGTAACACACTACGCCGCCAGGGACTCAAATCCTGCAGTGCCAGACGTGTCCCCCAGCTTAAGCCAGTACATGTCCAGGCCCGTCTGAAGTTTGCTAGATAGCATTTGGATGATCCAGAAGAAGATTGGGAGAATGTCATATGGTCAGATGAAACCAAAATATAACTTTTTGGTAAAACTCAACTCGTCGTGTTTGGAGGACAAAGAATTCTGAGTTGCATCCAAAGAACACCATACCTACTGTGAAGCATGGGGGTGGAAACATCATGCTTTGGGGCTGTTTTTCTGCAAAGGGACCAGGATGACTGATCCGTGTAATGGAAAGAATGAATGGGGCCATATATCGTGAGATTTTGAGTGAAAACCTCCTTCCATCAGCAAGGGCATTGAAGATGAAACGTGAAAATACCATCAACGGTGTGTGAAAACCTTGTGAAGACTTACAGAAAACGTTTGACCTCTGTCATTGCCAACAAAGTGTTACAATCTACTAGGTGTGGTGGGTGGAATCAGGCGCAGAGAGCAGGTTCAGTCGTTTTCCTCAGATTTATTCCCCAGCGCAACAAAAACAGTCACGCCAACACACAGGGCGTAAATACGTTGCTAGTCCAAAACAACTACAGGACTAAACAGTCCGGAGAATAAATACAATAATAAATCACACCAACAAAACACAGAGTAACAAAAACAAGCCCGCACAAATACCCAGCGGGCCTAGTGCCCTTAAATACCCTACAAACAAATCCTAATACAAAACAGGTGTACCCAATAACCCAAAACAAACGGAAAGGGAATCGATGGCAGCTAATAGGCCGGCGACGACGACCGTCGAGCACCGCCCGAACAGGAAGAGGCACCATCCTCGGCGAGGTTCGTGACAGTACCCCCCCCCTGACGCGCGGCTCCCGCAGCGCGCCGACCCCGGCCTCGAGGACGACCCGGAGGACGAGGCGCAGGGCGATCCGGGTGGAGGCGATGGAAATCCCTCAAGAGGGAAGGATCTAAAATGTCCCTCCCCGGTACCCAGCACCTCTCCTCCGGACCGTACCCCTCCCAGTCCACGAGGTACTGCAGGCCCCTCACCCGGCGTCTCGAGTCCAGAATAGCTCGTACTGTGTACGCCGGGGACCCCTCGATGTCCAGAGGGGGTGGAGGGACCTCCGGTACCTCACCGTCTTGTAGGGGACCAGCTACCACCGGCCTGAGGAGAGACACATGAAACGAGGGGTTAATACGATAATAAGAGGGAAGTTGCAATCTATAACACACCTCGTTTATCCTCCTCAGGACTTTAAATGGCCCCACACACTGCGGCCCCAGCTTCCGGCAGGGCAGGCGGAGGGACAGGTTTCGGGTCGAGAGCCAGACCCTGTCCCCTGGTGCGAACACCGGGGCCTCACTGCGGTGGCGGTCAGCGTCTCTCTTCTGCCGTTCACTGGCCTGCCTGAGAGAATCCTGGACTGCCCGCCAGGTCTCTCTAGAGCGCTGTACCCACTCCTCCACCGCAGGAGCCTCGGTCTGACTCTGATGCCACGGAGCCAGGACCGGCTGGTAACCCAGTACACATTCGAATGGCGACATATTCGTGGACGAATGCCGAAGAGAATTCTGGGCTAACTCTGCCCATGGGACGTACCTTGCCCATTCTCCTGGCCGGTCCTGGCAATACGACCTCAGAAACCTGCCCACTTCCTGGTTTACTCTCTCCACCTGCCCATTACTTTCGGGGTGATAACCAGAGGTAAGGCTGACCGAGATCCCCAGACGCTCCATAAACGCCTTCCAAACCCGAGATGTGAACTGGGGACCCCGATCGGAGACGATATCCTCTGGGACCCCATAGTGCCGGAAGACGTGGGTAAAAAGAGCCTCTGCAGTCTGTAGGGCCGTAGGGAGACCAGGCAATGGAAGGAGACGGCAGGACTTAGAGAACCGATCCACAACGACCAGAACGGTAGTGTTCCCCTGAGAAGGGGGAAGATCAGTAAGGAAATCTACCGAGAGATGGGACCATGGCCGTTGTGGAATCGGGAGGGGCTGTAACTTCCCTCTAGGAAGGTGCCTAGGAGCCTTACTCTGGGCGCATACCGAACAGGAAGAGACATAGAGCCTCACATCCCTAGCTAAGGTGGGCCACCAGTATTTCCCTCTAAGACCCCGCACTGTCCTATCGATCCCCGGATGACCCGCAGACGGTAGTGTGTGAGCCCACCGAATCAACTTATCACGAACACCAAGCGGTACGTAACTTCTGCCAGTCGGACACTGTGCAGGCGCAGGTTCAACCCTCAACGCCCGCTCGATGTCCGCGTCCACCTCCCATACCACTGGGGCCACCAGCCGAGAAGCAGGAAGGATGGGAGTGGGTTCGATAGACCGGTCCTCGGTGTCATAGAGACGGGACAGCGCGTCGGCCTTAGTGTTGAGGGAACCTGGTCTGTAAGAGATCGTAAATCTAAAACGTGTAAAGAACATGGCCCACCTAGCCTGGCGCGGATTCAGTCTCCTCGCTGCACGAATATACTCCAGATTACGGTGATCAGTCCAGATGAGAAAAGGGTGTTTAGCCCCCTCTAGCCAGTGTCTCCACACCTTCAGGGCCTTTACCATAGCTAGTAACTCCCGGTCCCCCACATCATAGTTCCGCTCTGCCGGACCCAGCTTCTTAGAAAAGAAAGCGCAGGGACGGAGCTTCGGTGGCGTACCCGAGCGCTGAGACAGCACGGCTCCAACCCCAGCCTCGGACGCATCCACCTCCACTATGAATGCTAACGAAGGGTCCGGATGCGCCAACACGGGAGCCCCAGTGAACAGTGCCTTCAACTGGTTGAAGGCTCCATCAGCCTCTGCTGACCACCGCAAACGCACCGGCCCTCCCTTCAGCAGTGAGGTAATGGGCGCCGCTACTTGGCCAAAACCCCGGATAAACCTCCGGTAGTAATTGGCAAACCCTAAAAACCGCTGCACCTCCTTTACCGTGGTCGGAGTCGGCCAATTACGCACGGCGTTAACGCGGTCACACTCCATCATCATCCCCGAGCTGGAAATGCGATAACCCAAGAAGGAAACGGCTGGTTTGGAAAACACACATTTCTCAGCCTTGACGTATAGGTCATGCTCCAGCAGTCGCCCAAGAACCTTGCGCACCAGGGAAACATGCGCGGCGCGTGTGGCAGAATAAATCAAGATGTCATCAATATAGACTACCACACCCTGCCCGTGCAAGTCCCTGAGAATCTCATCTACAAAGGATTGAAAGACGGCTGGAGCATTTTTCAACCCATACGGCATGACGAGGTACTCATAGTGGCCTGATGTGGTACTAAACGCTGTTTTCCACTCGTCTCCTCCCCGAATACGCACCAGATTATACGCGCTCCTGAGGTCCAGTTTTGTGAAGAAACGCGCTCCGTGGAATGATTCCACCGCCGTAGCGATGAGAGGTAGCGGATAACTAAAACCCACTGTGATCGAATTGAGACCTCGATAATCAATGCACGGACGCAGACCTCCCTCCTTTTTCCTCACAAAAAAGAAACTCGAGGAGACGGGTGACATGGAGGGCCGAATGTACCCCTGTCTCAGAGCTTCCGTGACATATGTTTCCATAGCCAGCGTCTCCTCCTGTGACAGTGGGTACACATGACTCCGGGGAAGTGCAGCGTTCTCCAGGAGGTTTATCACGCAATCCCACCGTCGATGGGGTGGTAATTTGGTCGCTTTCCTCTTACTAAAAGCGATAGCCAAATCGGCATATTCGGGGGGAATGCGCACGGTGGAAACCTGGTCTGGACTCTCCACCGTCGTGGCACCGATGGAAACTCCTAAACACCTCTCTGAACACTCGTCTGACCACCCCTTAAGAGCCCCCTGTTTCCAGGAAATAAGGGGATTGTGAATAGCCAGCCAGGGAACCCCCAACACCACCGGAAACCCAGGTGAATCAATAAGGTAGAAACTGATCCTCTCCCTATGATTCCCCTGCGTTACCATGTCCAGCGGAATCGTGGCCTCCCTGACCAGCCCTGACCCTAGCGGTCGGCTATCTAAGGAGTGCACGGGGACAGGTGGGTCTATCTGCACTAACGGAATACCCAATTTACGGGCGAGTCCACGATCCATAAAACTCACAGCTGCGCCTGAATCGACTAGCGCCTTATGCTGAAGAGAGGGGAAAAATGCAGGGAAAAAAACTAACAAAAACATGTGACCAACAGGGAGCTCTGGGTGAGTTTGGTGCTTACTCACCTGGGGTGGCCGAGGAGCGCTCTGCCGACCATCTCGACTCCCAGAGGGACTCCTCCAACACCGGTCCGAAGTGTGTCCTCTCCGTCCACAATAGGAGCAGGAGGAGCCCCCTCTGATCCCCCTAGATGCAGCTCCTCCCAACTCCATCGGAGTGGGAGTGGGAGAGCTGGACGGTGGAATTAACAGGACCCCTTCTGAACGCCCGCGGGCAGCTAGCAGGTTGTCCAATCGAATAGACATGTCTATTAGTTCATCCAGGGAGAGAGTTGTGTCCCTGCAAGCCAGCTCCCGGCGGACGTCCTCCCGGAGACTACACCGGTAATGGTCCATCAGGGCCCTGTCATTCCACCCAGCACCAGCAGCTAGGGTCCTAAACTCCAACGCGAAGTCCTGCGCGCTCCTCGTCTCCTGTCTGAGGTGGAACAGTCGCTCACCCGCCGCTTTACCCTCTGGTGGATGATCGAACACTGCTCGGAAACGGCGGGTGAACTCCAGGTAGTTGTCCCGAGCTGAGTCTGGACTGTTCCATACTGCGTTAGCCCAGTCCAGGGCCCTGCCCGTTAAACAGGAGACGAGGAGGCTCACACTCTCCTCACCCGAGGGAGCCGGACGCACGGTAGCCAGGTAGAGCTCCAGCTGGAGCAAAAATCCCTGGCACCCAGCAGCCGCTCCATCGTACTCCCTCGGGGGGGAGAGACGTAGTGCGCCGGACCCAGAGGACGATGTAGGTGGAGTAGGTGGTGTCGGGAGTGGGGGAGCTGGGGTAGATGTCGGGAGACCACTCCTCTCCCATCGTTCCATCCTCTCCATCATCTGGTCCATCGCGGTACCAATCCGATGGAGGACAGCTGTATGGTGATGAACGCGCTCCTCCATAGTGGGGAGAGGAGTGGTCGCTGCTCCTGCTGACTCCATTTCAAGGGGTGCGGGCTTCTGTTACAATCTACTAGGTGTGGTGGGTGGAATCAGGCGCAGAGAGCAGGTTCAGTCGTTTTCCTCAGATTTATTCCCCAGCGCAACAAAAACAGTCACGCCAACACACAGGGCGTAAATACGTTGCTAGTCCAAAACAACTACAGGACTAAACAGTCCGGAGAATAAATACAATAATAAATCACACCAACAAAACACAGAGTAACAAAAACAAGCCCGCACAAATACCCAGCGGGCCTAGTGCCCTTAAATACCCTACAAACAAATCCTAATACAAAACAGGTGTACCCAATAACCCAAAACAAACGGAAAGGGAATCGATGGCAGCTAATAGGCCGGCGACGACGACCGTCGAGCACCGCCCGAACAGGAAGAGGCACCATCCTCGGCGAGGTTCGTGACACAAAGGGTATATAACAAAGTATTGAGATAAACTTTTGTTATTGACCAAATACTTATTTCCACCATAATTTGCAAATAAATTCAAAAAAATCCTACAATGTGATTTTCTGGATTTTTTTTCTCATTTTGTCTGTCATAGTTGAAGAGTACCTATGATGAAAATTACAGGCCTCTCATCTTTTTAAGTGGGAGAACTTGTACAATTGGTGGCTGCTGCCTAAATACTTTTTTGCTCCACTGTATTTACTACTGTCTTTCTCTATCTCGAAACATCCCTGTTGTTATGTTTAAGCCAATTAGCGCTTGAGGAGGAGTTAGCAATAAGGGAGTTGGAAATGACATGATTGACATTTCGAACGCTGAAGGACTAAGTAATGTTGGCTAGGCTAATTATACCACCTTTGATTGGTTCATTGTGCAACAACAGATCTAAACCAAGCCAATGGTGTCTGTGTTGTGGTGCCACGAGTCAATCAATCAATCAAATGTATTCATAAAGCCCTTTTTACATCACCCGATGTCACAAAGTGCTATACAGAAACCCAGCCTAAAACCCCAAACTGCAAGCAATGCAGATGTAGAAGCACGGTGGCTAGGAAAAACTCCCTAGAAAGGCAGGAACTTAAGAAGAAACCTAGAAAGGAACCAGGCTCTGAGGGGTGGCCAGTCCTCTTCTGGCTGTGCCAGGTGGAGATAATAACAGTACATGGCCAAGATGTTTAAATGTTCATAGATGACCAGCAGAGTCAGATAATAATAATCACAGTGGTTGTCGAGGGTGCAACAGGACAGCACGTCAGGAGTAAATGTCAGTTGGCTTTTCATAGCCGATCATTCAGAGTTAGACAGCAGGTGCAGTAGAGAGAGAGTCGAAAACAGCAGGTCCGGGACAAGGTAGCACGTCCGGTGAACAGCCGCAAGTAGAACAGTTGAAACTGGAGCAGCAGCAGGGCCAGGTGGACCGGGGACAGCAAGGAGTCATCATGCCAGGTAGTCCTGAGGCATGGTCTTAGGGCTCAGGTCCTCCGAGAGAGAGAGAGAGAGAGAGAGACCGAGACAGAGAGACAATTAGACAGAGCATGCTTACATTCACACAGGACACTGGATAAGACAGGATAAATACTCCAGATATAACAGACTGACCCTAGCACCACGACACAAACTATTGCAGCATAAACACTGGAGGCTGAGACAGGAGGGGTCGGGAGACACTGGCTCCGTCCGACGATAGCCCCGGACAGGGCCAACCAGGCAGGATATAACCCCACCCACTGGTCTGTTTTGTTGTATTTTGTTGTGTTGAATTGAGTTATTTGTATCTACTAGACACACAGTGTGGATGTATAGAGGATCTACTACTGTATCTACTAGAATGGACCTGACATTTAGACAGAAATTATCACCTCTCATTCTTCCTACTCTCTCGTATTCTGTCTTTCATGATACAAAATTAATTATTCATCCATTCTGAAATCTTCTAATCCTTCCTCTCTCTGTCTCTCGCTCTCGCGCTCTCTCTCTCTCTCTCTCTCTCTCTCTCTCTCTCTCTCTCTCTCTCTCTCTCAGGTATGCCTGTGGTTGTCAGCGTGACTCCGGACAGGTAACCGGGTGTGTTGCTGGTGCCATGGCAACCCCAGAGCTGCGTCTGTTGCCTGTCATCGTGGTTACCATCGTCCTGGTGGCGTTGTCGGCTGCGGATGACCACGAGTGGCACTTTAAACCAGGTAAGAGGTCAGATGTTAGACAGGAAGTGGCTGTTTAAGGTCAAATCAGATCCCTAGAATATGATTGGTCGTTATTGTTGAAGAGAATGGGTTCTCAATAACTTACCTAGTTAAAGCCAAGGTAGATAGTAGACGGTCTAGGGATTGATGATCGTTGACCAATCGGCCAGGTTTAATACAATTTGAGTCACAACAGGGGAAAGTACTATAATCAGAACAGATGTGTTTTACCTTCCATTCAAGATCTCACAGGCACCTTCTCAGAAATGTCAGACAATTCCATCTTGGCTTCACCTATTGCCCTATCCTCCTCCATCCCTCGCCCTCTCTGCCCCTCTCTTGTCTACATTCTCCTCACATTCTTGGATGTCTGTCCATCAGCTATCAGCAGCCGATTATGTTTCAGGTTCATGTCTCCTAGGCAGCCATGTGTTACAGGAGAGAGATGGTAGCAGGTAGCCTCGGGTATTCAACCTCGCTAATGTACAGGCTGCTTATCAACCTGTCAATCACACAAAGAGAGAGAGAGGGGAGTGAGGGAAGGAAGGAGGGAGGGGAGGAGAGGGATAGAGAGAGAGTAGAGAAAATTAAACTCCACAAGATGAAACCAGAGCTGCCGTTTTCTGTCACCTCCAGGGTATCAGCAGACAGTGAATTATCTGTCTCACGCACACGCACATGCACATGCACACACACATGCACACACACTGTTGTCATCTGATTTGATCCATATGGTTATTATTTCCACACCGTTGCTGCGGTGATGCAACAACACGTCTTTTATAGTAGGAAATAGCCCATTAGTACCGGGATATGAACTGATATGAAGAGTGAATAAAGGAAGGGAAACACCCACCATGTGTGTGAAAGGGGGAGAAAGAGAGATGGGGCGTGGGAAGAAAGCCAATGGAGACAGAGGGCAATAACAGAGAGGGGAGTAAAAAGAGAGATGTAGAGGCCTGGAGAGAGAGAGTTTTATTGGCAGCTTGGCAATGATGTAATGAAACAGGCCTGTCCGTGTGGGGCTGTAGGGGGTATGTGTGTGTGTGTCTTAGAGGGTTTATCTTCCAACCCCACATTCCTATCCACTGACTCACTGACAGCAACTGAGTTAGAACTTCCCCCTTATCACCCCCCCACACCCTCATATCACTGACAGCATCATTATCACCCCCCACGCCCTCATCACGGACAGCATCATTATCACCCCCCACACCCTCATATCGCGGACAGCATCATTATCCACCCCCCACGCCCTCATATCACTGACAGCATCATTATCACCCCCCACGCCCTCATATCACTGACAGCATCATTATCATCCCCCACGCCCTCATATCACGGACAGCATCATTATCACCCCCCACGCCCTCATATCACTGACAGCATCATTATCACCCCCCACGCCCTCATATCACGGACAGCATCATTATCACTCCCCACGCCCTCATATCACTGACAGCATCATTATCACCCCCCACGCCCTCATATCACGGACAGCATCATTATCCACCCCCCACGCCCTCATATCACTGACAGCATCATTATCACCCCCCACGCCCTCATATCACTGACAGCATCATTATCCACCCCCACGCCCTCATATCACTGACAGCATCATTATCACCCCCACGCCCTCATATCACGAACAGCATCATTATCCACCGCACACCCTCATATCACTGACAGCATCATTAATACCCCCCACACCCTCATATCACTGACAGCATCATTATCCACCCCCCCCCCCCCACACCCTTATATCACTGACAGCATCATTATCCCCCCCACACCACCATATCACTGACAGCATCATTATCCCCCTCACGCCACCATATCACTGACATCATTATCCACCCCACCCCCACACCACCATATCACTGACAGCATCATTATCCACCCCACCCCCATGCCACCATATCACTGACATCATTATCCACCCCACCCCCATGCCCTCATATCCCTGACAGCATCAGTTATCCACGCCCCCCATATCACTGACAGCATCAGTGATATGGGGGGCGTGGATTTACATGTAGCTATCATGTTACTCCTGATGTATGATAGTAGAATGTATGATAGTATAATGTATGATAGTAGAATGCTCTATTCTGTCCTCTAGTCTCTGTATTAGAGGTCGACCGATTAATCGGAATGGCTGATTTTAATTAGGGCCGATTTTCAAGTTTTCATAACAATCGGAAATCGGTATTTTTGGGCGCCGATTTGCCGATTTTTATTTTTTATTTTATTTCATTTTTTTATATATTTTTTAAATGTTTTAATATTATACATTTTTATTTCATTTTTATACCTTTATTTAACTAGCAAGTCGGTTAAGAACACATTCTTATTTTCAATGACGGCCTAGGAACGGTGGGTTAACTGCCTTGTTCAGGGGCAGAACGACAGATTTTCACCTTGTCAGTTCGGGGGATCCAATCTTGCAACCTTACAGTTAACTAGTCCAACGCAATAACAATCTGTCTCTCTCTCGTTGCACTCCACAAGGAGACTGCCTGTTACGCGAATGCAGTAAGCCAAGGTAAGTTGCTAGCTAGCATTAAACTTATCTTATAAAAAACAATCAATCATAATCATTAGTTAACTACACATGGTTGATGATATTACTAGATATTATCTAGCGTGTCCTGCGTTGCATATAATCTGACTGAGCATACACGTATCTGACTGAGCGGTGGTAGGCAGAAGCAGGCGTGTAAACATTCATTCAAACAGCACTTTAGTGCGTTTTGCCAGCAGCTCTTAATTGTGTGTCAAGCATTGCGCTGTTTATGACTTCAAGCCTATCAACTCCCGAGATGAGGCTGGTGTAACCGAAGTGAAATGGCTAGCTAGTTAGCGCGCGCTAATAGCGTTTCAAATGCCACTCGCTCGGAGCCTTCTAGTAGTTGTTCCCCTTGCTCTGCATGGGTAATGCTGCTTCGATGGTGGCTGTTGTTGTTGTGTTGCTGGTTCGAGCCCAGGGAGGAGCGAGGAGTGGGACGGAAGCTATACTGTTACACTGGCAATACTAAAGGGCCTAGAAGAATATCCAATAGTGGTTAGAGCGTTGAACTAGTAACTGGAAGGTTGCAAGTTCAAATCCCCAAGCTGACAAGGTACAAATCTGTCGTTCTGCCCCTGGACAGGCAGTCCTGTTCATAGGCCGTCATTGGCCGTCATTGAAAATAAGAATTTGTTCTTAACTGACTTACCTAGTTAAAATAAAAAAAATAATAGAGGGAAATAGTCCTATATTTCCTATAATAACTACAACTTCTAAAACTTCTTACCTGGGAATATTGAAGACTTGTGTTAAAAGGAACCACCAGCTTTCATATGTTCTCATGTTCTGAGCAAGGAACTGAAACGTTAGCTTTCTTACGTGGCACGTATTGCACTTTTACTTTCTTCTCCAACACTTTGTTTTTGCATTATTTAAACCAAATTGAACATGTTTCATTATTTACTTGAAGCTAAATTTATTTTATTGATGTATTATATTAAGTTTAAAATAAGTGTTAATTCAGTATTGTTGTAATTGTCATTTTAAAAATACAATGTTTTTTATTTATTTTTAAATCGGCCGATTAATCGGTATCGGCTTTTTTGATCCTCCAATAATCGGTATCGGCGTTGAAAAATCATAATCGGTCGACCTCTACGCTGTATGACAGGCATGATGAATTATATTATATAGTCTCTATCTCATTCTTGCCCCCCCCCCCCCTTTCTCACACACAAACACGAACCCACATACACACGCACGGCCACATACATGCAGCTCAGTGTCGTTATGCCCTGGGGATGGAGGATGGCACCATCCCTGACTCTGACATCACGGCTTCCAGCGCCTGGTCAGACTCTACTGAGGCCAAACACGGCAGGTACGTGTGTGTGTGTGTGTGTGTGTGTGTGTTATTGCATACCTTCCTAAGGGAAGAAGCCCAGCAGCTGGCCTGTGTAGCTCTGTGTCAGCTGTTATAGTAGCTAATCTCTGTGGAGGAGAAGTGTTTCTGGTTTCCATGATTCTAAGACTCTGCGACCTTTGACATATTTGGGTCCTTTGCACCTCAATGCTTGACTGTGGAGAGTGCAAATAGAGTATACAAAATGTGTTTGCCTGTGTGTGAGTGCCTGTGTGTGTGTGTGTGTGTGTGTGCGCAATTACATTATCACTATTCATGTCTGGTTCTGGGTCTGAATCTCTCTACCGTTGAGTATGTCTGTCATCTGTTGTCACCATGTTTAAATCACACAGGAGAAGACTATCAGATTACAATACAAGGCTGTGGCCAGCGTGTCTCTTTATAGCACATTAGGTCATGATATTACATGACCAGCCTATCTGTTAAACAAGGCAGATTGACATGGTCTATTACTAGACATCCACAGAGTGTGTGTGTGCCTCAGTTTCCATGTCTCTCTTAGCCTGCCGTGTCTGGGCTGGGTCTGCTGGCTGACTGTCAGTTCATGTGGAGGTGATCAGCCCCAACCCCTTAAAGAGACACCAGACAGACAGAGAGAGGGGGATGGGGGAGAGAGAGATAGGGGAAGAGAGAGAGAGGGAGGGATCGGGGAGCGAGAGAGAGAAGAATGGAGGGAGAGGGAAATGGGAAAAGAGAGAGAGGAAGAGAGAGAAAGAGAGAGAGGGATCGGGGAGCGAGAGAGAGAAGAATGGAGGAAGAGAGGGAAAGCGGAAAAGAGAGAGAGGGGAAGAGAGAGAAGTATGGAAAATGGGCGGCACTGTGATGGAGGGGGATATTGAAAGAGGGATGGAACGAGGGAGGGAGGTAGCCTGGTGTGTGATCTTAGGGAGATGCTCACTGATATTGTCCGAAAGCAGCTGGATTACAGCATGTTAGATGGAGGGAAGGAGAGGGGGAGGAAGGGAATTTAGAGAGAAGGAGGAAGGGATAGAGTACTTGGCTGGTCTGAGAGTGAGAAAGAGGGAATAGCGTGATGGAGAGGGGAATAGAGGGGGGGTAGAGGACTTGGCTGGTCTGAGAGTGAGAAAGAAGGAATAGAGTGATGGAGGGGGGAATAGAGGGGGGGTAGAGGACTTGGCTGGTCTGAGAGTGAGAAAGAGGGAATAGAGTGATGGAGGGGGGAATAGAGGGGGGGGGGGGTAGAGGACTTGGCTGGTCTGAGAGTGAGAAAGAGGGAATAGAGTGATGGAGAGGGGAATAGAGGGGGGGTAGAGGACTTGGCTGGTCTGAGAGTGAGAAAGAGGGAATAGAGTGATGGAGAGGGGAATAGAGGGGGGGTAGAGGACTTGGCTGGTCTGAGAGTGAGAAAGAGGGAATAGAGTGATGGAGAGGGGAATAGAGGGGGGGGGGTAGAGGACTTGGCTGGTCTGAGAGTGAGAAAGAGGGAATAGAGTGATGGAGAGGGGAATAGAGGGGGGGGGGTAGAGGACTTGGCTGGTCTGAGAGTGAGAAAGAGGGAATAGAGTGATGGAGAGGGGAATAGAGGGGGGGTAGAGGACTTGGCTGGTCTGAGAGTGAGAAAGAGGGAATAGAGTGATGGAGAGGGGAATAGAGGGGGGGGTAGAGGACTTGGCTGGTCTGAGAGTGAGAAAGAGGGAATAGAGTGATGGAGAGGGGAATAGAGGGGGGGTAGAGGACTTGGCTGGTCTGAGAGTGAGAAAGAGGGAATAGAGTGATGGAGGGGGGAATAGAGGGGGGGGGGTAGAGGACTTGGCTGGTCTGAGAGTGAGAAAGAGGGAATAGAGTGATGGAGAGGGGAATAGAGGGGGGGTAGAGGACTTGGCTGATCTGAGAGTGAGAGAGGGAATAGAGTGATGGAGAGGGGAATAGAGGGGGGGTAGAGGACTTGGCTGGTCTGAGAGTGAGAAAGAGGGAATATAGTGATGGAGAGGGGAATAGAGGGGGGGTAGAGGACTTGGCTGGTCTGAGAGTGAGAAAGAGGGAATAGAGTGATGGAGAGGGGAATAGAGGGGGGGGGGGGGTAGAGTACTTGGCTGGTCTGAGAGTGAGAAAGAGGGAATAGAGTGATGGAGAGGGGAATAGAGGGGGGGGGGGGGGGTAGAGTACTTGGCTGGTCTGAGAGTGAGAAAGAGGGAAAAGAGTGATGGAGGGGGGAATAGAGGGGGGGGGGGGTGGGGGTAGAGGACTTTGCAGGTCTGAGAGTGAGAAAGAGGGAATAGAGTGATGGAGGGGGGAATAGAGGGGGGGGTAGAGGACTTGGCTGGTCTGAGAGTGAGAAAGAGGGAATAGAGTGATGGGGGGGGAATAGAGGGGGGGGTAGAGGACTTGGCTGGTCTGAGAGTGAGAAAGAGGGAATAGAGTGATGGAGAGGGGAATAGAGGGGGGGTAGAGGACTTGGCTGGTCTGAGTGTGAGAAAGAGGGAATAGAGTGATGGAGGGGGGAATAGAGGATGGGTAGAGGACTTGGCTGGTCTGAGAGTGAGAAAGAGGGAATAGAGTGATGGAGGGGGGAATAGAGGGGGGGTAGAGGACTTGGCTGGTCTGAGAGTGAGAAAGAGGGAATAGAGTGATGGAGAGGGGAATAGAGGGGGGGGGGGGGGGTAGAGGACTTGGCTGGTCTGAGAGTGAGAAAGAGGGAATAGAGTGATGGAGGGGGGAATAGAGGGGGGGGTAGAGGACTTGGCTGGTCTGAGAGTGAGAAAGAGGGAATAGAGTGATGGAGGGGGGAATAGGGGGGGGGGTAGAGGACTTGGCTGGTCTGAGAGTGAGAAAGAGGGAATAGAGTGATGGAGAGGGGAATAGAGGGGGGGTAGAGGACTTGGCTGGTCTGAGAGTGAGAAAGAGGGAATAGAGTGATGGAGAGGGGAATAGAGGGGGGGGGGTAGAGGACTTGGCTGGTCTGAGAGTGAGAAAGAGGGAATAGAGTGATGGAGGGGGGAATAGAGGGGGGGGGTAGAGGACTTGGCTGGTCTGAGAGTGAGAAAGAGGGAATAGAGTGATGGAGGGGGGAATAGAGGGGGGGTGGGGGTAGAGGACTTGGCAGGTCTGAGAGTGAGAAAGAGGGAATAGAGTGATGGGGGGGGAATAGAGGGGGGGGTAGAGGACTTGGCTGGTCTGAGAGTGAGAAAGAGGGAATAGAGTGATGGAGAGGGGAATAGAGGGGGGGGGGGGGGTAGAGTACTTGGCTGGTCTGAGAGTGAGAAAGAGGGAAAAGAGTGATGGAGGGGGGAATAGAGGGGGGGGGTGGGGGTAGAGGACTTTGCAGGTCTGAGAGTGAGAAAGAGGGAATAGAGTGATGGAGGGGGGAATAGAGGGGGGGGTAGAGGACTTGGCTGGTCTGAGAGTGAGAAAGAGGGAATAGAGTGATGGGGGGGGAATAGAGGGGGGGGTAGAGGACTTGGCTGGTCTGAGAGTGAGAAAGAGGGAATAGAGTGATGGAGAGGGGAATAGAGGGGGGGTAGAGGACTTGGCTGGTCTGAGTGTGAGAAAGAGGGAATAGAGTGATGGAGGGGGGAATAGAGGATGGGTAGAGGACTTGGCTGGTCTGAGAGTGAGAAAGAGGGAATAGAGTGATGGAGGGGGGAATAGAGGGGGGGTAGAGGACTTGGCTGGTCTGAGAGTGAGAAAGAGGGAATAGAGTGATGGAGAGGGGAATAGAGGGGGGGGGGGTAGAGGACTTGGCTGGTCTGAGAGTGAGAAAGAGGGAATAGAGTGATGGAGGGGGGAATAGAGGGGGGGGTAGAGGACTTGGCTGGTCTGAGAGTGAGAAAGAGGGAATAGAGTGATGGAGGGGGGAATAGGGGGGGGGTAGAGGACTTGGCTGGTCTGAGAGTGAGAAAGAGGGAATAGAGTGATGGAGAGGGGAATAGAGGGGGGGGGGGGTAGAGGACTTGGCTGGTCTGAGAGTGAGAAAGAGGGAATAGAGTGATGGAGGGGGGAATAGAGGGGGGGGTAGAGGACTTGGCTGGTCTGAGAGTGAGAAAGAGGGAATAGAGTGATGGAGGGGGGAATAGGGGGGGGGGTAGAGGACTTGGCTGGTCTGAGAGTGAGAAAGAGGGAATAGAGTGATGGAGAGGGGAATAGAGGGGGGGTAGAGGACTTGGCTGGTCTGAGAGTGAGAAAGAGGGAATAGAGTGATGGAGAGGGGAATAGAGGGGGGGGTAGAGGACTTGGCTGGTCTGAGAGTGAGAAAGAGGGAATAGAGTGATGGAGGGGGGAATAGAGGGGGGGGGTAGAGGACTTGGCTGGTCTGAGAGTGAGAAAGAGGGAATAGAGTGATGGAGGGGGGAATAGAGGGGGGGTGGGGGTAGAGGACTTGGCAGGTCTGAGAGTGAGAAAGAGGGAATAGAGTGATGGGGGGGGAATAGAGGGGGGGGTAGAGGACTTGGCTGGTCTGAGAGTGAGAAAGAGGGAATAGAGTGATGGAGAGGGGAATAGAGGGGGGGGGGGGGTAGAGTACTTGGCTGGTCTGAGAGTGAGAAAGAGGGAAAAGAGTGATGGAGGGGGGAATAGAGGGGGGGGGGTGGGGGTAGAGGACTTTGCAGGTCTGAGAGTGAGAAAGAGGGAATAGAGTGATGGAGGGGGGAATAGAGGGGGGGGTAGAGGACTTGGCTGGTCTGAGAGTGAGAAAGAGGGAATAGAGTGATGGGGGGGGAATAGAGGGGGGGTAGAGGACTTGGCTGGTCTGAGAGTGAGAAAGAGGGAATAGAGTGATGGAGAGGGGAATAGAGGGGGGGTAGAGGACTTGGCTGGTCTGAGTGTGAGAAAGAGGGAATAGAGTGATGGAGGGGGGAATAGAGGATGGGTAGAGGACTTGGCTGGTCTGAGAGTGAGAAAGAGGGAATAGAGTGATGGAGGGGGGAATAGAGGGGGGGTAGAGGACTTGGCTGGTCTGAGAGTGAGAAAGAGGGAATAGAGTGATGGAGAGGGGAATAGAGGGGGGGGGGGTAGAGGACTTGGCTGGTCTGAGAGTGAGAAAGAGGGAATAGAGTGATGGAGGGGGGAATAGAGGGGGGGGTAGAGGACTTGGCTGGTCTGAGAGTGAGAAAGAGGGAATAGAGTGATGGAGGGGGGAATAGGGGGGGGGGGGTAGAGGACTTGGCTGGTCTGAGAGTGAGAAAGAGGGAATAGAGTGATGGAGAGGGGAATAGAGGGGGGGTAGAGGACTTGGCTGGTCTGAGAGTGAGAAAGAGGGAATAGAGTGATGGAGAGGGGAATAGAGGGGGGGGGTAGAGGACTTGGCTGGTCTGAGAGTGAGAAAGAGGGAATAGAGTGATGGAGGGGGGAATAGAGGGGGGGGGGTAGAGGACTTGGCTGGTCTGAGAGTGAGAAAGAGGGAATAGAGTGATGGAGGGGGGAATAGAGGGGGGGTGGGGGTAGAGGACTTGGCTGGTCTGAGAGTGAGAAAGAGGGAATAGAGTGATGGGGGGGGAATAGAGGGGGGGGTAGAGGACTTGGCTGGTCTGAGAGTGAGAAAGAGGGAATAGAGTGATGGAGAGGGGAATAGAGGGGGGGTAGAGGACTTGGCTGGTCTGAGAGTGAGAAAGAGGGAATAGAGTGATGGAGGGGGGAATAGAGGATGGGTAGAGGACTTGGCTGGTCTGAGAGTGAGAAAGAGGGAATAGAGTGATGGAGGGGGAATAGAGGGGGGGTAGAGGACTTGGCTGGTCTGAGAGTGAGAAAGAGGGAATAGAGTGATGGAGAGGGGAATAGAGGGGGGGGGGGTAGAGGACTTGGCTGGTCTGAGAGTGAGAAAGAGGGAATAGAGTGATGGAGGGGGGAATAGAGGGGGGGTGGGTAGAGGACTTGGCTGGTCTGAGAGTGAGAAAGAGGGAATAGAGTGATGGAGAGGGGAATAGAGGGGGGGTAGAGGACTTGGCTGGTCTGAGAGTGAGAAAGAGGGAATAGAGTGATGGAGGGGGGAATAGATGAGGGGTAGAGGACTTAGCTGGTCTGAGAGTGAGAAAGAGGGAATAGAGTGATGGAGGGGGGAATAGAGGGGGGGTTGGAGGACTTGGCTGGTCTGAGAGTGAGAAAGAGGGAATAGAGTGATGGAGAGGGGAATAGAGGGGGGGGGGGGTAGAGGACTTGGCTGGTCTGAGAGTGAGAAAGAGGGAATAGAGTGATGGAGAGGGGAATAGAGGGGGGGTAGAGGACTTGGCTGATCTGAGAGTGAGAGAGGGAATAGAGTGATGGAGAGGGGAATAGAGGGGGGGTAGAGGACTTGGCTGGTCTGAGAGTGAGAAAGAGGGAATATAGTGATGGAGAGGGGAATAGAGGGGGGGTAGAGGACTTGGCTGGTCTGAGAGTGAGAAAGAGGGAATAGAGTGATGGAGAGGGGAATAGAGGGGGGGGGGTAGAGTACTTGGCTGGTCTGAGAGTGAGAAAGAGGGAATAGAGTGATGGAGGGGGGAATAGAGGGGGGGGGGGGGTAGAGGACTTGGCTGGTCTGAGAGTGAGAAAGAGGGAATAGAGTGATGGAGGGGGGAATAGAGGGGGGGGGGGGTAGAGGACTTGGCTGGTCTGAGAGTGAGAAAGAGGGAATAGAGTGATGGAGGGGGGAATAGAGGGGGGTGGGGGTAGAGGACTTTGCAGGTCTGAGAGTGAGAAAGAGGGAATAGAGTGATGGAGGGGGGAATAGAGGGGGGGGTAGAGGACTTGGCTGGTCTGAGAGTGAGAAAGAGGGAATAGAGTGATGGGGGGGGAATAGAGGGGGGGGGTAGAGGACTTGGCTGGTCTGAGAGTGAGAAAGAGGGAATAGAGTGATGGAGAGGGGAATAGAGGGGGGGTAGAGGACTTGGCTGGTCTGAGTGTGAGAAAGAGGGAATAGAGTGATGGAGGGGGGAATAGAGGATGGGTAGAGGACTTGGCTGGTCTGAGAGTGAGAAAGAGGGAA
The DNA here is from genome assembly GCF_045791955.1 of Oncorhynchus clarkii lewisi. NCBI lineage: Eukaryota > Metazoa > Chordata > Actinopteri > Salmoniformes > Salmonidae > Oncorhynchus > Oncorhynchus clarkii. Next base: position 21,534,845 of record NC_092148.1, read on the forward strand.
TAGAGTGATGGAGGGGGGAATAGAGGGGGGGTAGAGGACTTGGCTGGTCTGAGAGTGAGAAAGAGGGAATAGAGTGATGGAGAGGGGAATAGAGGGGGGGGGGGTAGAGGACTTGGCTGGTCTGAGAGTGAGAAAGAGGGAATAGAGTGATGGAGGGGGGAATAGGGGGGGGGGGGGGGGGGGTAGAGGACTTGGCTGGTCTGAGAGTGAGAAAGAGGGAATAGAGTGATGGAGAGGGGAATAGAGGGGGGGTAGAGGACTTGGCTGGTCTGAGAGTGAGAAAGAGGGAATAGAGTGATGGAGAGGGGAATAGAGGGGGGGGGTAGAGGACTTGGCTGGTCTGAGAGTGAGAAAGAGGGAATAGAGTGATGGAGGGGGGAATAGAGGGGGGGGGGTAGAGGACTTGGCTGGTCTGAGAGTGAGAAAGAGGGAATAGAGTGATGGAGGGGGGAATAGAGGGGGGGTGGGGGTAGAGGACTTGGCTGGTCTGAGAGTGAGAAAGAGGGAATAGAGTGATGGAGAGGGGAATAGAGGGGGGGTAGAGGACTTGGCTGGTCTGAGAGTGAGAAAGAGGGAATAGAGTGATGGAGAGGGGAATAGAGGGGGGGGGGTAAAGGACTTGGCTGGTCTGAGAGTGAGAAAGAGGGAATAGAGTGATGGAGGGGGGAATAGAGGGGGGGGGTAGAGGACTTGGCTGGTCTGAGAGTGAGAAAGAGGGAATAGAGTGATTGAGGGGGGAATAGAGGGGGGGGGTAGAGGACTTGGCTGGTCTGAGAGTGAGAAAGAGGGAATAGAGTGATGGAGAGGGGAATAGAGGGGGGGTAGAGGACTTGGCTGGTCTGAGAGTGAGAAAGAGGGAATAGAGTGATGGAGGGGGGAATAGATGAGGGGTAGAGGACTTAGCTGGTCTGAGAGTGAGAAAGAGGGAATAGAGTGATGGAGGGGGGAATAGAGGGGGGGTTGGAGGACTTGGCTGGTCTGAGAGTGAGAAAGAGGGAATAGAGTGATGGAGAGGGGAATAGAGGGGGGGGGGGGTAGAGGACTTGGCTGGTCTGAGAGTGAGAAAGAGGGAATAGAGTGATGGAGAGGGGAATAGAGGGGGGGTAGAGGACTTGGCTGATCTGAGAGTGAGAGAGGGAATAGAGTGATGGAGAGGGGAATAGAGGGGGGGTAGAGGACTTGGCTGGTCTGAGAGTGAGAAAGAGGGAATATAGTGATGGAGAGGGGAATAGAGGGGGGGTAGAGGACTTGGCTGGTCTGAGAGTGAGAAAGAGGGAATAGAGTGATGGAGAGGGGAATAGAGGGGGGGGGGGGGTAGAGTACTTGGCTGGTCTGAGAGTGAGAAAGAGGGAATAGAGTGATGGAGGGGGGAATAGAGGGGGGGGGGGGGTAGAGGACTTGGCTGGTCTGAGAGTGAGAAAGAGGGAATAGAGTGATGGAGGGGGGAATAGAGGGGGGGGGGGGGTAGAGGACTTGGCTGGTCTGAGAGTGAGAAAGAGGGAATAGAGTGATGGAGGGGGGCATAGAGGGGGGTGGGGGTAGAGGACTTTGCAGGTCTGAGAGTGAGAAAGAGGGAATAGAGTGATGGAGGGGGGAATAGAGGGGGGGGTAGAGGACTTGGCTGGTCTGAGAGTGAGAAAGAGGGAATAGAGTGATGGGGGGGGAATAGAGGGGGGGGGTAGAGGACTTGGCTGGTCTGAGAGTGAGAAAGAGGGAATAGAGTGATGGAGAGGGGAATAGAGGGGGGGTAGAGGACTTGGCTGGTCTGAGTGTGAGAAAGAGGGAATAGAGTGATGGAGGGGGGAATAGAGGATGGGTAGAGGACTTGGCTGGTCTGAGAGTGAGAAAGAGGGAATAGAGTGATGGAGGGGGGAATAGAGGGGGGGTAGAGGACTTGGCTGGTCTGAGAGTGAGAAAGAGGGAATAGAGTGATGGAGAGGGGAATAGAGGGGGGGGGGGTAGAGGACTTGGCTGGTCTGAGAGTGAGAAAGAGGGAATAGAGTGATGGAGGGGGGAATAGAGGGGGGGGTAGAGGACTTGGCTGGTCTGAGAGTGAGAAAGAGGGAATAGAGTGATGGAGGGGGGAATAGGGGGGGGGGGGGGGTAGAGGACTTGGCTGGTCTGAGAGTGAGAAAGAGGGAATAGAGTGATGGAGAGGGGAATAGAGGGGGGGTAGAGGACTTGGCTGGTCTGAGAGTGAGAAAGAGGGAATAGAGTGATGGAGAGGGGAATAGAGGGGGGGGGGTAGAGGACTTGGCTGGTCTGAGAGTGAGAAAGAGGGAATAGAGTGATGGAGGGGGGAATAGAGGGGGGGGGGTAGAGGACTTGGCTGGTCTGAGAGTGAGAAAGAGGGAATAGAGTGATGGAGGGGGGAATAGAGGGGGGGTGGGGGTAGAGGACTTGGCTGGTCTGAGAGTGAGAAAGAGGGAATAGAGTGATGGAGAGGGGAATAGAGGGGGGGTAGAGGACTTGGCTGGTCTGAGAGTGAGAAAGAGGGAATAGAGTGATGGAGAGGGGAATAGAGGGGGGGGGTAAAGGACTTGGCTGGTCTGAGAGTGAGAAAGAGGGAATAGAGTGATGGAGGGGGGAATAGAGGGGGGGGGGTAGAGGACTTGGCTGGTCTGAGAGTGAGAAAGAGGGAATAGAGTGATTGAGGGGGGAATAGAGGGGGGGGGTAGAGGACTTGGCTGGTCTGAGAGTGAGAAAGAGGGAATAGAGTGATGGAGAGGGGAATAGAGGGGGGGTAGAGGACTTGGCTGGTCTGAGAGTGAGAAAGAGGGAATAGATTTATGGAGGGGGGAATAGAGGGGGGGGGGTAGAGGACTTGGCTGGTCTGAGAGTGAGAAAGAGGGAATAGAGTGATGGAGAGGGGAATAGAGGGGGGGGGTAGAGGACTTGGCTGGTCTGAGAGTGAGAAAGAGGGAATAGAGTGATGGAGAGGGGAATAGAGGGGGGGTAGAGGACTTGGCTGGTCTGAGAGTGAGAAAGAGGGAATAGAGTGATGGAGGGGGGAATAGAGGATGGGTAGAGGACTTGGCTGGTCTGAGAGTGAGAAAGAGGGAATAGAGTGATGGAAGGGGAATAGAGGGGGGGGTAGAGGACTTGGCTGGTCTGAGAGTGAGAAAGAGGGAATAGAGTGATGGAGAGGGGAATAGAGGGGGGGGGGGTAGAGGACTTGGCTGGTCTGAGAGTGAGAAAGAGGGAATAGAGTGATGGAGGGGGGAATAGAGGGGGGGTAGAGGACTTGGCTGGTCTGAGAGTGAGAAAGAGGGAATAGAGTGATGGAGAGGGGAATAGAGGGGGGGTAGAGGACTTGGCTGGTCTGAGAGTGAGAAAGAGGGAATAGAGTGATGGAGGGGGGAATAGATGAGGGGTAGAGGACTTAGCTGGTCTGAGAGTGAGAAAGAGGGAATAGAGTGATGGAGGGGGGAATAGAGGGGGGGTTGGAGGACTTGGCTGGTCTGAGAGTGAGAAAGAGGGAATAGAGTGATGGAGAGGGGAATAGAGGGGGGGGGGGTAGAGGACTTGGCTGGTCTGAGAGTGAGAAAGAGGGAATAGAGTGATGGAGAGGGGAATAGAGGGGGGGTAGAGGACTTGGCTGATCTGAGAGTGAGAGAGGGAATAGAGTGATGGAGAGGGGAATAGAGGGGGGGTAGAGGACTTGGCTGGTCTGAGAGTGAGAAAGAGGGAATATAGTGATGGAGAGGGGAATAGAGGGGGGGTAGAGGACTTGGCTGGTCTGAGAGTGAGAAAGAGGGAATAGAGTGATGGAGAGGGGAATAGAGGGGGGGGGGGTAGAGTACTTGGCTGGTCTGAGAGTGAGAAAGAGGGAATAGAGTGATGGAGGGGGGAATAGAGGGGGGGGGGTAGAGGACTTGGCTGGTCTGAGAGTGAGAAAGAGGGAATAGAGTGATGGAGGGGGGAATAGAGGGGGGGGGGGTAGAGGACTTGGCTGGTCTGAGAGTGAGAAAGAGGGAATAGAGTGATGGAGGGGGGAATAGAGGGGGGTGGGGGTAGAGGACTTTGCAGGTCTGAGAGTGAGAAAGAGGGAATAGAGTGATGGAGGGGGGAATAGAGGGGGGGGTAGAGGACTTGGCTGGTCTGAGAGTGAGAAAGAGGGAATAGAGTGATGGGGGGGAATAGAGGGGGGGGGTAGAGGACTTGGCTGGTCTGAGAGTGAGAAAGAGGGAATAGAGTGATGGAGAGGGGAATAGAGGGGGGGTAGAGGGCTTGGCTGGTCTGAGTGTGAGAAAGAGGGAATAGAGTGATGGAGGGGGGAATAGAGGATGGGTAGAGGACTTGGCTGGTCTGAGAGTGAGAAAGAGGGAATAGAGTGATGGAGGGGGGAATAGAGGGGCGGTAGAGGACTTGGCTGGTCTGAGAGTGAGAAAGAGGGAATAGAGTGATGGAGAGGGGAATAGAGGGGGGGGGGGGTAGAGGACTTGGCTGGTCTGAGAGTGAGAAAGAGGGAATAGAGTGATGGAGGGGGGAATAGGGGGGGGGGGTAGAGGACTTGGCTGGTCTGAGAGTGAGAAAGAGGGAATAGAGTGATGGAGAGGGGAATAGAGGGGGGGTAGAGGACTTGGCTGGTCTGAGAGTGAGAAAGAGGGAATAGAGTGATGGAGAGGGGAATAGAGGGGGGGGTAGAGGACTTGGCTGGTCTGAGAGTGAGAAAGAGGGAATAGAGTGATGGAGGGGGGAATAGAGGGGGGGGGGGGGGGTAGAGGACTTGGCTGGTCTGAGAGTGAGAAAGAGGGAATAGAGTGATGGAGGGGGGAATAGAGGGGGGGTGGGGGTAGAGGACTTGGCAGGTCTGAGAGTGAGAAAGAGGGAATAGAGTGATGGGGGGGGAATAGAGGGGGGGGTAGAGGACTTGGCTGGTCTGAGAGTGAGAAAGAGGGAATAGAGTGATGGAGAGGGGAATAGAGGGGGGGTAGAGGACTTGGCTGGTCTGAGAGTGAGAAAGAGGGAATAGAGTGATGGAGGGGGGAATAGAGGATGGGTAGAGGACTTGGCTGGTCTGAGAGTGAGAAAGAGGGAATAGAGTGATGGAGGGGGAATAGAGGGGGGGTAGAGGACTTGGCTGGTCTGAGAGTGAGAAAGAGGGAATAGAGTGATGGAGAGGGGAATATAGGGGGGGGGGGGTAGAGGACTTGGCTGGTCTGAGAGTGAGAAAGAGGGAATAGAGTGATGGAGGGGGGAATAGAGGGGGGGGTGGGTAGAGGACTTGGCTGGTCTGAGAGTGAGAAAGAGGGAATAGAGTGATGGAGAGGGGAATAGAGGGGGGGTAGAGGACTTGGCTGGTCTGAGAGTGAGAAAGAGGGAATAGAGTGATGGAGGGGGGAATAGATGAGGGGTAGAGGACTTAGCTGGTCTGAGAGTGAGAAAGAGGGAATAGAGTGATGGAGGGGGGAATAGAGGGGGGGGTAGAGGACTTGGCTGGTCTGAGAGTGAGAAAGAGGGAATAGAGTGATGGAGAGGGGAATAGAGGGGGGGGGGGTAGAGGACTTGGCTGGTCTGAGAGTGAGAAAGAGGGAATAGAGTGATGGAGAGGGGAATAGAGGGGGGGGGGTAGAGGACTTGGCTGGTCTGAGAGAGAAAGAGGGAATAGAGTGATGGAGGAGGGAATAGAGGGGGGAGAGGACTTGGCTGGTCTGAGAGTGAGAAAGAGGGAATAGAGTGATGGAGAGGGGAATAGAGGGGAGGGTAGATGACTTGGCTGGTCTGAGAGTGAGAAAGAGGGAATAGAGTGATGGAGGGGGGAATAGAGGGGGGGGGGTAGAGGACTTGGCTGGTCTGAGAGTGAGAAAGAGGGAATAGAGTGATGGAGGGGGGAATAGAGGGGGGGGGTAGAGGACTTGGCTGGTCTGAGAGTGAGAAAGAGGGAATAGAGTGATGGAGAGGGGAATAGAGGGGGGGGTAGAGGACTTGGCTGGTCTGAGAGTGAGAAAGAGGGAATAGAGTGATGGAGGGGGGAATAGAGGGGGGGGTAGAGGACTTGGCTGGTCTGAGAGTGAGAAAGAGGGAATAGAGTGATGGAGAGGGGAATAGAGGGGGGGTAGAGGACTTGGCTGGTCTGAGAGTGAGAAAGAGGGAATAGAGTGATGGAGGGGGGAATAGAGGGGGGGGGGTAGAGGACTTGGCTGGTCTGAGAGTGAGAAAGAGGGAATAGAGTGATGGAGAGGGGAATAGAGGGGGGGGGTAGAGGACTTGGCTGGTCTGAGAGTGAGAAAGAGGGAATAGAGTGATGGAGAGGGGAATAGAGGGGGGGGGGTAGAGTACTTGGCTGGTCTGAGAGTGAGAAAGAAGGAATAGAGTGATGGAGGGGGGAATAGAGTGGGGGGGGTAGAGGACTTGGACAGTTTGTCTCCTTTTGCACATCAGTGATCTTTCATATTAATCATTGTGGCTGATGTAGGATGGAGAGGCCTGGTTTGTCTCTCTCTCTCCCTTTCTTCATCTATCCATCCCTCCCTCGTATCTGATGTACTGTATGATGCAGTGAGGCCTGGCCTGGCTCTATCCCCAACTATCTTCCCTTACCTCCCTCCATCAGTGTCAATGACCTAGTGTTCTGAATGGTAGGCTGACCTCAGTGGGATCGCGATCAACTGTAGTAGAACTTTATTATCATTCAATTCAACAAAGTTGACAAGAAGATATGTGTCTGGGTGTTAGGGCTGGTCTGTATATGGTCCAGGTTTGGATTGCTTCATGTGGACCAGTTCTCCGTGTGAATTGATCCTATTGCCAGTGACTAAGTGGTTGTACTGTGGTCTGTTTGTGGTGATGGATATTGTGGTCTCTGTAAGAAGTATTTGTGGTTTGGATAGTTTGGATGACAAAGTTATATTCTATCCAGAATGATCTCATTATGGAATCCATAAATGTATAATTGAATAATCCCCCCCCCCCCCCACCCCCCCTCCCCCAGGTTGAGTACAGGAGAGGGAGATGGTGCGTGGTGTCCTGCAGGAGCAGTGTTCCCCAGTGCTTCAGAGTACCTCCAGGTCAGACATGGGCTACAACCACATACTATATGTGAAGGATTCTCTGTTTCCATTGGCAAGAGGTGCATTCATCCTGCCAATACTCACATTTCATTGGGTTCTAGTTTGTGTTTAATTTAATCAAGGTAGAAGTTCCCTAGTTTCCCTGTGTTGAAGGTAGAGGGTCAGGATGGGCTGAGGGTCAGAGCACTACATTACAACTGACCTTAGATCAGTGACTAAAGACGTCTTGTTCTCTCTCTCTTCCAGGTGGACCTGCGCTCGCTGCACTTCCTGGCTCTGGTGGGTACCCAGGGTCGCCATGCCGACGGGCACGGCCGGGAGTTTGCCCGCAGCTACCGGCTCCGTTACTCCCGAGACGGACGCACCTGGATCACCTGGAAGGACCGCTGGGGGCAGGAGGTAAAGACAAGTGTGTGTGTGTGTGTGTGTGTGTTTTATCTATCTAATGTATCTCTCTCCCCTTGGCTCTGCTTCTCTAACTCAGTCCATTATTTCTATACAAACCTTTTATTCAGCCACCCACTCACAGCATCCTTGAATCTCACTAGTTTCCTAAAGTCCTTTTATGTATCATTCATTCACCACTACCATTTCTGTATTCCATCATGTCCGTGTTGCTTTTTCACATCTAAATGCTTAATTATGCTATTCATGGTTATTCAATGGGTCTCCATGCTACTCTTGACTGCCCCCCCCCCCCCCCTCCCACCCCCAGGTGGTGTCTGGGAATGAGAACACCTATGATGTGGTTCTGAAGGACCTGGGTCCACCCATTGTTGCCCGTTATGTCCGCTTCTACCCCCTGGCAGACCGGGTCATGAGCGTCTGTCTACGAGTGGAGCTCTATGGCTGTCTGTGGAACGGTGAGTCACACTGTCTGTCTGTCTGTCTGTCTGTCTGTCTGTCTGTGTCTGTCTGTCTGTCTGTCTAAAAGAAAATGAAAGCGGGAGTGAGGATGCATAAATGGATGTGTGGGAGACGATGTCCTTAGGTGGACAAACAAGGGTGTTCTGAACTCTTTTTGGTTCTATCCAGAACCTTTTTATCTAAGAGTATAAGGTGGATACAGACAGACACTGAAAAGAAGGCCTTTGGAAGATCACAGCATAGCAGACATCACTCTGTGTCTACTCATATCTCTGCTGTCTGCACTCCAGACACTTAGGGGGATGGCCAACGACTTCACCATCCTTAGATGCGTGTGTGTCGCCTTGAATTTACAGTCTGTTTTCTAGATTTGAGAAATAAGGCTGATTATGTGTCTTCAAGCACGTATTTCTGCAGATATGGTCATAGGATTCACTCACCATGACTTTTAATTTACTGTCTGGTTTGGCCGGAGATAAAACCATCCAGTTTTACCACAGATAAGTGACACTACAGCACAGAGAATGATAGATGGTATGCTCACAGAGCACCAGTGAATTACACTGTGTTTATGGGTGGGACACGTCTCCTCTCTCCTCTCTGTCCTCCTCCCTTCACACAATGGCTGGCTGACTGGCTGTAAATCAAGCCTAGTGCTGAGCCTTAATGCCTGGGGCCGCTGCATCTGGATGCATCCCAAATGGCACTAGCTATTCCCTGAACAGGGCTCTGGTCAAAAGTAGTGCACTGTATAGGGAATAGGGTGTCATTTAAGACTCTGTGTGTCTCTCTGGGGATAGACTGACTATCTTCCTGGAATTATTGTCTGTTAGAGAGGTTTCTGTCTCTGGAACCACTAACACTAAAACATGCAGATTCACAGAAATGGAAGACACATTTCCCGGTACACATTCCTGTTCCCTCATCACGTTTTACATTGTGGCGGGGAACGGGTATGCTATGTGGTTTGTTTATTGTGCAAGACCCCAATGGGACTGAGCCCATGTCCCCCACACACACGGACACACATGTACAGACATGCACATACGTGTGCACACAAACACACACGCACACACTCCCTCCTTCTGTAAAAGCTGTGTTTATTATGGATGTGAGCGCTGAAGGTGAATGTAGTTACAGTGAGTGACTTCAGACCTGTGCTAGGAGAACATGCTGATTAGCCATACAGGCTGACTGGGGGGAGAGAGGGTCTAATGTTTCACTGGAGAGATGTCTGCTCTGCCTGTGTGTTTCTCATCTCCTGAACACAGGCTTAACCAACGTATGTAGTTCATGTGTAGCTGACCAGGCGATGGTAAAGATGATATATGCTGTATCTTCTTAAAGTGTATATTATTAATGTAGTCTCTCTCTATATACTTCATCTCCCCTCTCTATCTGTCTGTCTATCTGTCTATCTGTCTGACTCTCTGTCTGACTCTCTGACTCTCTGACTCTCTGTCTGTCTGTCTGTCTGTCTGTCTGTCTGTCTGTCTGTCTGTCTGTCTGTCTGTCTGTCTGTCTGTCTGTCTGACTCTCGGTCTCTCTCTCGCTCAGATGGCCTGTTGGTGTACACAGCTCCAGTGGGTCATGTGATGCACCTGTCTGGCTCACCTGTGTACCTCAACGATTCCACCTACGATGGCAGCGTAGAGTCAGGGTAAGCATCATCCTCCTCTCTCAGCTCTGTGGGTATTGGCTGTCTACTTGAGATTGGTCTTCATCCTCCGTTGGCTTTAGTTGGTTCTCACACAAATGCAACTTTTCCCCAGGTTGTTGCTATAAATGAGAATGTGTACTCAGCCAACCTACCTGGTAAAATATGGATGAGTATATAAAGGAACCAGTAGCTAGCTGAAACATGGCCTCCATCATCTGCAGACCCCCTCCGGTGCTGCTCTGCTCCTGGACTCATCCCATCTGTTAGTAGTGAACAGGGCCTTAGTGATCCGCAGTCAGCCAAATGGCTTTAGTCTGTCATACACACACACACACACGAAACAACTCCTCTACCCAATGTTTATTTTCTCTGTCCACCTAATCGAATAAGAATAAAATTATCTGGAGTCAGACTTTATTTGCTGAGGGAGTTGTACTCTGTTTCCAGACTGTATTGTCCAGGGATGGGGGAGAAGTAGGGAGGTTATATTCACATATACCTTTTAATGGGGCACAACTGTTTTCATAGCGGGTGAGCTAATGGTTTTGACGCAACCCAGACCTATATACTGTGTGTGTGTCTGTGTGTGTGAAACCTGAGACACAGGGGTTTGAGGTGTGTGTGTGTGTGTGTGTGTGTGTGTGTGTGTGTGTGTGTGTGTGTGTGTGTGTGTGTGTGTGTGTGTGTGTGTGTGTGTGTGTGTGTACTTCTGTATATGTTAGGATGTGGGTGTGTGCATGTACAATGTATGACTGTGTATGCCTTGGCATGTGTACAATATATGTATAACGGTGTAATAATGTGTGTGTACTGTATGTATGTGTTTAGGGTTCAGTTCGGAGGCCTGGGCCAGCTGTTTGACGGTGTGTTAGGAGGGAATGACTTCACAGAGACCAAGGAGCTGAGGGTGTGGCCGGGGTATGACTACCTGGGCTGGAGCAGAGAGGCTCTGGGGCAGGGCAGCGTTGACATCGAGTTCCACTTCGAAAAGACACGCAGCTTCCACACCATGCAAGTAAGAGGATGTATGTGTGTGTGTGTGTGTGTGTGTCCCTTATGTCTACGTGTGTCTCTCTTTAAGTCCCAAAATCCCCCCCCCAAATCCTTGGCTCACACAGTCCAATACATCTCTATAAAACCTTCAAATTATCAATTACACAAAGATGTGGACCAACATTACACAACACATCACTTTATATCTCTTTAACATCATGTGACTAGCCAGTAACACATTGTTTTAAATTACCCTCTCAGTCCCGCCATTATATTAGCTTTTCATTATCCTGTCGTTTATCATTGTTTGTCTGTTGTCTGTAGTCTGGTCTCTGGGGGCCATTAGGTTGTATCACTGGCTGTATGTGTGGTTGTGGTTTGATGGTTTCTTTATGGTGAAATGTTGTGTTGTTATGTTGGAAGACTTTGGAATGTGTGAACCCAGTTTAATATGTGAACCCAGTTTAATGTCCTGTTGTTTTCTCTTCTGGAATGGAGTCAGTCTGGAATGTTGGTTAGGGCTGGAATTGGAGATCTGCCCACTATAAAAACACATATTATTAAATCCTCAAAAAACTTGAATGAAAGTGTATTTAAAACAATAAAATGAATGAGATAAAAGAAAACAAGCAGGAAGAATGAAAGAAAGTCCAGTCTAGATACAAACAATAAGTAATCTGTTTTTAACTTTTCAGTGTTATCATTAGTTCCCCTATGCTATGCCGTTAACGGTGGGAATTCTTGAACTATCCCAGTGTTTTCCCAGTCCTCTCGGAATGCTGCACTGCACCTAAGCTTTCTAAAGCTTTCTATCGCTTTCCTAAAGGTTTTTCCTGACACGTTTTCCTGTGGTTTTGTTTTTCTATATAGATCGTTTCAATAACTTCTCCTGTAGTCTTAACTCAATCCTGTTCCTGATGTTTTTCCTGAGCTGAAGCAGTTTTCTTCCCTGCCTTTTCCTAATGCGTTCCCTGGTCTTATCTCAGCAAACATACACCTGAAGGGAAGGGCACACCGTTCACATAAATAACTGCAGGAACCTGAACCTGACATGTCTGCCTTCCCTAAAGGGTGATATGTTCTCTAACCTGGTTCTAGGACACTCCCAGGAGAGGAACGTGTTCCGTTACCTAGCTCACTCTCTCTTCTCTTCTCTCTCTCTCTTGTTCCCTCTTGTTCTCACTCTCTCGCTCTCTCTCTCTTGTTCTCTCTCTCTCTTTCTCTCTTGTTCCCTCTCTATCTCTCGTTCTCTCTCTCATTCTCTCGTTCTCTCTCTTATTCTCTTGTTCTCTCTCGTTCTCTCTCTCATTCTCTCTCTCATTCTCTTGTTCTCTCTCGTTCTCTCTCTCGTTCTCTCTCTCATTCTCTTGTTCTCTCTCGTTCTCTCTCGTTCTCTCTCTCATTCTCTTGTTCTCTCTCGTTCTCTCTCTCATTCTCTTGTTCTCTCTCGTTCTCTTGTTCTCATTCTCTTGTTCTCTCTCGTTCTCTTGTTCTCATTCTATTGTTATTTCTCTCTCTTGTTCTCTCTTGTTCTCGTTCTCTCTTGTTCTCTCTTTCTCGTTCTCTCTTTCGCGTTCTAATTTTCTATACTTTTGCATATTTTTGATACTGAATGTTATCATATCTTCAACCAAAACCTAATATTAGATAAAGGGAACCTGAGTGAACGAATAATACAATAATTACATTCTTACATAACTTCGTTTATAAAATAAATTAAATAACATCCAATACCTATTACACTCAATAACTGTCTGTGCCACCTTTAGCTTCAATGACTCCTACCAAACGCTTCCTGTAGTAGTTGATCAGTCTCTCACGTCACTGTGGAGGAGTTTTGTCACACTCTTCACTCTTCTATCAGAACTGCTTTAACTCAGTGACATTTGTGGGTTTTCAAGCATGAACTGCTTGTTTCAAGTCCTGCCGCAACATCTCAATTGGGGTTCGGTCATGTAGAATTGATTGTGTGTTTTGGATCATTGTCTTGCTGCATGACCCAGCTGAGCTTCAGCTTCAACTCAGACGGATGGCCTGATATTCACCTGTAGAATTCTCTGATACAGAGCAGAATTCATGGTTCCTTCTATAAGACAAGTCGTCCAGGTCCTGAGGCAGCAAAGCATCCTCAAACCATAACACTACCACCACCACGCTTGACCGTTGGTATGATGTTCTTACTGTGGAATGCAGTGTTTGGTTTTCTCCAGCCATAATGGGAACCATGTCATCCAAGAAGTTATACTGTTGACTCATTGTCTATATAACATTCTTCCAAGAGTCTTGATGATCATCCAGGGTCACTTCCTCCACAGCGATATGAGAGAATGGACGCATTTAGTTGGAGTCATTGCAGTTCAAGGTGGCACAACCAGTTATTGAGTGTAAGGGGGAAATTACTTTTTCACACAGGGGCATTGGGTGTTGCATCACTTTGTTCATTAAATATATAAAACAAGTATCATTTTTGTTGTTATTTGTAAACTCAGGTTCCCTTTATCTAATATTAGGTTATGGTTGAAGATCTGATAACATTCAGTATCAAAAATATGCAAAAGTAGAGAAAATCAGGCAAATACTTTTGTACCTTTTTTATTTATCCAGGTGAATCGATTTGAGAGCATAATTATTATTTACAATGACGGCCTAATAAGGGTCTGTTCTCCTCTAACCTACTTACTTGTCATATGTTCCTTGTTCTTTCATTCACATTTCAGTCAGTTAGTAGGATGTTTTCATCCAACTCAGAAATAAGTGCATTGCAGTGAGCAGAAACATGTTCTAGAAGAATGCAACAGGAAGACTTAAGCACGAAATAACAAGAACATAATGTATGTTTTCTAGCCAGGCCTGTGCAGATCAGATTACCCAGCAGGCTTTGCTTTGTAGAATTATTAGGCCCCCTCCAGATTACAATCAGTTACATATTAACCTCCGTGTTGTGTTCCAGGAGTGTGCATGAGAGCATATATGGGTGTGTGTGTTTGTATTACACAGATATACACATGTGGTTTTAGTTAGAGATTTTCCCTACTGTAAGTGTCAGGTTAATGACTAACCTGTCAGTAGAGTCTTAATAACAGCCCTTAATTCCGCATTAGAGGGAGCATTTCTCACTCACCCTTTATTTCCCTCTCTCCAGATGCCCTATCCCCCTTTCCCTCCCTCCAGATGCCCTATCCCCCTTTCCCTCCCTCCAGATGCCCTATCCCCCTTTCCCTCCCTCCAGATGCCCTATCCCCCTTTCCCTCTCTCCAGATGCCCTATCCCCCTTTCCCTCTCTCCAGATGCCCTATCCCCCTTTCCCTCCCTCCAGATGCCCTATCCCCCTTTCCCTTCCTCCAGATGCCCTATCCCCCTTTCCCTCTCTCCAGATGCCCTATCCCCCTTTCCCTCTCTCCAGGTGCCCTATCCCCCTTTCCCTCTCTCCAGATGCCCTATCCCCCTTTCCCTCCCTCCAGATGCCCTATCCCCCTTTCCCTCCCTCCAGATGCCCTATCCCCCTTTCCCTCTCTCCAGATGCCCTATCCCCCTTTCCCTTTCCCCTGTATTCTCCCTCTCTTCCTGGCTATTCTATTCCCCACCTTTCCCCCCTGAACCTCTATCTACCTCACCATCTATCTACCTCACCATCTATCTACCTCACCATCTATCTTCCTCACCATCTATCTTCCTCACCATCTATCTTCCTCACCATCTATCCTTTCTATTTCTCTCTATTCCCTCTCTCTCCTTCTCTTCCTGCTCTCCCTCTCTTCCTGCTCTCCCTCTCTTCCTGCTCTCTCTTCTCTCACTCTCACTCTCTCACACACACACACACTCGCACACACACTCACACACGCACACACACACACACACACACACTCGCACACACACTCACACACACACACACACACACTCGCACACACACTCACACACACACACACACACACACACACACACACACACACACACACACACACACACACACACACACACACACACACACACACACACACACACACACACACACACACACACTAGGTAGCAGTGATGGTCTATAGACATAGATGGAACCTTTCTCTCCTGCCGTGTCCGTGTCCCTCTGCTGGGCTGTAAAATGTATTTTCTCCAATCAATCACCTCTCCGTTTCCCCCTCTCCGTTTCCCCCTCTCTGTTTCCCCCTCTCCGTTTTTCCCTCTCGTACTTTGTCACTAATCACTTTCCACTTTCACTCATTTGTGTTATTTTCCACCTAGTACCACAGTCTAATGTGATGTTCCTATTATAAGGAGGTAGTACATGGTCATAAGGCTAACGATGCATTATAACTGCAGGGTTTTAGTGTTACATTCACACTTCAGAAAACAAAGGAAAGGAGGGGTGCTCAACAACAAAATCATGAGAACGGCTTACCAAGAAAAACTTCCAAAATGACTAATTCGAGGTAACAAGAAGTTGGAGCACAGTTAAAACACGGACTATGTTTATTTCCACTGCATCAAAGCCGACCATGGCTCACCTTCCTCCCTGTGCTTTGTAGCCATAGAACATTGTTTAAATTGGGTCAAACGTTGTGGGTAGCCTTACACAAGCTTTCCACAATAAGTTGGGTGAATTTTGGCCCATTCCTCCTGACAGAGCTGGTGTAACTGAGCCCCCCCCCCTCTCTTCCCTCCCTCTCCCCCCTCCCCATCCAGGTCCACAGTAATAACCGTCACACCCAGGGTGTGAGGGTCTTCAGTAAGGTAGATTGTCAGTTTAAACCTGGCCTCTTACTCCCCTGGTCCTCGCCCCCCCTCTCCCTGGCTGTACCTCTAGAGGACCTGAAGGACCCCTCCTCACGCCCCATCTCCCTGCCCCTGGGGGGTCGCCCTGCCCAGATCTTACGCTGCCAGTTTGCCTTCGCAGACCGATGGATGCTCATCTCTGAGATCTCCTTCTACTCCGGTATGTTCAGGGTATTGCTCTCTTTCATTCTCACTCCTCTTCTCTCCTTTTCTCATTATCTCTGTCATTTTAACATTATCTCTCTGATTCAGTCTCTCTCTCCCCTTCTACTCTGTGGGATTCATGGTTCTCTGATTGTCTTAGGAAGTAGATCATCCTATTCTTGTTTATCCCCATCTCTCTCTCAGAGCCGTACGGGGAGGGTGTCGACCCCATGGACACGGGCTCTGCTCTTCCTGCTCCTCCGGTCTCCTCCGCTACTCCTCGTCCTCCTCCTGTCTTCCCCTCCTCCGTCAGCCCCGCCCTCAACCACAACTCCTCCAACTTCACTAGCGTTCCCTCAGGTGAGTCGCCTCTCTTTCACCACTTGTACCTCTACCTCTCATCCCCCTCTATTCCATTCATCCCCCTTTCGTCCCACTCTCCTCTCATCCCTCATCCTTTCCCCTTACTTCCCACCTTCCCCATTTTCACCCCTCCTCCATTCCCATTCCATTCTCCTCTCCCCTTTCTCCTCCTCTTTTCCCTCTTGCCCCTCGACCCACCCGTTGTGATGAGTGTGGGCATGCAGTGTTCTAAGTCGTGTGTTTAAAGCATTTCCAGAAACATGCAATGACAAAAAAGACAGGGTATAAGAAGTAACCACACCATAGAAAGGAGCCATGTGTGAGGCGCCTCCTCCTCTGTCCATCATGCTGTGTTAAAACCCCTGGCCTCAGTCCAACCTAACACAACAGCCATCTACACTGCAGCTTTGTCTGGCAACATGGTCGTCTACACTGCAGCGTTGTCTGGCAACATGGTCGTCTGCACTGCAGCTTTGTCTGGCAACATGGTCGTCTACACTGCAGCTTTGTCTGGCAACATGGTCATCTACACTGCAGCGTTGTCTGGCAACATGGTCGTCTACACTGCAGCTTTGTCTGGCAACATGGTCGTCTACACTGCAGCGTTGTCTGGCAACATGGTCGTCTGCACTGCAGCTTTGTCTGGCAACATGGTCGTCTACACTGCAGCTTTGTCTGGCAACATGGTCATCTACACTGCAGCGTTGTCTGGCAACATGGTCGTCTACACTGCAGCTTTGTCTGGCAACATGGTCGTCTACACTGCAGCTTTGTCTGGCAACATGGTCGTCTACACTGCAGCTTTGTCTGGCAACATGGTCGTCTACACTGCAGCTTTGTCTGGCAACATGGTCGTCTACACTGCAGCTTTGTCTGGCAACATGGTCGTCTACACTGCAGCGTTGTCTGGCAACATGGTCGTCTACACTGCAGCTTTGTCTGGCACATGGTCGTCTACACTGCAGCGTTGTCTGGCAACATGGTCGTCTACAGAATAATCATCTTTATTGTCCACGTGGAGTTGGACATCTCATATGCTACATATCATCACTCTCATGCTTTTCAGTACCTTGAGAGGAACTCTCTCTTCTCCTCTGTCTTATCACTCCTTCCATCCCTCGTTCCTCCAGAACCCCCCACCACCAACCCCATGATGGACAACACGGGTAACAGCACACTGTCAGGTGAGAGAGGGAGGGAGAGGGGGGGTGGAAAGAGGGAAAGGACATTTCCCCTGATAACTGGTCTGTTTAACACAGCTTAGAGCTGTCCTGAGACCACGGGTTCAGAAGGAGGGATGAAGGGCAGGGGGGAAGGATGAACCGGTGGAGTTAATGTTTTGACTCTGGGCTAAAGAGTGTAACACACTTAACACAGCATGTTGCTTTGTGGTACCTAATCATATTCACATACAACAACACCACTGCTTCCTTCCTGTGATCTCCCTAACTGCATGTTGACGGAACCACTGTGGAACTAAGGAACATCAGATCATGGAACACCAGACAATTCCAGGCCTTTTTAGAGGGCGGCAGTGGGTTCCACTGTGGTGGGTGTGTAGTGCTATGTCTGTCTTAACGGCTATGGTTCTGTGGCTTTGGATGTGTTTGTTTGAGTATATGCGCATGCCGAGAGAGATCTCACTTTACAACACTGTTTTGCGTGTTTGAGCTGAACTCATAAACTGTGTGCATTCTATTTCCTATATAATCAGAGCTGCTGCTCTCATGCAAGGTCATCTGGAACAGAAAACACAGCTAAAACATTCTGTCCCCAAGACCAGCCCTGAGGCTTTCACAGACCTCCCCGGCATGAGCGCACACACACACACACACACACACACCAGACAGTCCGTGAGCTTAATTAAAGTATTTGGGTGTGACAGACAGGTGCGTTCTTAGCAGCTCCCTCTCTGCCTATACAGACCGTGCTAATACACAGACTGCAAAGCACATTAACACTTACACATTTACTGATGAAATAATGACTCTCTCACGTACCACATACAGCTCTGGAAAAAATTGAGAGCACTGCAAAAGTATCTGTTTCTCTGGTTTGACTATTTATAGGTATGTGTTTGGGTAAAATTAACATTTGAGTTTTATTCTATAAACTACTGACAACATTTCTCCCAAATTCCAAATAAAAATATTGTCATTTAGAGCATTTATTTGCAGTGTCTCACACCCACTGTGAAATGTGGTGGAGGATTGGTGATGATCTGGGGGTGCTTCAGCACCTTTGTGAAGGACGCATGAATCAAGCCACGTACAACGTTGCCCTGGAAGAAAACTAGCTTCCTTCTGCTCTGACAATGTTCCCCAACTCTGAGGATTGTTTTTTCCAGCAGGTCAATGCTCCATGCCACACAGCCAGGTCAATCAAGGTGTGGATGGACGACCACCAGATCAAGACCCTGTCATGGACAGCCCAATCTCCAGACCTGAACCCCATTGAAAAACACTGCATCTTTTTTGTTATTTTGGCCAGTTGTAAATGAAAAAAAATGTATTTGGGAGAAATATTGTCAGTAGTTTATAGAATAAAACTCAAATGTTAATTTTACCCAAACACAGACCTATAAATAGTCAAACCAGAGAAACAGGTAATTTTGCAGTGCTCTCAATGTTTTCCACAGCTGTATACTGTCGCAAACACACACATGCACTTCATTACATTTATGTTCTTCTCAGGGGCCGACTTCGATGCTGTGACCCCAGGGGCGGGCCTTCCTGTCGCCAAGGACGACAGCAGCAACACAGCCATCCTGATTGGCTGCCTGGTGGGCATCATCCTGCTGCTATTGACTGTGATCGCTGTCATTCTGTGGAGGCAATACTGGAAGAAGATACTGGGCAAGGTGATGGAGGAAGGCTTTCAGCATGACTTTCAAAATATCTACCACTATCTGTCTCACGTATCTTCACATTCTTACTTAATGTGCGTGTTGGCCTTTCAGGTTCAAATTAGTCTGTCCAGTAACGTGTGAGAATGTGTGTGTCGCGTGTGTGTGTGTTTTGCTAACCCTCTCCTTGTCCTCTCCAGGCCCAGGGCAGTCTGTCCAGTGACGAGCTGCGTGTCCATCTGTCCGTCCCCTCGGACAACGTGGTGATCAACAACACACACAGCTACTCCAGCCGCTACCAGCGTATACACACTTTCCCTGACGACAGGGAGCGCTGCGACGGAGAGGGAGAGTACCAGGAGCCCAGCGCACTGCTCCGACCACTAGGACAAGACAGCACCGGACGAGACAGCACCGGTAAGACATGGTTGCAGTAAGACCGCAAACACACTAAGAGAGTGTCAGTTTGACACACAGTTAGAGAGAAAGACACAGACAGGCAGACACACACAGACAGGCAGACACACACAGACAGATATACAGACTGGCAGACAGACAGACACATTGAACTGGTACTGGAGAATGTGCTGTATTATTACAAGAAAGAACATCAAATCTAGCAACTGCTATATCAATTAGCCAGTTGATTTGGCTAGAAAAAGAGAACGTGGTAAACACACAAAGGAGATGTGGTACAGTAAACACACAAAGGAGATGTGGTACAGTAAACACACAAAGGAGATGTGGTACAGTAAACACACAAAGGAGATGTGGTACAGTAAACACACAAAGGAGATGTGGTACAGTACAGTAAAGACACAAAGGAGATGTGGTATAGTACAGTAAACACACAAAGGAGATGTGGTACAGTACAGTAAACACACAAAGGAGATGTGGTATAGTACAGTAAACACACAAAGGAGATGTGGTACAGTACAGTAAACACACAAAGGAGATGTGATACAGTACAGTAAACACACAAAGGAGATGTGGTATAGTACAGTAAACACACAAAGGAGATGTGGTACAGTAAACACACAGAAGATGTGGTACAGTAAACACACAGAAGATGTGGTACAGTACAGTAAACACACAAAGGAGATGTGGTACAGTAAACACACAGAAGATGTGGTACAGTACAGTAAACACACAAAGGAGATGTGGTACAGTACAGTAAACACACAAAGGAGATGTGGTACAGTACAGTAAACACACAAAGGAGATGTGGTATAGTACAGTAAACACACAAAGGAGATGTGGTACAGTACAGTAAGCACACAAAGGAGATGTGGTACAGTACAGTAAACACACAAAGGAGATGTGGTATAGTACAGTAAACACACAAAGGAGATGTGATATAGTACAGTAAACACACAAAGGAGATGTGGTACAGTAAACACACAGAAGATGTGGTACAGTAAACACACAGAAGATGTGGTACAGTACAGTAAACACACAAAGGAGATGTGGTACAGTAAACACACAGAAGATGTGGTACAGTACAGTAAACACACAAAGGAGATGTGGTACAGTAAACACACAAAGGAGATGTGGTACAGTAAACACACAAAGGAGATGTGGTACAGTAAACATACAAAGGAGATGTGGTACAGTAAACACACAAAGGAGATGTGGTATAGTACAGTAAACACACAAAGGAGATGTGGTATAGTACAGTAAACACACAAAGGAGATGTGGTACAGTACAGTAAACACACAAAGGAGATGTGGTACAGTAAACACACAGAAGATGTGGTACAGTAAACACACAGAAGATGTGGTACAGTACAGTAAACACACAAAGGAGATGTGGTACAGTAAACACACAGAAGATGTGGTACAGTACAGTAAACACACAAAGGAGATGTGGTACAGTAAACACACAAAGGAGATGTGGTACAGTAAACACACAAAGGAGATGTGGTACAGTAAACATACAAAGGAGATGTGGTACAGTAAACACACAAAGGAGATGTGGTATAGTACAGTAAACACACAAAGGAGATGTGGTATAGTACAGTAAACACACAAATGAGATGTGGTACAGTACAGTAAACACACAAAGGAGATGTGGTACAGTACAGTAAACACACAACACATCAAACACTAAAACTAAACATGACACCATCAGATCCTGCTGATAGACACAGACAGGCAAATAGGGGGGACACACCCACACACACACACACACACACACACACACACACACACACACACCCACCCACACAGGGCATAAGAGACCTATTGTTGACTGATGGGAAGGAAAGAGGAAGAGAGAGAGAGAGCATTCCTAGTTGCTCCGCGCTGCAGGCGGCCACTATGCTGTCTTTACTATCCACTGTGTCAGATTTGAACAGTGTCACATATTATACAGAAGAATAACAATATCACAGGAACATTATTATGCTGAATAACAGAAATATTATCCTCCCACATGTACATTATACCCCTGTGGTTGTTACGTTTGTTCATTGTCTGAGTTGTGTTAACCTTGCCTGGTCTTTGCTCTGCAGACCTGTTCTGTTCTCCCCAACTTAATGCATCCTCCCCTTGTATTGTCACTGGTATGCTGTGTTTCGCTACCTTGTGTTGCGTTGTGTTGTGTTTTTGTTGTGCTGTGTTGTGCTGTTTGCCTTGTCGTGTATATTGCATGTTTGCCTTATTTTGTGTTGTGTGCCTTGGTTTGTGTGTGTGTGTGTGTGTGTGTGTGTGTGTGCTCCATGTGTGTCCCCCCAGCCTTGCTGTTAAACAACCCAGCCTATGACCTCCTCCTGTCAGATCAGAGGCAGCATGGCTCAGGCTCCTCGTGGCCCCTAACCGTCCCTATGGCCAGGGCCAGCTCCTCTCACCCTCAGGAGAAGAGCCTCAATAATGGGGCCCAGGGTAAGAGCCTCTGACTGGGGGGAAATACCAGGATTCACCCCCTTCCTGGAGCTCCATGGAGCTGGAATCATACTGTCTAGAATAACAGTAACATCAGGGCTGAGCATGTGTTTGATTATGAACCGTTTGTCTATCACCTTCTCACTGCATCAATTCACTCCATTTTGTGTAGTGCTTTAAGCATAATAAAGTCATTTGCCTCAAAATGCTTGTGACAAAGGCCTGAGCACGCCTCTCTCAACTCTTCCATCCCTCTCTCCACTCCTCTATCCCTCCTTTCGCAACTTCTTCCCTCCTCCCCCTCCCTCCAGGCTGTGGTATGGACTTGGAGAAGGGCTTGCCCCCCACCCAGGAGGAGCCTCCCCCGTACCCCGATGCCCCACCCTACCCGGCCCTGTCTCCCCCCTTCCCCGCCAGCGTGCCCCACTATGCAGAGGCGGACATCGTTAGCCTGCAGGGCGTCAGGTAGGAGGGTTAAATCACCATTACAAACCCACCTTTTTAACTTGGACTTGAATCAGTGATCTTTCTTTGTTTTTATGTTCTTTTATTCATATTGTATTGCCTTTGTGTTTCTACCCTAAAGTGTGTTGTGATTTTAAATGCACTTTCAATACACTTAGCTGTGATTTGTCTTGTCAGTGGTAACAACACGTATGCAGTGCCAGCCCTGACCTCCCCCAGCCCCACTGCAGCAGACTGCACCCCCCTGCCTGAACTGCCCCGACACTGTCTGGTTTTCAAGGAGAAACTGGGAGAAGGACAGTTTGGAGAGGTGTGTATGCCTGTGTGTGTGTGCTTGTTTGTATGTGTAGATGTGTTTAACTATACTGAGTGTGTGTGTGTGCGTGTGTATGTGCAAGTGTGTGTTAGCTTGACAACTCACTAAATTCTTCCGCTGCTCTATCGTTCACTACATTCTGTAGTCTGAGACTGGCATCATTGAAGTCATTTGTGGCGATGCGGGGTGGTTTTCTGATCATGTGAGACAGTGGCTATACTTGGATTTTTAGTTGTGGTTGTTGGTTGTCTGAAGGTATCTTTTTCTGTTTGTTCCTTCCTCAGGTGCACCTGTGTGAGATAGAGAGCCCTCAGGAACTGCCTAACCTGGAGTTCCCTTTCAACGTGAGGAAAGGACGCCCTCTGCTGGTGGCTGTTAAGATACTGCGTCCTGACGCCTCCAAGAACGCCAGGTCTGTCTCAGGATAGTTAATCTAAATCATTTAGCGAACAATTATCATTTTAAGACCTATTAAGAACATCTAATTTTGGTCCTAAAGTTGAGTTTTTCTTTCTCAGTCTGTCTCTCTCACTCCATCTCTTCTCTTTTAGCTTTTTCTCATTTCAATTGTTGATCTCTCTCTCCTCCACCCCCCCCACTCGCTCCTATCTCTCTCTCTCCCTCCCTCCTAGGAATGACTTCCTAAAGGAGGGGAAGATTCTGTCTCGTCTGAAGGACCCCAACATCATCCGTCTGTTGGGAGTGTGTGTGAGCAGCGACCCTCTCTGTATGGTCACAGAGTACATGGAGAGTGGGGACCTCAACCAGTACCTCTCACACAGAGTCCTGCTGGACAAGACCGGACCCACACACAACACCCCCACCATCAGGTAATACGCACACATAGTACACACACAGTACACACACACACAGACGCACATAGTATACACACACACATAGTACACACAGTCACACACACATTTTCACAAAGACAGATGCATATATACACAAACACCTTTCCACCTGCATCTGAAATATTGTATTTCTGCCTCTTATCTCTTCTCTTCCACCACACATCCCTCCCTCTCAGTTACCCTGCTCTGATCGCCATGGCCAGTCAGATAGCTTCAGGGATGAAGTTTCTGTCGTCTCTGAACTTCGTGCACCGTGACCTGGCCACAAGAAACTGCCTGGTGGGGGGTGAGAAGGGCGAGAGCGGGGGCGACCGGGGCGGGGAGAGACCCATCAAGATCGCCGACTTTGGGATGAGCAGAAACCTGTACGCTGGAGACTACTACCGCATCCAGGGGCGAGCCGTGCTGCCTATACGATGGATGGCCTGGGAGTGTATACTGATGGTGAGAGGACACACAGGGAGAGAGAGGGGCGAGGAAGGAGAGAGAGGGGCGGGCCGTGCTGCCTATACGATGGATGGCCTGGGAGTGTATACTGATGGTGAGAGGACACAGGGAGAGAGAGGGGCGAGGAAGGAGAGAGAGGGGCGGGCCGTGCTGCCTATACGATGGATGGCCTGGGAGTGTATACTGATGGTGAGAGGACACACAGGGAGAGAGAGGGGCGAGGAAGGAGAGAGAGGGGTGGGCCGTGCTGCCTATACGAGGGATGGCCTGGGAGTGTATACTGATGGTGAGAGGACACACAGGGAGAGAGAGGGGCGAGGAAGGAGAGAGAGGGGGGGGCCGTGCTGCCTATACGATGGATGGCCTGGGAGTGTATACTGATGGTGAGAGGACACACAGGGAGAGAGAGGGGCGAGGAAGGAGAGAGAGGGGCGGGCCGTGCTGCCTATACGATGGATGGCCTGGGAGTGTATACTGATGGTGAGAGGACACACAGGGAGAGAGAGGGGCGAGGAAGGAGAGAGAGGGGCGGGCCGTGCTGCCTATACGATGGATGGCCTGGGAGTGTATACTGATGGTGAGAGGACACACAGGGAGAGAGAGGGGCGAGGAAGGAGAGAGAGGGGCGGGCCGTGCTGCCTATACGATGGATGGCCTGGGAGTGTATACTGATGGTGAGAGGACACACAGGGAGAGAGAGGGGCGAGGAAGGAGAGAGAGGGGTGGGCCGTGCTGCCTATACGATGGATGGCCTGGGAGTGTATACTGATGGTGAGAGGACACACAGGGAGAGAGAGGGGCGAGGAAGGAGAGAGAAGGGCGAGGAAGGAGAGAGAGGGGTGGGCCGTGCTGCCTATACGATGGATGGCCTGGGAGTGTATACTGATGGTGAGAGGACACACAGGGAGAGAGAGGGGCGAGGAAGGAGAGAGAAGGGCGAGGAAGGAGAGAGAGGGGTGGGCCGTGCTGCCTATACGATGGATGGCCTGGGAGTGTATACTGATGGTGAGAGGACACACAGGGAGAGAGAGGGGCGAGGAAGGAGAGAGAGGGGCGGGCCGTGCTGCCTATACGATGGATGGCCTGGGAGTGTATACTGATGGTGAGAGGACACACAGGGAGAGAGAGGGGCGAGGAAGGAGAGAGAGGGGTGGGCCATGCTGCCTATACGAGGGATGGCCTGGGAGTGTATACTGATGGTGAGAGGACACACAGGGAGAGAGAAGGGCGAGGAAGGAGAGAGAGGGGTGGGCCGTGCTGCCTATACGATGGATGGCCTGGGAGTGTATACTGATGGTGAGAGGACACACAGGGAGAGAGAGGGGCGAGGAAGGAGAGAGAGGGGCGGGCCGTGCTGCCTATACGATGGATGGCCTGGGAGTGTATACTGATGGTGAGAGGACACACAGGGAGAGAGAGGGGCGAGGAAGGAGAGAGAGGGGCGGGCCGTGCTGCCTATACGATGGATGGCCTGGGAGTGTATACTGATGGTGAGAGGACACACAGGGAGAGAGAGGGGCGAGGAAGGAGAGAGAGGGGCGGGCCGTGCTGCCTATACGATGGATGGCCTGGGAGTGTATACTGATGGTGAGAGGACACAGGGAGAGAGAGGGGCGAGGAAGGAGAGAGAGGGGCGAGGAAGGAGAGAGAGGCATAAAGAAAACAAGAGGGAAGATATGAGGACATTACAAAAGAAAGAAACAAAATGGTGGGACAACTAGTAAGTTAGCAGTGGTAAATAAGTAACTAACCAGTAACTAACAGGTAGTGTGTGTCTCTGCAGGGGAAGTTCACCACAGCCAGTGACGTGTGGGCGTTTGGTGTGACTCTGTGGGAGATGCTGAGTGTGTGTCAGGAGCAACCCTACTCCAACCTGACTGATGAACAGGTCATAGACAACGCCGGAGAGTTCTTCAGGGACCACGGAAGACAGGTACACACACTCATACACAGGCTCATACAGTACAGTAGCAGTACATTTAAGTAGATGGAATGTGTAACCCTCATCTCTCCCTCCTCCCTTTTGTCTCCCCCCTCCACCTCCCCCTTTCTATCTTTCTCCCCCATCCCTCCTCTCTCCCCCATCCCCAGGTGTATTTGAGCAGGCCAGATGTGTGTCCTCAGGGTCTCTATGACCTCATGCTGAGCTGCTGGAACCGGGACTGCAAGCTCCGCCCATCATTTGCCCACATTCACTCCTTCCTCACAGAGGATGCCATGAACATGGTGTAGAGAGAGAGAGGAATGGAAGAGTGAGATGGAGAGGGGGATGAGAGACAGCTCCTCCAACCTTCATTCCGCCATTCATCGTAGAGATGAGTGCTTTGAGCGAGGGATGTGTGTAGAAGTGGTGGAGGTGTAGAGGGAGAGGTGTGCAGTAGAGGGACGGGTGCCTGCTTGTATATTTTGTATTTCTCAATGATGGGCGGATGAGGCTGAGACACCGCTGGTTCGGTTTTCACTCCCACGAGACAGACCCCAACCCAAACCCCTTTACCCCCCCCCTCCCCCCCTGAGTCGTCTCTAGAGCGTCTTGATAAGAATGTAACACAACACAATGGTTGGTGCGGTGGTGGGTTGGTGTCTGATTCTGCATAGTGCTTCCAGGACCACCGATGGTCTGTCAATGGTCTGCTAGCGAACACAGGGAAGCTGTTAGACGTATGGGGAGGCGATGTCACAATGCTTGGTAATGTAGATGAAGCTAAAATGAATTTGTAACGCTGAATAACGTTTCTCAAAGAATATCAACAATACCAATCTGATTATGCATCAATGTCAGACATTAATACTCTGACACTCATAGTTTAAATAGCATATTAACATTTTGGGATAAACTTAACACATCATCCTATATAGATATTTTATTACTTGACCTGCTAATGTTTTTGGTATTGTATAAATTATGTGCTAGGGTTACTGGTGAAGGTCTATATATATTCTCATACTGTCAACATTTCTCCATCTCAAAACGGTACACACACATTTTTCACACAGAGGTGAAATTGCACACAAGGTTTGCTGTCTTAGTACTATATAGAAAACGAGTATGTCCCAGTATATTTCACTAGTTTTCAGTATATAACCCAGTTCTTCCCAGCCCCAAACCCTCCATCCCAGACCCCAGTCTAAGGTTGTCTCTAGTCTCATGGAACCAGACGAGTGTGGCTGAATATTGCATTATATTCCTCTGGCCTACCCGTTAAAGTCTGGCAAGCAGAATGATGGTATCTCATACACAGGCCAGTAGCAGACACAGCAACAGCTGTTCCACCAGCAGTCTGTAACACCAGGCATTAGACACACACACACAATGCTGTCAGTCAGTCAGCTGCTCAGCCCAGAGACTATATTCTGCCTCCCTCTCCACCCAACTCAGTATCTCACCACTCCGTAAGCCTTTCATTCTGCAGTCTCACTCATATCTCTCACAACTGATCCACTCTGAGCTGTAACTATGGAGTTATACTGGACCGATGTGAACTGATCTGGACTCGATGACTCTTTCCAGGACAGGAAGTGTGTGGTAGTTACTCTACCAGACCTCCAAACTGAAACCCTTTGGACCTCCGGAGCCAGAGAGAACTGACTGGTGTCACGTGACGTGAGCCTCACTGCCTGAGAGAACAGGTACAGTAAGGGAGGTGCTACAACCAATGAGATTTGAGACATCCTTCCTTATGGGAGCTGGAATAGTATAGCCCACAGCAACACACACTGAAAGACAGACAACACTGCCTGTGCTGTGACATCAAATGTGAAACTGACAGTTGTGATTGGTGACTAGCTGATGGAACAGCATAACATGGATGGACAGATGGATTGACGACTAGAGGGGAGTGGGGGCTGATATATGTAAATGACCATTTTCATGTGTAAGTGAGGTGAGCGATGTGATTTTCTACCAGCGATGGATAGCGGAGCTGGGTCTGACTCAGTGACCCAGATGCAAAAAGGAGGTTCATGTATATGTCCAATACACTACCAGCTGCACTTTAAAGGCTGTTTCTGGCTGCACGCCCCAATACCTGCATTAGAATTGTAGAGTCTTGGGGCATAGTTACAGTACTTGTAGTTGAACAACTAATTAACGACACTTTGAGTAGCTCCCCCAACAGTATCATGTTGGTATGCCAGTCTGGATGTTGGAGCGTACAGACAGTCTGTATCCCCTTGGTGTTAGAACCGATAGCAGTCCAACATGGCATTGCTGGTCAAAATAGATGTAGTTCTAAACAGAAAAACAGGTCAGTGTCTTGTGATTTATCATCTTAAAGTTGATCATGTATTCATGATTCATTTCAGTGGATTGTTGTTCAAATAGAACTGCCTCATAAAAGGTGTTGTCAAGGAGGAAAATAAAGGTTTGGAAAACCTCTGTCTGCTTTATGAGGAAAGGTAGAGCACACCAAATGCTTTCTGCCAGTGTTACATAGATACCCAGCAATAGGGAAACGATCAGACCGAATGGTTAAAACGTCAATCACAACGGATTTAAACACTCATGAGAAGAGGAGCACTAACAACTGTATCAAAAGCTTTCTAGTTTGTCAGTAACCTTTCATCTACATTATCCCAACATAAGCTGCCCGTGGTGGACTCTGCCTCACTGAGTGTAGTTCTGCATAATGTGTCAGGCTTAATCAAGATGATCAAATAATCCTTGTTTACTGATTGAATGAGTGCGAATGGTGGTGCCATACGAATGTGTGTCTCGATTGACCTTTTTTGATACACTGTAGCCCAACTAAACCCATATTTGTATATATATTTCCTGTATATGTACTTAGAATCTCCTTGTTGTCAGTGATGCTGTCATCCTTTGTCTTAGAATATGTACACATCATCAGGTTCATCTTCAAAGGACAGAATTGTTATTTTGTTGTCTAATATATGGAATTTCTTTGTTACAGTTGGTCTCTTTTTGTTCCTCTGTAGAAAGCTTGCTACCTTACCTTGATGCCATTATAATTCATTGTGTTGTCTATTTTTGTAGTTTTAATAAAGTTAACCTTTCCAAATAAAGCAAGGAAGAATGTTTTGTCATTAAAACACACACACACACACACACACACACACACTGAAGAAACAACACATGTAGAGGACAAAGGGTTTGAGTTAGGAAAGAGCGTTTGTGTTTATATAAATGTTACAATAATTTCATAACTTAGTGCACTTGAATTCAAAGTTTACACTACAGTGCCTTGCAATAGTATTCATCCCCCTTGGTGTTTTTACTATTTTGTTGCATTACAACCTGTAATTTAAATGGATTTCATGTAATGGACATACAAAATAGTCCAAATTGGTGAAGTGAAATTTAAAAAAATTACTTGCTTCAAAAAAATAAAAAAACGTAAAAGTGGTTTGTGTATATGTATTCACCCCCTTTGTTATGAAGCCCCTAAATAAGATCTGGTGCAACCAACTACCTTTAAAAAAAGTCATATAATTAGTTAAATAAAGTCCACCTGTGTGCAATCTAAGTGTCACATGATCTCAGTGTGTATATATATATATATACACATATATATATATATACATACATACATACACACACACCTGTTCTGAAAGGCCCCAAAGTCTGTAACACCACAAAGACCAAGGAGGTCAGGGACAAAGTTGTGGAGAAGTACAGATCAGGGTTGAATTATAAAAAAATATCCCAAACTTTAAAACATCCCACAGAGCACCATTAAATCCATTATAAAAAAATTGAAAGAATATGGCGCCAAAACTCACAGACCAGGTAAGGAGGGCATTAATCAGAAAGGTAACAAGAGAGCAAAGATAACCCTGAAGGAGCTGCAAAGCTCCACAGCGGAGATTGGAGTATCTGTCCATAGGACCACTTTAAGCCGTACACTCCACAGAGCTGGGCTTTATGGAAGAGTGTCCAGAAAAAAGACATTGTTAAAGAAAAAAAAATAAGCAAACACGTTTGGTGTTCGCCAAAAGGCATTTGTGGGAGACTCCCCAAACATATGGAAGAAGGTTCTCTGGTCAGATGAGACTATAACTGTCCATCAAGGAAAACACTGTCTGGTGCAAACCCAAAACCTCTCATCACTCCGAGAACACCATGTTTTTCATCAGCAGGGACTGGGGAAACTGGTCAGAATTGAAGGAATGATGGATGGTGCTAAATATAGGGAAATTCTTGAGGGGAAACCTGTTTCAGTCTTCCAGAGATTTGAGACTGGGACAATGACCCTAAGCATACTGCTAAAGCAACATTTAAATGTCTTGGAATGGCCTAGTCAAAGCCCAGACCTCAATCCAATTGAGAATCTGTGGTATGACTTAAAGATTGCTGTACACCAGCGGAACCCATCCAACTTGAAGGAGCTGGGGCAGATTTGCCTTGAAGAATGGGCAAAAATCCCAGTGGCTAGATGTGCCAAGCTTATAGAGACATATCCCAAGAGACTTGCAGCTGTAATTGCTGCAAAAGGTGGCTCTACAAAGTACTGACTTTAGGGGGGGGGGGGGGGGTGAATAGTTATGCACGCTCAAGTTCAGTTTTTGTCTTATTTCACAATAAAAAAATATGTTGCATCTTCAAAGTGGTAGTCATGTGTAAACCCCCCCAAAATCTATTTTAATTCCAGATTGTAAGGCAACAAAATAGGAAAAATGTCAAGGGGGGTGAATACTTTCGCAAGCCACTGTACATGGAAGGCCAGGCATTATCTTGACAAGTCAACAAAGCATAGACGGAAATACAATCACAGAAATCATATTTAACTAAGAGCAGCTACAGGACAGAAAAAGGTTAAAAGTCACAAATCATTGACATTATGACGTAATATACAGGTGTGTGCATAAGTGAAAGCAGTAGTATTGGTTTGGTGAAATTGGCTTTCATTAATATCTTTAGAACATAGAATGCCTCTATAGGTTGTCACAATGTTTAACGTGGGGTGAAAGTTTAGCCTTTAGGTTGAGAGAAAAATGGGAATCTTTCAACTTAGTCAGGCACTTGACGGTAACAAAATGCATAGACAGCCAGAGAGCATGTAAGCTTTGGGAAATTACAATCAGCTAGAGAGTAGTAGCTTCTAGAATCCTGAGTGGTGGTATAGAACACAGAAGGATTCTATTTCTATGGTATAGAACCAGTCCCTAACAAACCTTATACTACAAAAAGGATCAAACAGGGATGTGATCAGCACCACATAGAAAATCTGGAAAAATAAGACCAGTCTAATGATAAGATTACAATACAAAAGGATAGCTCCTGATTAACCAACACATCTGATTAAAATGTATATGGTCTACTCCAGTCTACAGAAGGTGCCTGTCTACCCCACTGGACCATACATGGAACTCCACTATAGTAGTGTCTGTAGCCTGGTCCCAGGTCTGGTTGTGCTTTTGCCTGTTCCATTGACATTGTTAAGGGAAACGTGTTTGGCTTGACAATTCGATAAGGAGTTGACAAGAGAGCAGAAACAGACTGGCACCCAGGCTAGTTTCCCCATTCCCCTCTCCTACACACATAACTTCACCTCAAACAGCACATCCACCAGACACCACGTGACTGACAGTACACCTGACCTAGATAAAGAGACCTCAGAGGTTAGTCTTCAGCAGGAAAACCCCAGTCCGCTCCCTCCCTCCCCCCACCCACTTCCTTCCTTCCTTCCAATCACTTCAGAAAATCTCCACCTTTATACAGTTGTAGCACAGTAGAAGCTCTGATCGAAGGCCTGTCTGTCTAATAAGTCTAGGGTTTAGAAACACACTGGAACTAAGCCATAATGGTGTACATGACAATCTGTCTGTTGGATAAACAACACTTTAGTAACAGAGAATCTGTAGTTCCTTGTTTTCTTTTGCTATGGAAAATTAGATTAGGTACCATCAAATTCAGTACTCCATTGATTGTGTCTATGCCAGTATTGTACCAACAGAGAGAAGAGGTTTAGTGCCAACCCATCATATAGTTTGTGATTTCATCCCACACATATGGCAGGGTCATGGCAAAAAGATCACAAATCAGCATTACCTGCATGCAACTTGGCTTCTACTGTAATATGGCTTGTATTGATATGATTCATTAAAAACACAAGGCACTGGCCATTCTAGAGGGCTAGAGATATCAGTAGACTGATCTAGGATCTACTGTCAGGGGAGCACATAATGGTAAACCACTTTGTCCATAAGTTGATAGACAGAGGTACTAGAATCCATAAGCAGGTAGAACATGTTTAATAACATGACTACCAGGACTACAATTAGCTAAAAAATAAATGAAGAAATGTCCACAGTGAAAGTAAAGAGCATTTCTTCTTCATTTGCAAAGCAATTGATAGCAACTAGCTAGCCAACCATGCTCAGAACAAGACAGGCTACCTTATAGAACAACTGCAAATGTCGACAAAACAATCAACTGACAAACCTCATACTGACACGATTATTTCCTATGAACAACAAAGAATGAAGAGAATGAAAACATCCTTTCTCAACCACATCCCAATGAAATAATACTCTATGAATTACAACTAAAACACAACTATGTGACAGTGGAACAGTTTATATGGACCCAGACCTGTAATAGAGGGAGACAGAAAGGCAGGCTTGAAGCAGTGATTAAAACACACTGAATAACGGATGGGGAAAAGAGGCTCGTTGCTACCAGAACTACTAAGGCTGTGTCATGCTAGCCCAAAGTGCTTTCCTTTCCTTCATCCAAGCTGATCTAACAGGGATATGAATGACCAGGAGACACAAACTCCCACAGTAGGCCTACAACATACAGCTTTGACCCATCCTTTGTTTCCAGATCAGTGCCAATGAGTGCCAACGACACATGCTCTAAGAAAGACTACCGTGCTAACACAGGCATGCAGACAGGCATGCAGACATAGACAGACAACTACACTAGGTAATAGTAATTATAGGCACAAGGAGGCAGTATGGAGTTCCTGGTCTGACGGTGCAGGCTGTCTCAGTCACTGGGCTCCATTCTCAGCCCATTCGGGTAGACAGGCCAACCTGTGGAAAGGGGAGAGAATGTCAGTGTTTGTCGACAAATACTGTATATGCACACACAAATACTGTATATGCACACACAAATACTGTATATGCACACACAAATACTATGTTCCTCTTTCTTCCACACACGCATTACACAGACCTGTGAGATGTTGATTCCAGTGAGTTTCTCCACAGCAGCTGGTAGTCTGGTCATGATGTCCAGAACCTCTCCGGTCAGCTTGGCAGCACCCACCTCACCGCCGCCGCTGGAAACCATGGTAACCTTCTGGGCCATGGAGAGGGGCCTGCTGATCTCCTCTGCTATCTAGAGGACAGGAGGAGTGATGGCAGCTTCAGGAAGAGAACAGCAGCAGACAGGACTGCAGTAAAAGTACACTACATGTCCATCTGTCATCTAATCAATCTGTCATCCATCTATCCTCATATCCACTGAATCTGACCATTTATCCATCCAATCTCTTCATCCATCGGCTTAAACTCTTAATCTACTGAATCACTCTCCCATCAATCCTTCTCCCTATCCATGCACCCTCCCATTCTCTAGTAGAACCAGTCCTGCTCTGTGTGACTGACCAGTGGTAGTTTCTCCAGCAGCATGTCCACCATGGCTCCCTCCCCGTACTGTTTAAAGGCCTCAGCCTTCTTAGCCATCTGCTCTGCCTCGGCACGACCCTTAGCCTCCAGAGCAAACGCCTCAGCATCGCCCCTCATCTACACAGACAGGACAGAGACAAGGAGAGAGAACACATAGTTCAAATAACCAAAGGGTGTATATACACAGAAGAAAAAATAAGAACACACTCAGTTGCCAGTTTGTTAGGTACACCCGGTACCGGGAGGGTCCAGAACAGCCTGAATTATTCGGGGCATGGAACCGTTGCTCAATAACTGGTATCAAGGGACTTAACTTGTGCCAAGAAAACATTCCCCACACCATTACACCACCCCCCCCCCCCCCAGACTGTACTGTTGACACCAGGCAGGAAGGGGCCATGGACTCATGCTACTTATGCCAAATCCTGACTCTGCGATCAGCATGACGCAACAGGAACCGGGATTCGTTGAGCTAGGCAATGTTTTTCCACTCCTCAATTGTCCAGTGTTGGTGATAGCGTGCCCACTGGAGCTGCTTCTTCTTGTTTTTAGCTGATAGAAGTGGAACCCAGTGTGGTCGTCTGCTGCAGTAGCCAATCCGTGACAAGGACCGGCGAGTTGTGCTTTCCGAGTTGCCGTTCTGCACACCACTGTTGTACTGTGTCGTTACTTGCCTGTTTGTGGCCCGCAAGACACAGGTGGGTGGTTGTGCTATGAAAAATGTATCCAAATGTGAAATGGACTGATAATTAGACTGATTAATAAGGATGTGTATAATATATGAAACAGGAAGAAAGAGAGAGAACTTATCCTAAAGTAAGGTTAAATTAAGGCAAGTAAGCGATGCCTACAAAGAAAGAGACAAGGAAGTTAGAATAGAGACAGGAAGAGGAACAGAGAACACCAACCTCAATATGGAGAGAGGGGAGGGAGAGAAAGAGAGCGAGCAGATGAATGAGAGGGTGGAAAGGACAGGCTGTCAGGGGAGAAGCTAGGACAGGAGGCATTTCAGACAGCTATTGTACTGGGGGTGAAAAGACTGATAACAGGAGTGACAGGAGAGTGGAGGGGAGTGATCGAGGGGTGCTGCTGAACTCACTCTGATGGACTCTGCCTCTGCCTCAGCCTCCATGATGAGCTGTGCACTGTGAAAGAGAGAAGGACAGAGACCTTTTGAGTTGAACAGAGTAGATGTTGGAGCACTAGAAAATTATCTTCCTCAGTTTAACAGGACTCTGTCCAGGACTACTGTAACTACTACGGAACAGAACATACCCACAGTGCTGACATACCCCCATCATTCCCCTTTTATGGCGACAATAGGGCCTTTATTTGCTGTATACATTAGAAGTATTGGAATTAGGCCAAAGCAGTATGTAAAGGAAATAGTGGTGAACTTGATCAAATGTCCTGGAGGGGGTGTATCTGACCGTTTCTGAAAGAAACAATTGCAAATTGTTGTGGACCTGTAAA
Source organism: Oncorhynchus clarkii lewisi (assembly GCF_045791955.1). NCBI lineage: Eukaryota > Metazoa > Chordata > Actinopteri > Salmoniformes > Salmonidae > Oncorhynchus > Oncorhynchus clarkii. The sequence goes on from NC_092148.1 coordinate 21,569,535, forward strand.
CAGATTGCTTGAACGCAATAATGTTTTGCAGTCACCCCCCCCCCCCCCCCCCCCCCGATCATAAATATGCTGCACTGCCCGCGAATTCTGAAACATGGTGTAACTGGGAAAAAATGACAACTACAGTAGGGTTACTAACAGCTGTAGCATACACACTTAAATACAAAACATCAACCACAGACTCAAATCAACTGTCTGTTATAAACTGTGCTCCCTGTTGGATGCATAGGCTAGCTAGAGCAAACTTTTACAATTATAATAGCCCATCTAATAGGTCCAATTAAAAATGAGAGATGTGCTCATGGTAATTTGTTAGGAATATGAACTCATGACCAGAAAATTAGGAATTTATTCTGCAATCATTATTTTAGAATGCAAAAATAACAGCAAATGATTGGATCTTGTTATTATATATTTAGCTACTTGTTTTTTAGTTATGAATAAGAGTATCATCATACAGTTGAAGTCAGAGGTTTACATACACCTTAGCCAAATACAATTAAACTCAGTTTTTCACAATTCCTGACATTTAATCCTAGTAAAAATTCCCCGTCTTGGGTCAGGTAGGATCACCACTTTATTTTAAGAATGTGAAATGTCAGAATAATAGTAGAGAGAATTATTTATTTCAGCTTTTATTTCTTTCATCACATTCCCAGTCGGTCAGAAGTTTACATACACTCAATTAGTATTTGGTAGCATTGCCTTTAAATTGTTTAACTTGGGTCAAACGTGTCGGGTAGCCTTCCACAAGCTTCCCACAATATGTTGGGTGAATTTTGGCCCATTCCTCCTGACAGAGTCGGTGTAACTGAGTCAGATTTGTAGGCATCCTTGCTCGCACACGCTTTTTCAGTTCTGCCCAAATGTTCTATAGGATTGAGGTCAGGGCTTTGTGATGGCCACTCAAATACCTTGACTTTGTTGTCCTTACGCTATTTTGCCACAACTTTGGAAGTATGCTTGGGGTCATTGTCCATTTGGAAGACCCATATGCGACCAAGCTTTAACTTCCTGACTGATGTCTTGAGATGTTGCTTCAATATATCCACATAATGTTTCTTCCTCATGATGTCATCTATTTTGTGAAGTGCACCAGTCCCTCCTGCAGCAAAGCACACCCACAACATGATGCTGCCACCCCCGTGCTTCACAGTTGAGATGGTGTTCTTCATCTTGCAAGCCTCCCCCTTTTTCCTCCAAACATAACGATGGTCATTATGGTCAAAAAATAATATTTTTGTTTCATCAGAGGATATTTCTCCAAAAAGTACAATCTTCGTCCATGTATAGGTGCAAACAGTAGTCTGGCTTTTTTATGGCGGTTTTGGAGCAGTGGCTTCTTCCTTGCTGAGCGGTCTTTCAGGTTATGTCGATATAGGACTCATTATACTGTGGATATAGATACTTTTGTACCCGTTTCCTCGAGCATCTTCACAAAGTCTTTTGCTGTTGTTCTGGGATTGATTTGCACTTTTCAAATAAAATATTATTTGTCACATGTGCCAAATACAACAGGTGTAGGTAGACCTTACAGTGAAATGCTTACTTACAGGCTCTAACCAATAGTGCAAAAAGGGGGTTAGGTGAACAATATGTAAGTAAAGAAATAAAACAACAGGAAAAAGACAGGCTAAATACAGCGAGGCTATAAAAGTAGCGAGGCTACATACAGACACCGGTTAGTCAGGCTGATTGAGGTAGTATGTACAGTGGGGCAAAAAAGTATTTAGCCAGCCACCAATTGTGCAAGTTCTCCCACTTAAAAAGATGAGGCCTGTAATTTTCATCATAGTTACACTTCAACTATGACAGACAAAATGAGAAGAAAAAAAAAATCCAGAAAATCACATTGTAGGATTTTTAATGAATTTATTTGCAAATTATGGTGGAAATGCTCTCGATGTTACAGCTGTAGAACCTTTTGAGGATCTCAGGACCCATGCCAAATCTTTTTAGTTTCCTGTGGGGGAGTAGGCTTTGTCGTGCCCTCTTCACAACTTTCTTGAACCATTCTAGTTTGTTGTTGATTTGGGCACCGAGGAACTTGAAGCTCTCAACCTGCTCCACTACAGCCCCGTCGATAAGAATGGGGACGTGCTTGGTCCTCCTTTTCCTGTAATCCACAATCATCTCCTTAGTCTTGGCTACGTTGGGGGATCGGTTGTTATTCTGGCACCACACAGCCAGGTCTCTGACCTCCTCCCTATAGGCTGTCTTGTTGTTGTCTGTGATCAGGCCTACCACTGTTGTGTCGTCTGCAAACTTAATGATGGTGTTGGAGTCGTGCCTGGCCATGCAGTCATGGGTGAACAGGGAGTAGAGGTCGACCGATTATGATTTTTCAACACCGATACCGATTATTGGAGGACCAAAAAAGTCGCTGCCGATTAAGTCGGACGATTTTTTAAAAATTTATTTGTAATAATGACAATTACAACAATACTGAATGAACACTTATTTTAACTTAATATAGGATCAATAAAAACATCAATTTAGCCTCAAATAAATAATGAAACATGTTCAATTTGGTTTAAATAATGCAAAAACAAAGTGTTGGAGAAGAAAGTAAAAGTGCAATATGTACTATGTAAGAAAGCTAACGTTTCAGTTCCTTGCTCAGAACATATGAAAGTTGGTGGTTCCTTTTAACATGAGACTTCAATATTCCAAGGTAAGAGGTTTTAGGTTGTAGTTAATATAGTATTTATAGGACTATTTCTCTCTATACCATTTGTATTTCATATACCTTTGACTATTGGATGTTCTTATATGCACTTTAGTATTGCCAGTGTAACCCACCGTTCCTAGGCCGTCATTGAAACTAAAAATGTGTTCTTAACTGACTTGCATAATTAAATAAGGTGTAAATAAATAAATACATAAATAAATAAATATATATATATATATATATATATATATATTTTTTTTTAAACGGCAAAATCGTCATCCAAAAATACAGATTTCCGATTGTTAGGTAAACTTGAAATCGGCCATTCTGATTAATCGGTCGACATCTAACAGGGAGTACAGGAGGGGACTGAGCACGCACCCCCGTGGAGCTCCAGTGTTGAGGATCAGCGTGGCAGATGTGTTGTTATCTACCCTCACCACCTGGGGGCAACCCATCAGGAAGTCCAGTATCCAGTTGCAGAGAGAGGTGTTTAGTCCCAGGATCCTTAGCTTAGTGATGAGCTTTGAGGGCACTATGGTGTTGAACACTGAGCTGTAGTCAATGAATATCATTCTCACGTAAGTGTTCCTTTTGTCCAGGTGGGAAAGGGCAGTGTGGAGTGCAATAGAGATTGCATCATCTGTGGATCTGTTTTGGCGGTATGCAAATTAGGGTGGGTCTAGGGTTTATGGAATAATGTTGTTGATGTGAGCCATTACCAGCCTTTCAAAGCACTTCGTGGCTACGGACGTGAGTGATATGGGTCTGTAGTCATTTAGGCAGGTTGCCTTTGTGTTCTTGGGCACAGGGACTATGGTGGTCTGCTTTTCACACCAAAGTACGTTCATCTCTAGGAGTCAGAACTCGTCTCCTTCCTGAGCGGTATGACGGCTGCGTGGTCCTATGGTGTTTATACTTGCGTACTATTGTTTGTACAGATGAACGTGGTACCTTCAGGCGTTTGGAAATTGCTCCCAAGGGTGAACCAGACTTGTGGAGGTCTACAATTTTTTGTCTGAGGTCTTGGCCGATTTCTTTTAATTTCCCCATGATGTCAAGCAAAGAGGCACTGAGTTTGAAGGTAGACCTTGAAATACATCCACAGGTACACCTCCAATTGAGTCAAATGATGTCAATTAGCCTATCAGAAGCTTCTAAAGCCATGACAATTTTCTGGAATTTTCCAAGCTGTTTAAAGACACAGTCAATTTAGTGTATGTAAACTTCTGACCCACTGGAATTGTGATACAGTGAATTATAAGTGAAATAATCTGTCTGTAAACAATTTTTGGAAAAATGACTTAATAACCAACTTGACAAAACTATAGTATGTTAACAAGAACTTTGTGGAGTGGTTGAAAAACGTGTTTTAATGACTCCAACCTAAGTGTATGTAAACTTCGACTTCAACTGTATATTCTCCATTTGCACAAGGTTACCTTTGCCTTTTAGCAATGCAATACTTCAACCACTAGAAACGTTGTGTACTAATGGTCTAGAGTCTGCAGGAGGAGAAGTACATTCTCACCTAAAGTTTCCTTTTTACAACTGACAACTTTTGCGTAAAAGCTGGAGCATTTTTGGGGCAACTTTTGCATAAAAACTGGCGCATTTTTTGGGGCATATTTAGTGTGTACGAAACGTTTCTAAGTGAGGCCCTGGGTAATGTAACATACCGTTCCGCCTCAGCCAGTCTCTCCAGACGGTATCTCTCTGCCTCAGCAGGCTTCTTCACCGTGGCCTCCAGCTCCATCTCCTTGCGGGTGATCTCCTGCTCCTGCAGCATGATCTGCTGAGACCTCTCCACCACCTTCACCTGCATCGTCTCCTCCTCAATCCGCTGCTTCGTCTTCGCCACCTACATAAGCCCAATAACACAACGGATTTAACAAAAACATTTTTTTTAAACACTCAATCAAAAGTGATGGCAGTGGGGGGAATTTGAATGCTCGTATCTCAAGTTAGGATTCTGCCCTGTGTAAATAAACGGGAATATTTTCCATTATTAGAACACGACACACTGCCTCGGCTGTGTTGAGCGTCTGAATGAGAGGATCATTGCACGGCCCAGAGTTTGGTGGCAGGATACCTGCAGCTGATAGGCCATCTCAGACTCTGCCTTCTTGGTGTTGACCTCGTAGTCGTAGGAGGCCTTCTTCAGCTCGTAGTCTCTCTGGGCTTTGGCCATCTCAATCTCATTCAGATACTGGGCCGACACCTTCTCCTGCATGGCCTGGGCCTCACGGATCACCGCGTCTCGTTTGTACTGAGCCTCTCCGATCCTGGCATCTTTCTGCACCTGAGCTGTCCTAGCTTTACCCAGGGAGTTGAGGTAATCCTGACAGAGACAGTGTCATTATTAGAAACATGGTAGTTTGGGTCCAGCATGTGATTGGCTGATATGGCCAATATATCACAGCTAAGGGCTGTATCCAGGGACTCCCCTTCGCATCGTGCAAGAACAGCCCTTAGTCGTGGAATATTGGCAATATACCACACCACCTTGGGACTTATTGCTACTATAAACTGGCTACGAACATAAACAGAACAGTAAACAAGTATTTCTGTGCAGGAATTTGTCTTGCATTCTCAAACACTGACTTTTAAAAGACATCAACATTTTACCAAATCTATCCCAATATCTCAATTTCAGACTGTATTCTGTAACAACAATCCTTGTGTGACCTTCATAGTGTAACGTCGCTGTATATTTGTCAGAGAGAACAAACCTGGTCGTCGTGAACGTCTTTGAGCGTGTAGCTGACCACGCCGATGCCCATGTTGACCAGGTCAGAGGAGGCCACCTTGAACACCTGCTCAGAAAACTTCTTACGGTCCTGGTAGATCTCCTACAGGGGAAGGACATTCATAACAATAAATAATATACATGCCATTTAGCAGTCACTTTTACACATTTTCGTTTTGGTGGCCCCAGATCGAACCTATGAACCCCGGCGTTGCACGCGCCATACTCTACTAACTGAGCCACACTGGAAAAGAGGGGGATAAGGGTGGACCAGCCATAACGAGAGTACCCATGAGTGTTCCTGTCAAATTGGCCTGTTCTGAGGGGCTTTGTCCCTTCTAGTATTTCTGTATCTACAAGGGGGGGGACCTGTAGCATACAGAGGAAATCAGCCAGAGCTACACAGGAAGTAAAACAACAGACCTTGGGAATGAAAAGGAGACTTGTTATTACATACATTATAATAACTATAATCCATTATTGCTCTGAGTTTCCAGGCAGGTTTGCCAGCATTTTAAGTAAGTCATGAGAAAGGTCAACAATGAGGAAAAACAAGCTATGGCTTGTAGCTGGAAGTCAGTGAGACATTCAGCAAGTCAATTCAAAAGACCAAGTCACTCCTTTAGGAAGAGAAAAGGGCACCAGAGGCAACACATGCCCTTTATCAGGACATGGTGCGGTGTGTAGCCTACCTCAACAGTCAGATGGGCGATGATGGCCCTCTGGTGCCCCTCCAGTGTTTCCAGGGCGATGTTGGAGACCTCAGCCTCAGACTTCCCCATGAACATCTGACAGGCCGTGGCCAGCATCTCCTTGTTCTGACCCTGGATCTTCACCTGTCAGAGGTTATAGGTTATATGGAATATGGAATTCCTATTTGACCTGTGAGGTCAATTATACCTATCCAATCAGAATAGATGGCTACTTTCACATGTACACGAAGTGTGTAGGGGCTAGGGGATGATTTCTAAGTCCATACCTGGGCGATGCCCGTGACAGAGATGGGCACTCCATGACGGGTGTACACCTTATCACTCTTCACATTCAGAGTCAGGGTGTTCAGAGTGATCCTAACAAACACCGAGAGACACAGAGAGAGAGAGAAGGGGGTATGTGGTTCAAAGAGGGAAAGTACAATGAGAATATAAAGGGGGATAGCGAGAGGGAGGAGAAAATGAGCCATACAGAGAGAGTAACCACGACTACAGGTGGAGGCTACAAATGACAGATTGTGTTGCATTATAAGCTTAAAATAGTAGCCTGGCATTTATATAGGCTTACTCATTTAACCACTAACGTTACAGTAACAGTAGAGAATACACAGGGACTATGGGGCCTTTTTCTCTATACATTAATAGAATCCCTGAATGAAACCTGGACAGATGAACAGATGGATAGATAACTGAAAGAAGGGGAGGGAGAGACAGCCACCTCTGGATCTGTTGAATACAGGGGAGGACAAACACTCTTCCTCCAGCGATCATTAGAGGAGGGGAACGACCAAAGCCTGGAGGAGAAGCGAAGGAGAGAGAGGGCAATCAGTCTTTGACAAAGAAAGGTAAAAAGTGTAGCCTTAGTATATACTAAAAGAGTGGGTTATTTGAAAATATGAGAGAGGTGAGATTACATTAGGCTGTACTCTCTGTGAACACAGTACTGCACACAATTAAGATGTCATGTACACTGAGTCTATGACATCAATTTGCCTACATATAGGACTACATTGCAGCACCACATTCCATAGAATACAATGTAAGTGAGGAGCTAGCCTATCGACAGCTGGTATTGTAAAATGTAAACAAAATACTGTACGGTTTGAGCTGAACCGGATTACAGATTCCTGTCCTGGTTTACTACACACTGTGACATCCGGGCGCGTTCAACAGGACACGACGATTTGGAACATTCAGATAGAAATATGTAACATAGAACAAACTTGCCTCTCCGACATGTCGATCAAGGAATCATGTTGGCTCTATTAAATGACTTTTCTATCAACAAAGTTTGACAACTGAAAGTGGCCCAGAGTTACTCAATGGTATCACATGACACTTCATGATAGGCCAAAGTGAGTCACATGTCACATGGCCCTGCATTACGTTTTCTGTTACTTGTACTGTAAACAATCACATATAGTAAACAACATAGGCCTATTACAGTTTCAAGAAGAGCCATAACAATATTGGGCCTTGTAGGGCGATGGGGGTAAGGTTGTGTAGATTGCCCAACCTGTTTTTTTTGGAGGGTTCTGTATTGTGTCATGTAAGATTATGTTAATAAATATTAACACGTAAAACTAAACATCTTACCAGACACCACCATGGCTTCATTGGGTCCACATGTGTGGAACATCTTGATTTGGACCTAAAAGGTGTTAGAGACGATTGTCAACGTCATTAGACAGTCTCCACTTGGTTGGCCTAATCTTTCAAGACTCCCTGGGTTAGTACGAGTGTTTTGCTGCTAGTTCTAATTCCAAATAGTTTAGGTCTAGTAGGTCAATAACACAGAAATCATACATGTAAACACACCCTTGAGATCTTAGAGCTACAATTCAAATAACGTTTAAAATGTAAATATAAGTGATGAAGTAGGCCTAGTGCCTCAAGTTGTGTGTCTGACAGTTACTTGTTCATCCGATCTGGTACAGGAGTGTGGAGCCTCAAACATTGTACATTTGCCCACTGACAAAGAAATGATCCGTCTATAATTTTAATGGTAGGTTTATTTGAACAGTGAGAGACAGAATAACAACAACAAAAATCCAGAAAAAAGCATGTCAAAATTGTTATAAATTGATTTGCATTTTAATGAGGGAAATAAGTATTTGACCCCTCTGCAAAACATGACTTAGTACTTGGTGGCAAAACCCTTGTTGGCAATCAGAGGTCAGACGTTTCTTGTAGTTGGCCACCAGGTTTGCACACATCTCAGGAGGGATTTTGTCCCACTCCTCTTTGCAGATCTTCTCCAAGTCATTAAGGTTTCGAGGCTGATGTTTGGCAACTCGAACCTTCAGGTCCCTCCACAGATTTTCTATGAGATTAAGGTCTGGAGACTGGCTAGGCCACTCCAGGACCTTAATGTGCTTCTTCTTGAGCCACTCCTTTGTTGCCTTGGCCGTGTGTTTTGGGTCATTGTCATGCTGGAATACCCATCCACGACCCATTTTCAATGCCCTGGCTGAGGGAAGGAGGTTCTCACCCAAGATTTGACGGTACATGCCCCCGTCCATCGTCCCTTTGATGCGGTGAAGTTGTCCTGTCCCCTTAGCAGAAAAACACCCCCAAAGCATGTTTCCACCTCCATGTTTGACGGTGGGTATGGTGTTCTTGGGGTCATAGGCAGCATTCCTCCTCCTCCAAACACGGCGAATTGAGTTGATGCCAAAGAGCTCCATTTTGGTCTCATCTGACCACAACAATTTCACCCAGTTGTCCTCTGAATATATTTAGATGTGCATTGGCAATCTTCAGATGGGCATGTATATGTGCTTTCTGCTGCAGGATTTCAGTCCTTCACGGTGTAGTGTGTTACCAATTGTTTTCTTGGTGACTATGGTTCCAGCTGCCTTAAGATCATTGACAAGATCCCCTCCCGTGTAGTTCTAGGCTGATTCCTCACCGTTCTCATGATCATTGCAACTCCACGAGGTGAGATCTTGCATGGAGCCCCAGGCCGAGGGAGATTGACAGTTATTTTGTGTTTCTTCCATTTGCGAATAATCACACCAACTGTTGTCACATTCTCACCAAGCTGCTTGGCGATGGTCTTGTAGCCCATTCCAGCCTTGTGTAGGTCTACAATCTTGTCCCTGACATCCTTGGAGAGCTCTTTGGTCTTGGCCATGGTGGAGAGTTTGGAATCTGATTGATTGATTGCTTCTGTGGACAGGTGTCTTTTATACAGGTAACAAGCTGAGATTAGGAGCACTCCCTTTAAGAGTGTGCTCCTAATCTCAGCTCGTTACCTGTTACCTGTATGGGAGCCAGAAATCTCTGATTGAGAGGGGGTCAAATACTTATTTCCCTCATTAAAATTCAAATCAGGGCCTCCTGGGTGGCGCAGTGGTCTAGGGCACTGCAGCGCTAGCTGTGCCACCAGAGACTCTGGGTTCGCGCACAGGCTCTGTCGCAGCCGGCCACGACCGGGAGGTCCGTGGGGCGACGCACAATTGCCCTAGTGTCGTCCGGGTTAGGGAGGGTTTGGCCGGTAGGGATATCCTTGTCTCATCGCGCACCAGCGACTCCTGTGGCGGGCCGGGCGCAGTGCACGCTAACCAAGGTTGCCAGGTGCACGGTGTTTCCTCCGGCACATTGGTGCGGCTGGCTTCCGGGTTGGATGTGCGCTGTGTTAAGAAGCAGTGCGTCTTGGTTGGGTTGTGTTTTGGAGGACGCATGGCTTTCGACCTTTGTCTCTCCCGAGCCCCGTACGGGAGTTGTAGCGATGAGACAAGATAGTAATTACTAACAATTGGATACCACGAAATTGGGGAGAAAAGGGGGTAAAACATGTATTTATTTATTTTTATTGCAAATCAATGTAACAATTTTGACATGCGTTTTTCGGGATTTTTTGTTGTTATTCTGTCTCTCACTGTTCAAATAAACCTACCATTAAAATTATATTGTCAGTGGGTAAACGTACAAAATCAGCAGGGGATCAAATACTTTTTTCCCTCACTGTACTTTACTTCCTGTTTATAACGAAATGTACAAGCCAGTGGAATAACAGAGAATGTGTTGTGGTAACTAGATGGCAGTTACTTTTGTGGTTAGTACTTTTGCTGAGAAAAAGCCGTGCAAAAAAGTGACAGACAGTCTGGGTGGGTGTACAACAGACTACAGTTTAGAGAGAACGTTATTTGGCAGAATGGGACAGAGGCGCTCCATCTCATCTTGGATCTAAGCAGATTGATGAGAGGTTAAATTAGCCATGTGGATCCTCCAACAGTGTCGTTCGTGAATCCATGTCTTATGCCGGAAGTTACATTATAATAGTTACCGTCTGCCAATATGTTACAGCTAGCTACATAGTTACCACAGAGATAGTAACCAGAGACAGTAGAGAAACTATAACTAACTAGTTACGTCAACAATGTGAATGTTAAATACAGCAGATAGCTAACGTTAGTTAGTGCATTTACTTTTGCCGTGTGCTGTCACCCATACTGACCCACCCTATTCTGTCTCACGGCTTCACATCACTCCCTGTGAACCACAGCAAAGATTATATTTCTCTCAGATCACAGTCAAGTACGTAGCTAGCTAACTTGCAACTATGCCCCCGCCTCAACCAAATTAGCTAGTATGCTAGTTTAAGCTTGCTGGGTGAAAATCACATATTTACGTTACGCTAGCTAGGTCCATAACAACCACAAAAAAAGAAACAAATATTTTTTATCTTGTCTACTGTACTTACCAATCGATTCTCCCTAAAGATATGTTTTCATAAATCGTCGCGTACACTCAAGAGGGTTTCAATATACTCCGATTTACGTGACTTGACGACTGGCTCAAATACTGGAATTGCAACAAAATGTTACTTAACGTGACTTAATGGTGAGCAAATGCTGACCACGCCCCCTTAGGAGTATAGTGGAAATAACGCCCTCTGCTGGTCAAACTGCAGACATTCTTTACCTAGAGAAATGTTAAGGGCGGGCGGGGTTGTCAAACTTCTTGCTTTGGGGAGAGTGTTTTTATTTTATTTTATTGGGCACAGGGGAGGGTAGTGCATTTTTCCCTGGTCAAACCTTTTGCTTTGGGGAGTGTTTTTATTTTATTTTATTGGGCACAGGGGAGGGTAGTGCATTTTTCCCTGGTTTACATTCGCTCTTTTGCATTATTTCTTCTATCCTAGCCACATTTCCTCATCTGCTTGCATGCACCTCCCCTACATTAAGGTATTTTGGTACTTCCCTTATACACCATGCTTTTCGGGATGCTAACTTTTACTACCACAGGTCAACATAGTCTACTAGTCTGTCTTCTATCCACCATTCATAGTAACAGTAGTGGAAGGTGGATAATTTCTCAAGATCTGCAATAAGCTAACTAGCAATCATACCACACATAAAAGCATTCAAAGCTGGATACATTTTCAATATAAACCCACAAGAAAAACGATGAATAGCTGATAGGCAGAGGAGAGGCAAGGTGTATCATTGTACATGAAACTATTCACATTGACCCCCGTGTTTTATTCTTATTGTTTTGAGTCTCTTGCACAGGCTCGATGTACACTCACTGGACTCTAACCACACATACTACACTGACACTCCAACACACACTGCATATTGATGACGCCACACACACACACACACACGCTGCTGCTACCCTCTATTTATCTATGCATTGTCACTTTACCCCTACCTGCATGTGCATATTGCCTCAATTACCCCATACCCTTCCACATTGACTCGGTACTGGTACCCTTGTATATAGCCTCATTATTAGTTTGTGTTACTATTTTTCCTATAGTCTATTTAGCAAAATTATGTTTTGTTTTACTCTGCATTATTGGTTAAGGGCTAGTAAGTAAGCATTTCACAGTATTGTATTTGGCACATGTGACAAATACAATTTGATTTGAACAGTAAAGACATGAGACACGCAGCTCAAAAAGCTCCCCTATTAATTTTGTTTAGGGACAATACAATGATCCTACATAGACTAGGCTACATTGCATTATTGTTTAAGTGAGTACAAAATGATACTTTAGGCTGCAGTGAAAATGTAATTTGATTAACAGAGCACAGGTTTCCAGCCTTCTTATGGGAGTGAAGTACATGTCAGATAAGACATGTAATGACATGGCAATGCATTCAGTTTATTAGGCTACAGATGAAATAAATTGGTGAAATTCACCGGGTTGTGAATGTTCACAGTGATGATCTCGATGCTCCTTTCAATAAATATCAAGTGTCTTAATCTGGTGACATGATCGATGCATGGCTGCTGTTTGACAAATAAAAATAATCTCGCACTTTCGCCCAATAATAATCTCATGTAGACTATAGAGTCCCACCGTGGAAGCATCATAATAACCATACATCTAGCGGTCAAACAGGAATAAGGGCTTACCCTGGGATGACGTTTTGGTCAACATGTAAATCTCTCGGACAAGGTGACTGTGCCACAAAAGTATGCTGACGCGGCAAAGTCGATATCCACATTGATTAACACAGCCACAGTTTTAGTAGTAAACATGATTTAATTCTACGAGGGGGAGGGTGTGCAATTTCTTTTACAGGGGCGGGTCATGTGAAAATATTTGTTAATGTTGGGGAAAGGATGCATTTTTTAATGACACCTTCAGTTGGACTCCCCCCCCAAATTCAAAAAAAACAATTACACAGAGCTAGGGTAAATGTAATGTTCATAAGTAGTAATTTAGTGGTTTGTTCATAAGTACAAATTCAATACACTTCGTGAATGGGGTATGAATGAAAATTAAATTGATCCCCACCCTATGATATGAAAATGACTCCATCTCCAGCCTCACTCTGGACCCAGTCCAGAGGATTACCATTCTCCTAGTAATAGGATATAATGGCAGCATGATCACAAGTCCCCCTGCAAAGACATACTAAATTTGGGAATATCAATTTGTTTTGCACTTTAGTGCAGTACAACTGTTTTTCACTGCATTGCATATAAGGGCAAAAGGCGAGACCCAAATGCAGACACAGGAGGCAGATGTTAGAGCTCCGATATTTATTATAACAAAGGGAGTAGGCAAAGGTAGGTCAGGGACAGGCGAGAGTTCATAAACCTGGTCAGAGTCCAAACAGTACCAGACGATAGGCAGTCTCGAGGTCAGGCAGGGGTCAGAAACCAGATCAGAATCCAAAACAGTACAAGGGGATAGGCAGGCTGGTAGTCAGGCAAGCGGGTTCGGAGTCACAGGCGAGGGTCAGAACCAGGAGGACTAGAAACAAACAGACTGGGGAAAAATAGGAGCGAGGGGGGGGGGGGGGGGGGGGGGTCCGTGACACTGGCATTGCAATATCTGGCAATGCACGAATTTGTGGTGGATGTGACACTAAAATACGTATTTCCTTCCTCATCAGTGTCCCTATTTTAGAAAACAGTCAGACGGTAGTAATTGTGGTGTTTATGTGTATTCTCTAAAGTAGTCTCATTAGAGGGCAATGTGAATACGCTTTGTCACAATGGCATGGGCGAGTATGTTTTACATGAGTTATCAGAGAGAAAATGACTATGTTGATAGATAACAAACACCTCTCTGTATTATGTATTATCTTTAAATCTCGTCTCTGTTATTGGTTTAGAAAACGTGGTTAATAGACCTTTAATGTATACTGCTAACCTTGATAGAAAAAGCTTAACATGGAGGCCTATAACTTGTAAAGAATGTTCTCCATTGTCATTCTGAAAGCTTCATTATACTGTGTACTGTTAGCCATGTAGCCTTGTTGTCTCCTGTAGTACATTTTAACTCTACAAAAAGACCCTTTGCTGACCTTGATCCATAATCATGACAATATAGCTTGTAAATAATATTGTCTTTGTTATAATTTTTTAAAACTAGGTAATAGTCCTATGCCTTTGCTGTATACTGCAAAACTTAATAGATAAGAATCACACATCGGCCAACAACTTGTAAATACATTTCTCCATTGCTGTTCAGAATGTGTGATTGATTATACTGTGTCTTAATAGCCTGGTTAATATTCATTACATTTAACTTGTAAAAATATGTTTTTGTTCATTTTTTGTGCAATGATTTCAGAACCATGGATAGTACCAGAATATTTAAAGGTGTGTTGCTGGGTATGTACGACACAATCCCATCCAAAACTACACTTTTGGTTAGTAGAGACCCTACTGAGTATTTTCCACCCCACTTTAGCTAAGACAGGTAGAAAAGTTATCTCTCTACAGCCCAATATTCTCAACATACCAATGTCAACATTGTATTTTTTTCATTATTGGTATATATATATATATTTATTTAAAAAATGTATTAAATCATATTTTTGATTTGTTTTCATAAATTACTCAATGCGTTTTCTTGATTTCACAATAGAGGTGTCCAGTGAATAAAATGCATTATCTTTTGAATGAGTTATCCACATTGCAATGTTTTGAAATGCGGCCTTTTATTTTGAAGGTTTCCTCATTACCGTACGAAAATGACATCATTGTTTGTGCTGATGGCCAAAACCATTGTCCACACTAGTTCGGTTGGGTCTTCATGGTTCACTGTCTCTTTGTGTCTCAAAATTTCTCCCAGTCAAGATGAGGGAAATCGTGCATATCCAAGCCGGCCAGTGCGGTAACCAGATTGGCGCCAAGGTAAGAACCTATACATTCATCATCCTAATTGTGAACTTCTATAGTCGTCTAACTGTTGCAGTTTAATATATTTTGTTTTTGTCAGGTTGGATTTGATACATCAGATTAGTATATAGCGCGAGATGAGACCACTATGCTTTTTTTTAAATTAATCACAAAAAGTGGTAGTGGCTTCCTTTTTAAACCTAATAATAAAACCTTACATCCTCAGCAATACAACTACAATGGTTTGGATAAATGTATTGAATTGACCGTCTATAGTATAGTAAAGGCTTGTTTCAAATGAATCAACACAACTGAAACCTACTACAAAGAATGGATAATCATCCAGTCACATTCACCCTATTAGGCTACCATTTTATTTGGAGACTATTTAGGCCTATTGCAATATTATTTTATACAATATGCAGAGTTAATTGGGTGTGTGATTGCTACCACTTGTTAAAGTATTGTAACTCCACAATTAAAAACTATTTGATAAATGTATGTGTGTGTGTGAGCCGGTGTGTGGAATTGCGGTGTGCAATTGTCTAGGAATATCGGTTTAACAGGGTTCTCTGACTGTCGGGACAGGATTTCTTTCTCACCACCGGGCGTTTCTGCGTCTGCAGGTCGTATTAAAGCTGCTCTCGCATGATTGTCTGAACTCAACCTATTATTCCCGTGTCTAAGTCTGTTAAACTGCAATGGTGACTTGCCCCTTTTGCCTCGCATATAGGAAACTTACGTTCAAGACAATCACATCTATCCGTGTAGCCTGCTATGCGCAAGAGCCATATGACATGTTTTCCTTCATATATTGGATCGATATATCGATTCCATTTATTCCAGCAGGGTGTGTAGATGCTGACAGAGTTTTCCATTGGTGTGTGAGAGGTGGTGCAAAGGAGTATTGAGAAGAGTGGGGCGTGCATAATTCACAATGATGGAAAGGGGATAAAAAAACATTTCGAGAGGGCTGTCAGTTGTTTGGGCTTTACCAAATTGGAGAGACAAAATGTTAACAAAATGTTTGTTCACTTTGAGATAATATTCTTGATTTTGTAGGGAATGACTGGTTTGTGTTAGTGGTCCATTTCCCATGTACAATAAGCCTTGACATCATCAGATAGAAGTACCCCAACCCCACCCAGTCTCTCATAGGCCTATGGGTGAAACTGTTTGACAGTCTTTCTGGTTGAGGGCTCATATAGGCCTAAAATGGAGGACATAATGGTCCAGTCAGACCAATAAAATCCATATTCTCTGTATCAGGTTATCATGCCTACCACAGGTCCATGGTTATTATAGAGCCACATAACCATACCAAGGTCATTCCTTCCTCAGACACACAGTACAGCTCATCATTATCATGATGGCAGAGCCATTTCCAGCTGCTAGCGTTGATTTTAATAATGTCAATTTAAAAAGCAGGACCGTACAGTAGCACTGCCCGCCTCATCCTAATCAATGTCTGTCCTCCCCTAACCAAATTAGGGGCGGATGGGGTGGGGGAGGGACATACAGACAGGGGAAACAGCTGACGTAACAGACGGTGAAGTCACTGGGTTCAACACTGATTTAATCTGATACTACTGGAGGAAGAGAGACAGACAGACATAGATGAGAAGAAAGAGCTAGAGAGAGAGCGATGGACAAGAAGGGGAGTGTGTAAGAAAGAGAGTGGTGCCCTATGAATAAAACATTTTCCTTTGGATTACGTCGTGGCACCGTCTATTCTTTTCATTCAACTTTTCTTTAGACTGAGAAGTCCTATTGAAACAATGAATCTCTTTTTTTGTAGGGAGACTTGGCCAAGAAGGCAGCTCCAGTATACAGGTTGATGATACAATCAGGTCATACATATACTTCGTATGTCTCTGAGATCAATACAATTTCACATTAAATTGAAATCCACATTGAATGTAAGCTACTTCAATGGACAGTGAACCTCGCTGGTGTCCATGTAACTGTTTGTCTAGTAAAGCGTTAGTTAGAATAACATTACTGTTGGTCTGACAGTGAGGACGCTACCCCCACTAGGATGTCATTGGGTTGGATGGCCACCGGCCGGCTCTGACTGACAGCCCAGTCGAAGGGTGTGGGTGTGGCACCGTCCGCTTTCCTGGCCATTGTTCCCATTCTTTCAAAGGAATTATTCTCAGTTCTCCCTGATAACCATCCATCCTATCTATCTATGGCTGTCCCTCACTCATCCTCTTTCTCTGACTCTCTCCCTCTCTCTTTGTCTCTCGCGCTCTCTCAGATTAAGGTCACTTGGTCATATTGCCTGAGCCTACATGGTTTATCAAAACACTGATTGCTACTGTATATTGAGTCCATACAGTTGAGTACCCTCAAATCTCTCTTAACTACTGATCTGATATACAGACTGTTTATCCAGATTATCCCAAATCCTCCCTTAATGCTGCTGTTTACAGAAAATCAGCAGAGACACCGACATAAACAAATGTCTGAAACAAAAGGTCACACAGACACATAATGCATACTCCTCAAGGGCTGAACTAGACATGATTACAGATCTAGAGATGATCAGCTTTCTCAATGAACTCTGACTGCCTGCAAATGGATTTAATTTGTCTAAGAAAAGATCTGTGGGTCCTTTGTGTTCTATCCCTCTCCTCACATGGCCTTTTAAACGCCTCCTCTGTTCAAATAACACTATTATAACCATCTATCTCAGTCTATGAATATTTAAATTGACCCAGGACCGACTTAGAGATTTGGAGGCCCCAGGAAGAGGCCAGTCTTTTTATGGATTTATGGTAAAGACGTAATTTAACTGTACAAATATATTACCTTTTAATGTGCCATGAACACAACCAGTCATGATGTTTTCATCTGATTATCACTTAAAAAAGTAGGTTACCTTCGCACGTTCATTAAAAAATAATTCCAGCATCTGAACAGAGCACTGTGCACCTGCCAACTTTTCTTCAATTCGCAAGTAACCGAAACTATCTGGAGAAAGCATCCAAGTGAGCAAAACAGCGCCCCTCTGTCTTACTATATGTAGCCCATGTATTTGATGCTGTCTGGCCAAAAAGAGTATGACATGCCATAATCTTTATTGCTGCAGAGCATCAGATACATGGGCTACACATACATGTCCTCTGCCTCGAAGACGATGGCAGTATTATCAGCTGCACCTGTCATTTTACTAAATAGTCTATGGGCCCAGGGATGGGTTTCTATTAAGGTAACATGGAATTGTTAGCTTAATAGTCATAGCAAGGATCATTTAGCTATTTGATTTAGAATTGTAGGACCCCTGTAGGTATAAAACAAAATACAAAAATATAAACGCAACATCTAAAGTGTTGGTCCCATGTTTCATGAGCTGAAATAAAAGATCCCAGAAATGTTCCATATGAACAAAAAGCTTATTTCTCTCAAATGTTGTACTCATATTTGTTTACATCCCCATTCGTGAGCATTTTTCCTTTGCCAAGATAATCCATCTACCTGACAGGTGTAGCATATCAAGAAGCTGATCACTACACAGGTGCACCTTGTGCTGGGGACAATAAAAGGCCACTCTAAAATGTGTAGTTTTGTTATACAACACAATGCCATGGATGTCTCAAGTTTTGAGGGAGCGTGCTATTGGCATTCTGACTGCAGAAATGTCCACCACAGCTGTTGCCAGATCATTTTCATTTCTCTACCTTAAGCCACCTCCAACATCGTTTTAGATAATTTGGCAGTACATCCAACCGGCCTCACAACCGCAGACCATGTGTATGGCGTCGAGCAGTTTGCTGGTGTCAGTGATGGCAGTGGGGTTATGGTATTGGCATGCATAAATTACAGACAACAAACACAATTTTGTTTTATTGATGGCAATTTGAATGCACAAAAATACCGTCAAGAGATCCTGAATCCCATTGCGAGGCCCTTTTTTTTTTAAGGTATTTGTGACCAACAGATGCATATCTGTATTCCCAGTCATGTTAAATCCATATATTAGGGCCTAATGAATTCATTTCAATTGACTCATTTACTCCTTTGAGCTTTAACTCAGTAAAATCAATGAAATTGTTGCATGTTGGGTTTATATTTTTGTTCAGTACATGAAACAGTAAATTTGGCCTTACTGCTATTAGCCCACAGACACGCATTGAACAACAGATGCATACATGTAAAAACCAGTCAAACATTTAGTAAAAAGGAAGTGTGTTTTGAAGTGTCTGTCCTATATGTAAGCGATATAAGAAAGCTCTATTGAAAAATCTATGTGAAAAAATGCCCTGCTCATGAGGGCCCTTGATGGTGTAAGGCCTGCGGCTATTGCCTCTTCTGTCCACCAGTGGATTGACCACTCTATGGTGTTACATTCAGTGCTTGATTTGGTCCGGAGCTGTCAGTACCGGAGCTGTCCGTACCGGAGCTGCCCGGTAGTCCGTACCGGAGCTGTCCGTACCGGCACTTCTAATTTTTGGGAAATTGCGTTCCAGCTCCTCTACAAAACAAAGTAGCCTATCGCTGATCCAGATTCACACACAGAGGCCAAAAAAGTTGATCGATTAAGAATATAAGCATTGTATCTGCATTGAATAGCAATGCAGAGTGGCCATTCATTTCCTGATTCCGCTTTGTTCAAGTTTATTTGCCGCCAGTCTGTGAATCTTTGCGTAGGCTATTTGAGATGATGTAGATTTAAAATGCGCCAATTTGAATGCACATGATGCGCTGTTCCTAGTTGTTAAATAAGGGTTTGTAAAGTCATGGAAATTAGTTTAATAATTTTTGTTAATGTAATTCATGAAGGCACACTTTTAAATATTATCAATCACTTAAAAATCTACATATCAGCCATTATCGAAGTGACCTTTCAGTGCGTGTCTGTGTGCTGCGTGTGTACCAGTGCGAGTGGACCGTTGCTTGAGAGAGCGCGACATTTCAGCAGCAGGTATTTAAAAAAAAGCAACTTGGGGAGTGGAAAATTACTGCTGAGCCCTTAGAAAACACTGGAACTAGTGTCTCTCCTGCAAGTTTGTAAAACTGTATATGCATGGGCTTGGTCTCATGAGTAGAAGGTATTGATGTAGGCAGTTACATCACTAGGGGTTGACTGCAAGCATATTAAACAACTTGGACTTTTTCTATTTTGCAGAACTCCGGAGAGACATCAGTTGTATGTTTGATCTTTGACTTCTGTCTACAGCTGTATTTTGATTAAAATTGTTAGGATTTATAAGTGCACATTTTGAGTATTCCTTATTTGTTTTAAGTAAATAATGGAGCCCAGAAAAGTGGAACCAACATAATAATTTAATAAAGACAAAAGTATATGGTTGTAATGTTGAAATATTTTATCTCAAGCTTGCCATCCATCATTCAGTTAATGCAGGCTTTTATTCAAGCCCTGGTCTAACCACAGTGTGGCATATGAACCTAGGAAACTGATGTGCTGTCATCAATTTTGTGTCTATAGTTCTGGGAGGTGATCAGCGATGAGCACGGGATTGACCCCACAGGCACCTACCATGGAGATGGCGACCTGCAGTTGGACAGAATCAGTGTCTACTACAATGAGGCAACAGGTACCACACCCCTAAATTGCCATGATCCTGCCACATTTTAATATGAAGCATATTTAACCCAGTCTATATGGCTATGCTGGTGGAGAGTTGTTTTAGTAATGGTTTCTTGCAGTTTTCAGCTGATGTTTTTTCCCTCCTCTCCTCTGTCTCTGTCTCTCATGGAGGTGGTAAATATGTGCCCAGGGCCATCCTCGTGGACCTTGAGCCTGGCACAATGGATTCTGTGAGGTCTGGACCCTTTGGACAGATCTTCAGGCCAGACAACTTTGTTTTTGGTAGGTGGGATGGATATAACAGAAAATGTGAAAAATATATGTTAGAACTAGGCACCCAAGAGAACCCAGTAGAATGTAATAATTTATTAGTGGGGGGGCTATTGATTATCATTACTAGATTTGTTTCATATACAATATAAGTTAAATGTATTTTCCTTCCTATTACTCCCTTCTCCCCTTCCTTCAGGCCAGAGCGGTGCTGGTAACAACTGGGCAAAGGGCCACTACACAGAAGGAGCAGAGCTGGTGGACTCTGTCCTGGACGTAGTGAGGAAGGAGTCAGAAAACTGTGACTGCCTACAGGGTTTCCAGCTCACCCACTCCCTGGGTGGAGGCACGGGGTCGGGTATGGGCACCCTGCTCATCAGCAAGATCAGAGAGGAGTACCCTGACCGCATCATGAACACCTTCAGCGTGGTGCCCTCACCAAAAGTACTATCATGTCAGCCGTACTTGCAATTCAGACCGCCGAGACCATTTGTGCACTGAATTATCAGAAAATAAGAAACCCATAAATGTGTGTTGTTCAAATGTGTTTAATATCTTGCAGTATTTTTTTTTGACTATGTACACTATCGTTCAAACGTTTGGGGTCACTTAGAAATGTCCTTGTTTTTTAAAGAAAAGCACATTTTTTTTGTCCATTAAAATAACATCAAGTTGATCCGAAATATAGTGTAGACGTTGTAAATGACTATTGAAGCTGGAAGCGGCTGATTTTTTAATGGAATATTTACATAGGCGTACAGAGGCCCATTATCAGCAACCATCACTCCTGTGTTCCAATGGCACGTTGTGTTAGCTAATCCAAGTTTATCATTTTAAAAAGCTAATTGATCATTAGAAAACCCTTTTGCAATTATGTTAGCACAGCTGAAAAGTGTTGTGCTGATTACAGAAGCAATAAAACTGGCCTTTAGACTAGTTGAGTATCTGGAGCATCAGCATTTGTGGGTTCGATTACAGGCTCAAAATGGCCAGAAACAAAGAACTTTCTTCTGAAACTCGTCAGTCTATTCTTGTCCTGAGAAATTAAAGCTATTCCATGCGAGAAATTGCCAAGAAACTGAAGATCTCGTACCACACTGTGTACTACTCCCTTCACAGAACAGAGCAAACTGGCTCTAACCAGAATAGAAAGAGGAGTGGGAGGAGCAAGAAGTACAGTACATTAGAGTGTTGTCGTGACGTTGTATTAGTTAATATGACGACTGTTGCTCATCAAATTATTAAAAGTTTCTAATTGCGTGATTACCTGAATCAAGCAATTATTAACTCATTAACCTGGGGCACCATGGGAAAACAAGTTTCTATTTCCCAAATTAACTCAAAGAATATCAGAATATCAATTTTACAACAGCCGCTAATTAACCAGTTACCTCTACAATCTCGTTCTGAACGTCGTATAGTCTGTGAATCTGCACGGACCCGGGTCTCACCAATGAGTTCGTACCACACCAATCTTAGTTGAATAATTATTTACGAGAAAGCTAAAATGATGATAAAAGATACACATAGACAAAACACATTATAGGCTATTTTTTAGAACTTAGTATAACGGGCCAACACACTATGGCGCGTGTTACCCAAAATGGGCATTTCAAAGAGAGAAAAAAAAGAACGTACACAAGAAATATACATTTGGGTGAATTTGTCAGCTATGCTATTCTAACCCTAGCCTTGCACCAAACTGCCGCTCTTATGGGTCAGAATATAATGATGTAATTACGTGGGGAGGACCTCCGAGGATTCTCTGCGTGGACCGTTCAGGCTGCTCGATGACGCACTTCCCCGGCTCACCTTTCTGTTCGTCCTCACAATGTCAGCATCCTTTTGGCTTAGGAGTCTGTTCCCTCACCCTTGCTCTGGAAGGGGTCTTCTGAGGACAGACAGCTCTGTAGCTCAGAGCTCACAGCATAGGGATGAAACCGTTTAGATACCCTGATTCGCTGGGATTGGATGAAAGGGGGGGTCCTGCTTGAATTCACCCGCTTAGACACAGCTACTCCTCCGTAGCTTGGGTAGAAATATATTTATTTGTCTTCAAACTTGTGTTGCGTTCTGGGTTTACTTTTTAGACCGTGGCTGCAGCTTGGGACATGTAGTCTTCTCTGGAAATTCTTTACTCACAGGTTTTATACCCTCGTGTCAGAAGTGGGCGTAACCGCCTTTAGGGCAATTCTCTGGGCATACCAAGTTATGAGGGAAAGGTCTATATTTTACTCAAATCCAATTTTAGACAACTAACTTCACATTTCATCTTTCCCAAAACATTCTCTTTGATTTGGATATTTTCCATACAACATACAATGTATAAACATCAAACATATACTGGGAAAACTCTTCACGTTACAATGTTTTCATAATAATGTCATCTATTAACCTTTAATAACAAAACAAAAATGACATACATTTTCATATTCCATCTATCGTCATGACCACCATTGTGGCTGACGAAAACCATTGCTCCAAAGTCCCTTTATTTCATGTTTAATGTTCTGAGGCTGGTTCTCCATAGTAACAGGACAATGGAATTTGTCTGTGGCCTGAGATTTACCAGGGGCGTGAGGGGTCATAAAACCCCCACATCTTCAGACCCCTAGATCTCTCCTCCTCTGTTGGGGTTGAGAGATAATCTGTAGGGTTGTGGTCTCCTGTAACCTGACCTGATCAGGACAGTCATGACAGTGTCTAGTTTGAGAAACAGACGCCTCACAAGTCCTCAACTGGCAGCTTCATTAAATAGTATCCGCAAAACAACAGTCAACATTAACAATGTCTACACTGTATTTCTGATCAATTTGATGTTATTTTATTGGACAAAAAAATAGATTTTTCTTTCAAAAACAAGGACATTTCTAAGTGGCCCCAAACTTTTGAACCGTAGTGTATATTGAGTGTGTCTTCATTTTTTTAATGCTTCAATACAAATGTACTTGATGAGGTGGATAATATAAAGTACTTCAATCTCTCTCTCTCTCTCTTTGTTTCTTTCCAGGTATCAGACACAGTGGTGGAGCCCTACAACGCCACCCTCTCCGTTCACCAGCTTGTGGAGAACACAGATGAGACGTTCTGCATCGACAACGAGGCCCTTTATGACATCTGCTTCCGCACGCTCAAACTGACCACGCCCACCTACGGTGACCTCAACCACCTGGTGTCAGCCACCATGAGCGGCGTCACCACCTGCCTGCGCTTCCCTGGCCAGCTCAACGCTGACCTTCGCAAACTGGCCGTCAACATGGTGCCCTTCCCCCGTCTGCACTTCTTCATGCCCGGCTTCGCCCCCCTCACCAGCAGGGGCAGCCAGCAGTACCGTGCCCTCACCGTGCCCGAGCTTACCCAGCAGGTGTTCGATGCAAAAAACATGATGGCAGCTTGCGACCCTCGTCACGGCCGCTACCTTACTGTGGCCGCAGTGTTCCGGGGCCAAATGTCCATGAAGGAGGTGGACGAGCAGATGCTTAATATCCAGAACAAGAACAGCAGCTACTTCGTGGAATGGATCCCCAACAATGTGAAGACCGCTGTCTGCGACATCCCACCCCGGGGTCTAAAGATGTCTGTCACCTTCATCGGCAACAGCACAGCCATCCAGGAGCTGTTCAAGCGTATCTCTGAGCAGTTCACTGCCATGTTCCGCCGCAAGGCCTTCTTGCACTGGTATACTGGAGAGGGCATGGACGAGATGGAGTTCACTGAGGCAGAGAGCAACATGAACGACCTGGTGTCTGAGTACCAGCAGTACCAGGACGCCACCGCTGAGGAAGAGGGAGAGTTTGAGGAGGAGGCTGAAGACGATGACGCTTAAAGACAGAGCTTTGAAGATGAAGATTGTATTCAAAGGGCCAAATTAAGCTGTGAAACCACATGGGGAAAAAACAACCTCAAAGTAACTTAGAAGCAAGAAAAAGTTAAAGGGGACCTAAAACCAATGTTGAGCATTTTTTTTTAAATCTAATGGGAAATATTATAGTAATGTAGACACACCCCTTGTGACTGCGAATAAATAAGTTAATGTTCATCTCTTGTCTTGTCCTCATTTTTCCTGTACCAATAGGCATACTGTTTGACTGACAGATGTTATAAGTTATCATTCTATCCACAATGTGAAATCTGAGATAGAAAGATATGTGTTTTTTGTTGAGTACTGTGAGTGCTTTAGTCACAAAGTTTGATACACTAGAGAGGCTGTTGATGCATACCATCATCTATGACAACAGAGTAGCATCTGGATAAGATTAAGTGCAGCAATAAGGCTTGAACAGCCTCAAAATGGAACAAAACTATGAATATTCATGAACACAATAGAATAGGCCTATATTAGTATTGGTGCAATAGCCAGAACATGTATATTTAAGAATGGTATGCTCTTACTCTTCCCATTCAATTGTTATAATATTAAAGGAAACAACATAAGGGAACGTTAATGAGTTGGGAAATGTGTACACCGTTTAATGTATTCAAATACTACACGTTCATAAAAGAAACAGAGAACAGACACTAGAGAGGGGAAATGGCTGTGTAAACACGGATGAAAATGATACCGGATCCCAAACTATCCGAATAATAATGGGAAGATTCACTCCTATTCCTATAATAAAGTAAAATGTCATTGGATCGCTCCGAATGAGGAAAATGCGCTTTAGTGTAGATACTACACGCCCCTTTGTCTTTACAGCGCGGTAAAAAAAAATGTCGAATTCGTATTGCATGGCCGGGTGCCCAGGGTAGGCGGAGGTTTTAGACCATTCTATTGGTCCTTCCGTGAAATCTCGAGTCACTCGTAGCGCCAAGAAATGCCCAAGTCATTCCTTTCATGTCCAATCAAGTCCTTAATAATAATGATCGAGGTTCTTTTACCCAATCATCACAAATTAGACCATAACTGACAGCCGTTTCGATCAATAATATTATGGTCCCACCCACCGAAGGCGGTCAGATATTCTACCGGAAATGCACATTGTTTTTCATAGTTCGAAAGGCATGCACGGTAAGTGTGCTGTTTTAAAGAAAAAGTGAATTTCCATAAACAATGTGTTCTATTAACAGTTGCACACATGATTGAGACATTGCTCGAGTATTTGTAATACACTGGCATTTGATGATTGCTTTAGCAATTACCTTTGCTGTCCTGTATTTTGTACAGACATTTCCCAGACTCCAGTCCAGAGACATGACATGAACTGGACTGTGGACTAGATTGCTAACTCGCTAACGTTAGACCATTAACGTGCCTTTGAATGATCGAATTTGTAACTAACTTTAACGTCTCGAGCTGTATTCATGACCACGATTACCATGTTTTGATGTTACTGATCAAATTGCTTTATCCACTAACGTTAGCAAGTTATCTGCCCACCTAGCTGGCTTGAAGGTAAAACGTGTTCTTTATGGTAATTGGTGGCCTTGTTTACTGAATAAGTGACGGATAGTCACATTTAGAAACGTTCTGATAACTTAGCTAGTTAGCTTGCTAGCTAACTATTCTAACGTTAGCTAGCCAGTGCATCCTGATAAAACATTCTAGTTGTCAAACTAATTACTGTTTTGCTGCCATGTTTCCTGTCCCTTTGGCTGATTTTAGATTGAAGG
Organism: Oncorhynchus clarkii lewisi; assembly: GCF_045791955.1. NCBI lineage: Eukaryota > Metazoa > Chordata > Actinopteri > Salmoniformes > Salmonidae > Oncorhynchus > Oncorhynchus clarkii. The sequence goes on from NC_092148.1 coordinate 21,595,697, forward strand.
GTGAATGGAGGCAACACAGCTGATCGATGACTCAATATTGGAAGAGTCAGAGGAGGAGGATGATGGAGAGAAGCGAGGAGAGCCACTGGCCAAACTCAGGGTGTTAAAAAATAAACACATCACAGAGACTGGTGAGTAGAGCCCAGTTATGTCCCCATCCTTTCTATAATCTTTTAACCTTTACAAATATGCCTAGACTTGTACAACATCTCGCATTGCTGGCATTTTGTAGCATGCATTGCATTGCTGGCAAGGTAAAAATCTGTCGTTCTGCTCCTGAACAAGGCAGTTGACCCACTGTTCCCCGGTAGGCCGTCATTGTAAAGAAGAATTTGTTCTTAACTGACTTGCCTAGTTAAATAAAGGTTCAATTAAAAAAAATATTTACAAACTTGTTTGTCAAAGTATTTCATGAAATAATTATGCAGTTTACTGCTAAAAGCAGTATTTTATTGATACCCCTCCCTCCCTCCCTCCCTCCCTCCCTCCCTCCCTCCCTCCCTCCCTCCCTCCCTCCCTCCCTCCCTCCCTCCCTCCCTCCCTCTCAGAGTTGCCTCTCTACCAGGGAGAAAATGTGTTGGGTCGAAACCCAGACTCCTGCTCCCTGCCCCTTGTGGCCCGCTCCGTATCCAAGCAACACACCATCATCTCCATCTCAATGTTTCACGGCAACCGTCGTCATGGCAACGTTGCCGCCATGGAGACAGAGGCTTTAGTGTGGGACCTGGGCAGCATGAACGGGACAAGGAAGGGCCGGACCAAACTGACCCCTCACGTCCGCTACGCTCTGACCGAGGGAGAGTGTGTGGTAATAGCTGACATCCCCTGCCAGTATGTCTCTGTGGACCAGAGGGGGGGACAGGGGCACATGCAGAACCCGACAAACGCACACTCTGGAAGGAGGTCCAGGCCAGACAGGAAGGCCCAGCTCAGAGGAAGCCCTAGCGGCCAAGGTCTGGGACGAGAGACTGGCACACCGAAGACTGAGGGTAGAGGAGTTAATGGAGAGATCGGGGCACCGTCGTTGACTGAGCTGGGTGGAAAGGGTAAAAATCTGGCCAAACCCCTGTCATTTGAACTAACCCCCACACAGCCTGAGAGGACACTGGTGCCTGAGTCTGACTCCGATGGAGAGCAAGAGGGACAGAGAGACAAACGGGGAAAGTACTTTGGTAAAATTATGTTTATTATTTCACTTGCTGTAATCTCAACACATGGTGCTCTCATCTAGCTTTGTTGCAGTGTTTTGTAAATACCTATTTCTCTCCTTTCTCTCTCTCTCTACCTCTCTCTTTCGTTCTCTCTCTTTCTCTGTTAGTCTCTGATTCTGACTCGCACATGTCCAGTCCCACCTGTTCTACATTCCTCAGTCCTACAACCAACGTCATTCCAGAGAGGTAAAGTTCCCATCCATCCATTCATTTACACTTCAGTAACCTGATATCATCACTGAACACTTAAGTATTGAATTATATTTTAAACTATAAATATATAATATATATTAGAATACAGTGGGTGTTTGTATTCCGTTGTTTTCAAAGTGAAGTCACCTTTCCTTGTATGTCTAACAGTGAGGACGAGAGCCTCATCACTCCCTCCTCCTCCTCTGCTAAAAACAGACCCAAGAAAATAGTGAGCTTCAGTGAGGAGGAGAGCGACATGGATGGACCGAGACAGCAGCCCAGGAGAAGAAGAGCTCAAGTGATAGTGGACGACAGCGAAGAAGAGGAGGAGGGGAAGGAAGGCACAGAGGCACTAGGAGAGAAGGAAACTGGCAAAAGGACAAGAGGAAAGGAGGATGTGTCAGTGGTGAACCAGGTCAGTCAAGCTGAGAGAGATCGATTAACCCCCTCTGCACCAATGGTGTCTACAGAGGACACGTTTAACATGGACAGTGACACAGACGTAGAGGGAGAGGAGGAGATGGGGCTGTCTGCACCTGTAAATGCTGTTAAGCCACCAGCCGCAACAGAACCTCCTACTACAGACTCTGACCCAGGCCAGATCCACATGGACAGTGATACTGATGTAGAGGAAGGGGATACTATGGACAGTGACTCTAAGTTAATGCTAACTGCTGCCGATGTGGAGAGGAAACCAGTAGATTCTGTCCCAGTGGTGCAGCCAACAGAGATACACCTGGACAGTGATACAGATGTGGATGATGATGATGATGTTGTTGTGTCAGACAGTGCTACCAATGTTACCTCCTTCGTATCCGATCCGGCTGAGAAACCAGACAATCCTGCCCCTGCAGTGCCACCCGTAGAATTCCACCTAGACACTGACACAGATGTGGAAGAGGAAGACACAGACACACATTCCAAAACAGTTCCAGAATCAGATTCTAGTGGGATCAGAACAGGGATTGCTGGTCACCAGGAGATCCTTTTGGACAGTGATACTGATGAAGAAGACAACCCGTTTACCCCTCCGGCCAGCAGCAGAACAGCGGAGCTCCTTAATCCACCCACCAGTGTAGGACCTGCAGCTGCTGCTCCTCTGGAGATCAGGTCTGACAGCGACACAGACTTAGAGGAAGACGCCATACAGACCATGAACCTTCCTCCTCCTAATGTCACCACGGTAACGGAGGATGCGGTGTTCGCGTCGCGACAGGCCGTGCTTCCATCACCCACAATAACAACAACAACCGGTGCTGTTACCAAGACAATCGCTCTCAGGTCTCAGGACTCTGATGCTGACACAGATGCTGAGGAGGAGAGGTTGGAGCCCAAACCCCCCCGGTGTCGGCCCCCAGCAGGGATGGTCCCGGAGTCGGACCTCAGTGAGCCCAGTGACTTCAGGATGGACAGTGATACGGAGGAGGATGGACCAGGGGAGGCAGGCCAGGGACAGACTGCATGTCTGCTCAGAGAGGGGGCAGCTGGCCCTGGGCTGCTCCCCCTGGGGGGTTCCTCTGGCCCTCATCAGAAGTGCTCCACCCCTTTGGCATCGTCAGTACAGGAGGAGATGGAGACTCAGGCCTTCTTCTGTCCCTCTGACCCCTTCAGACGTAAGTCATGGATTGTATGGTTTGCATCTTAAATGACGCCCTGATTCCTATGTAATGTACTGCTTTTGACCAGGGTCCATAGGGATGTACGCTTGTTTATGTGTGACTCTGTGCTGTTGTTTTTGTCGCACTGCTTTGCTTTATCTTGGCCAGGTCGCAGTTGTAAATGAGAACTTGTTCTCAACTGGCCTACCTGGTTAAATAAAGGTAAAATAATAAATATAGGGAATAGGGTGCCATTTGGGACACAGCCATGGACTTTGACAAGAGATGATACATTTCCAGTGGAAACTGTGAATCTGCCGTATTCATTTGTAACCTGTCTCTCTATCTTTCCTCCTCAGGCCCAGCTCTCCCTCCTGTGCTGAGGCCTATAGCAGCATTGTCCTGCTCTGCATCAGACAGCCAGGAGGACGATGACTTTGTGGTGGCCGAGACCCAGTCATTTGTGTTGGAGGCCCAGAACCAGGGCCATCAGAGCAGCCTTCCAGTGGAACCAACTCTGGATGCTACACAGCCCTACGGTCTGGAGCCTTCCTTGGGGGAGGAGCAGCCCAGCCGAGGCTCCTTCCAGCTGGGTCTGTCAGACAGCAGCCACCTCCACCTCCAGGCCAGGGACCAGGCCTCAGAGAGCACCCAGGCATTCAGCTTCCCAGGTGGGGATTCTGACCTGGAGGCCACCCAGACCTATGGATCTGGAGGGGGGAGCGAGGAGCCTTCCCTTGGCCAGAGGTCTGCGGTGTTCAGGAGGAACAGGCAGGGGGATTCTGACCTGGAGGCCACACAGACCTATGGATCTAGAGGGGGGAGCGAGGAGCCTGGCCTGGGCCAGAGGTCTGCGGTGTTCGAGAGGAACAGGCAGGTGGACTTTGCCCTGGAGGCAACACAGGCTTATGCTGCCCAGCCTCGCAGTGACACAGAGGAGGAAGATGAAGAGGAGACCCCCACCACGTCTAATGTTGCTACAACTGAAACCCTGCCCATGTCTGCCTATGAGGAAGAGGACAGTGAGGAGGAGGAAGATTTGGTTGGGGCCAAGCCCCTGATCCCAGTAAGGAGAGGGAGATCTGGAGGAGCGAGGGAGAGAGATGAAGAGGAGCAGGAGACCCAGACTGGTGAGGTGCTGACCAACCAATACCTCTCCACAGCTCAAACTCTGGACATGGTCCAGGAGAGTGATGATGAGGAAGAAGCCAAACCAGACTCGCCCAGAAGAAGACGGACCCAAAAACAGACAGTAGACGAGGAAGAGAGACAGACTGTCGGCTCCTACCTCTCCACTGCTGAAACCCAGCCCATGTTTACTGCTGCTGCTGCTGAGGATGATGATGATAATGAGGAGGAAGAACTCAAACCTCCATCACCCAGAAGGAGGGGAAGGTCCCAGAGAGGCAGAGTAGAAGAGGAGGAGACACAACCTAGTGAGTTCCTCACCAGCTCCCACATCTCCACCGCTGAAACTCAGCCTATGGGTACTTGTGACACTGAGGAAGAGGAGGAGGAGGACACCAAAGCTAAAGGACAGGCTCAGAGAGAGCGAGGGAAAGAGTCGGAGGCTGGGACAAGCGGTGTCAGCAGTAGAGGTAGAAGAGGAGCTAGAGGAGGAGAGGAGGAGAGCTCTGAGACTCTGAAAACGCAGATGAGAGGGAAGGGGAAGGCTGTGAACACCGCGGGAGGCGGAGGGAGGAGAGAGGTGTTGCCTGAGGAGGAAGAGAGTGAGAAAGAAGAAGAGGCGGAGGTGGTTGAGCAAGGGAGGAGGGGAATAGGAAGAAAGAGTGTGAAACAACAGAAAGAGGGAGAAAAAGAAAGACTTGAGGAGGAACGGAGAGAGGAGGAAGAGGGAATAGAGAAGGAAAGACAAGAACAGGCTGAGAAGGAACGGTTGCAGAAGGAAAAAGTAGAATCAGAAAGGGTTATGAAGGAACAACAGGACAGAGAGAGGATGGAACAGGAACTTAAAGAACAAGATGAGAGATTAGAGAGTGTGGAAAGAGAAAAAACAGAAAGGATGGAGAGAGAGAAAAGAGAAGAAACAGAAAGGATGGAGAGAGAGAAAAGAGAACAGGAGAAAAGAGAAGAAACAGAAAGGATGGAGAGAGAGAAAAGAGAAGAAACAGAAAGGATGGAGAGAGAGAAAAGAGAACAGGAGAAAAGAGAAGAAACAGAAAGGATGGAGAGAGAGAAAAGAGAACAGGAGAAAAGAGAACAGGAGAAAAGAGAAGAAACAGAAAGGATGGAGAGAGAGAAAAGAGAAGAAACAGAAAGGATGGAGAGAGAGAAAAGAGAACAGGAGAAAAGAGAAGAAACAGAAAGGATGGAGAGGGAGAAAAGAGAAGAAACAGAAAGGATGGAGAGAGAGAAAAGAGAACAGGAGAAAAGAGAAGAAACAGAAAGGATGGAGAGAGAGAAAAGAGAAGAAACAGAAAGGATGGAGAGAGAGAAAAGAGAACAGGAGAAAAGAGAAGAAACAGAAAGGATGGAGAGAGAGAAAAGAGAACAGGAGAAAAGAGAAGAAACAGAAAGGATGGAGAGAGAGAAAAGAGAACAGGAGAAAAGAGAGCGGCTTGAGAGGGAAAGGAAGGAACGAGAAGAGCAAGAAAGACTGCAGTGCGAGAGGACAAAAAGAGAAAAGAAGGAGAGATTAGAGGAAGAAAAAGAAAGAATAGAGCGGGAGAGGAAAGAAATAGAAGAGAGGAACAGACTGGAGAGGGAGGAAAAAGAGAAGCAAGAACGATTGGAGAGAGAAAACAGGGAAAGGGAAGCGCTTGAGCGATCGGAGAGAGAAAGGGTGGAGAAAGAGAGGATAGAGGGAGAACAAGCAGAAAAGCAAAGATTGGAGAAAGAAAAAATGGAAAGGGAAGAGAAGAGAAAACAGGAGAGAGAACTATTGAAGAAGAAAAAGGAAGAGGAGAGAAACCTGAAAGAAAAACTGGAGAGGGAGAAGAAGGAAAGAGAAAAGAGGGAAGCAGAGGAGAAAGAAAAGGAGATAAAAGAACGACAGGCGAAGGAACAAGGAGAAAAACAAGCCAAGAAAGACGACGAAAATGAGCTAAAAACATCCAGGAGAGGTCGCAGAGCAGCAACCAGGAGAACCGTCACGGTTCCACCCACAACGGAACCACAACCTGAACTTAATATTCTGTCCAGCACACCAGAACCAGTCCCAGCTAGTATAACTAGGTCTCGCTCCAACTCTTCCAACTCTGTCAGCTCTGAGAGATCCAGCATAGACACCCTGGGGAGCAGAGGGAGAGGGGGCAGGAAGACCACCAGCACCACAGAGCCAGCCCCGGATCCAGACAACCCCACCCGCAACAGCACCAGGAGAAGGACGTTGGTCGGGACGGTTGTGGCTCCCCCTGCTGCTGTGGAGGTCACAGCGCAGGACATTCTCTCCAGCGAACAGTTTGTTGCCAGGAGAACCCGCTCCAGCTCCACCAACTCCCACAGCTCCACCAACTCGGAGGTCTCCACCTGTATCGTGGATAGCGTGAGCTCTCAGAGCAAAGGGAGGGGAGGAGGCAGAAGGAGGAAGACTGGGACAGAGTCTCTCTCCCCCAGTAACAGGCAGAGTGAGCAGCCTCCAGCCCCCAAGCCCACAGCCAGAGGCAGGAGAAGCCAGAAGGTTGAGGATGATGGTCCACACCCTGTTATTAATGAGAAGGCTGATTCTCAGGAGGCTGGTGGTACCACTAGAGGGCAGAATAAAACTGCCAAAACCAATGAGCCAGACCCTGTAGTAGCAGATGAAGAAACCACTCCAGCCCAGGTAACAGAGGACTCCCCCGCTCCTAGAGGGAATGGAAGAGGCCGGGGCCGAGCCGGCCAGAAAGACAACACACCTGAATCCACCACTACAACAGCAGGAGGGGACACTCCAAGTGAAGAGGGACTGGAGTCTAAAACAGGTGGGAGAGGGAAAGGGAGGAAGAGGGGGCTGGAAGAGGAGGAGGAGGAGGAGAACAGTGGGTTCAAGGTTCCCCGGAGGAAAGCTAAGGTTCAGAGGGGAGGGAGATGCAGGGCAGCAGAGGAGAAAGGAGAGAAAGAGGAGAAACCTGCATCCACTCCAGCAAAGAGAGGCAGAGCCTCCACTGCACAGGTGAAAAAGATAGCAGAGGAGGAGAAGAGTATGGCGGGACAGAGTGAGAAGATGGAAGAGGAAGAGGCTAGTGCTGTGCAGAGGAAAGTCCGAGGCAGGCAGTCGACGGTTCAGATAAAGAAGAAAGAGGAACCTGTTTTGGACTCTGTGGTAATGTTCTCTCTCTTTCTCTCTCTCTCCATCTGCTCCCTTCTAAAAGACAAGCCTTTGAAAAGCTATGCACTCAATTTCTGTCCACACCCAGCTCCACTCTCTTCATACACTGACTCAGCCATTTCCCACTAGAGTAATGATTTCAATTAACATCATTCAGTGACTCCCAAGGCATCTATCTTTCTCTCTCTCCCTCAGCCATGGGAGTACTCTGACATCTCTGTCCGTTAGGAGTACTCTGACATCTCTGTCCGTTAGGAGTACTCTGACGTCTCTCTGTCCGTTAGGAGTACACTGACGTCTCTCTGTCCGTTAGGAGTACACTGGCGTCTCTCTGTCCGTTAGGAGTACACTGACGTCTCTCTGTCCGTTAGGAGTACACTGACGTCTCTCTGTCCGTTAGGAGTACACTGACGTCTCTCTGTCCGTTAGGAGTACACTGACGTCTCTCTGTCCGTTAGGAGTACACTGACATCTCTCTGTCCGTTAGGAGTACACTGACATCTCTGTCCGTTAGGAGTACTCTGACATCTCTCTGTCCGTTAGGAGTACACTGACATCTCTCTGTCCGTTAGGAGTACACTGACATCTCTCTGTCCGTTAGGAGTACACTGACATCTCTCTGTCCGTTAGGAGTACACTGACATCTTTGCATAACAGCCCTAGTAATGAATTAAGTGGTTCAATGTGTGTAACTGTCAGTTTGTATACACCCTGTATTACTGACTAATGATACTCTGTCTCTCTCTCTCTTTCTTCCTCTCTTCCCCCTCTCTTCTCTCCTCCCACTCACTCTCTTCCTCCTCTCTCTCCCACCCCCGACTCCTCTGCTTCAGGTGCCCCAGACCCCTACAGGTAAGGGCAGAGGTAAACGTAGGGCCCCTGTGGAATCATCACCACTAGCCAGGACCCCTCGCTCCTCCTCTGCCTCTCCCCTGTCCTCCCTCTCCTCCCCTGGGACACTGGGCCCAGCGAGGGCCGCCACGCATTCCTACAAGGTAAGCTAATGGACATGTCTGTGTATTTTTTGTGTGTGTGTTTAGTGTCTGTGTGTGTTTTGTGTGTTCGAGCATTAAATCTCTGATGCACAGTTGTGTATGTGGGTTTTGAAAGCCCTCCCTTCCTCTGCGTCATCCCTCTCTCCCTCCTTCTGTCCTTCTCTCTTTGACCCCCGCCCCCCCCTCTCAGGTGTTGTTTACAGGAGTGGTGGATGAGGAGGGGGGGAAGGTGGTGTCTTGTCTGGGGGGCAGCCTGGCGAAGGGCGTGGCTGACATGACCCACCTGGTGACTGACCGGGTCCGACGCACCGTCAAGTTCCTGTGTGCTGTGGCCCGCGGCATGCCCGTCGTCACCACCGCTTGGCTGGATAAGGTTAGTCCCCACCCCCCACCAGGAAGTGTAGATGGACCTGAAGATTGTAAAAATAGAATGCACATCACTGTTATGTGTAATGGGGTTCTTTCTGGAAGTGCTTTTGTACAATTGGGGACAATTTTGTACAAGAACTTCTGAGACATTTTTCTCTTAGTATAATGACTATCTGATCATGGTTGGAGTCAGAGCCTCGTTTTAGCCTCAAACCCTTCCCCTTTTTCTCTGCACTCTCTCCCCCCCTCAGTGTGGTAAGGTGGGTCATTTCCTACCTACTGACAGGTACCTGGTGAAGGATAGGGAGCAGGAGAACAAGTTCAGCTTCTGTCTGGAGGAATCACTGAGGACCGCCAGCACCCAACCTCTACTACAGGTACACACACACACACTCCTCCTCTCCTCCATCCATCCATCTGCCCAATTCATCCCTTTATGTTTGTGTGTTAATGTCCCAACCATAGACTGTTGAAAAGACAAGACACACTAAAGCCATGTCCTGAGATGATGGGTTTCTGTATAATCAAATGTTATTTGTCACATGCTTCCTGAACAACAGGTGTGGACTACTGAAACGCTTACTTACGGGCCCTTCCCAACAAAGCAGAGAGAAAGAAAACACAGAAATACTAGAAAAGTTAAACATGTAATAATAAAGTAATAATAGATACATAATGAGTAATAATAACTTGGCTGTATACAAGGACTACCATTCCCTAGTTGATGTGCAGGGGTACGAGGTAAGGGGTACGAGGCTTGTCACCAAAAGCACTCACACACTTCTACAGATGCACAATCGAGAGCATCCTGTCGGTCTGTATCACCACCTGGTACGACAACTGCTCCGCCCACAACCGTAAGGCTCTCCAGAGGGTAGTGAGGTCCAACACTTCCGGCGTTGACAGAGATGGCCGCCTCGCTTCGCGTTCCTAGGAAACTATGCAGTTTTTTGTTTTAGTTTTTTTACGTGTTATTTCTTACATTGGTACCCCAGGTCATCTTCGTAAAAGAGGGAAACGAAGCGGTCTTCTGGTCAGACTCCGGAGACGGGCACATCGCGCACCACTCCCTAGCATACTTCTCGTCAATGTCCAGTCTCTTGACAACAAGGTTGATGAAATCCGAGCAAGGGTAGCATTCCAGAAGGACATCAGAGACTGTAACGTTCTTTGCTTCACGGAAACATGGCTCACTGGAGAGACGCTATCGGAGTCGGTGCAGCCAGCTGGTTTCTCCACGCATCGCGCCGACAGAAACAAACATCTTTCTGGTAAGAAGAGGGGCTTTATGGTTAACGAGACGTGGTGTGGTCACAACAACATACAGGAACTCAAGTCCTTCTGTTCACCTGATTTAAAATTCCTCACAATCAAATGTCGACCGCATTATCTACCAAGGGAATTCTCTTCGATTATAATCACAGCCGTATATATTCCCCCCCAAGCAGACACATCGATGGCTCTGAACAAACTTTATTTGACTCTTTGTAAACTGGAATCCACATATCCTGAGGCTGCATTCATTGTAGCTGGGGATTTTAACAAGGCTAATCTGAAAACAAGACTCCCTAAATTGTATCAGCATATCGATTGCGCAACCAGGGCTGGCAAAACCTTGGATCATTGCTATTCTAACTTCCGCGACACATATAAGGCCCTCTCCCGCTCTCCTTTCGGAAAAGCTGACCACGACTCCATTTTGTTGCTCCCTGTCTACAAACAGAAACTAAAACAAGAAGCTCCCGCGCTGAGGTCTGTTCAACGCTGGTCCGACCAATCTGATTCCACACTCCAAGACTGCTTCCATCACGTGGACTGGGATATGTTTCGTATTGCGTCAAACAACAACATTGACAAATACGCTGATTCGGTGAGCGAGTTCATTAGAACGTGCATTGAAGATGTCGTTCCCATAGCAACGATTAAAACATTCCCAAACCAGAAACCGTGGATTGATGGCAGCATTCGCGTGAAACTGAAAGCGCGAACCACTGCTTTTAATCAGGGCAAGGTGACCGGAAACATGACTGAATACAGTGTAGCTATTCCCTCCGCAAGGCAATCAAACAAGCTAAGCGTCAATATAGAGACAAAGTAGAATCGCAATTCAACGGCTCAGAGACAATAGGTATGTGGCAGGGTCTACAGTCAATCACGGATTACAAAAAGAAAACCAGCCCAGTCACGGACCAGGATGCCTTGCTCCCAGGCAGACTAAATAACTTTTTTTCCCGCTTTGAGGACAATACAGTGCCACTGACACGGCCCGCAACCAAAACATGCAGACTCTCCTTCACTGCAGCCGAGGTGAGTAAAACATTTAAACGTGTTAACCCTCGCAAGGCTGCAGGCCCAGACCGCATCCCCATCCGCGCCCTCAGAGCATGCGCAGACCAGCTGGCTGGTGTGTTTACGGACATATTCAATCAATCCCTATCCCAGTCTGCTGTTCCCACATGCTTCAAGAGAGCCACCATTGTTCCTGTTCCCAATAAAGCTAAGGTAACTGAGCTAAACGACTACCGGCAAGGGCACTCACTTCCGTCATCATGAAGTGCTTTGAGAGACTAGTCAAGGACCATATCACCTCCACCCTACCTGACACCCTAGACCCACTCCAATTTGCTTACCGCCCAAATAGGTCCACAGACGATGCAATCTCAACCTCACTGCACACTGCCCTAACCCATCTGGACAAGAGGAATACCTATGTGAGAATGCTGTTCATCGACTACAGCTCAGCATTTAACACCATAGTACCCTCCAAACTCGTCATCAAGCTCGAGACCCTGGGTCTCGACCCCGCCCTGTGTAACTGGGTACTGGACTTCCTGACGGGCCGCCCCCAGGTGGTGAGGGTAGGTAACAACATCTCCACCCCGCTGATCCTCAACACTGGGGCCCCACAAGGGTGCGTTCTGAGCCCTCTCCTGTACTCCCTGTTCACCCACGACTGCGTGGCCACGAACGCCTCCAACTCAATCATCAAGTTTGCGGACGACACAACAGTGGTAGGCTTGATTACCAACAACGACGAGACTGCCTACAGGGAGGAGGTGAGGGCCCTCGGAGTGTGGTGTCAGGAAAATAACCTCACACTCAACGTCAACAAAACTAAGGAGATGATTGTGGACTTCAGGAAACAGCAGAGGGAACACCCCCCTATCCACATCGATGGAACAGCAGTGGAGAGGGTAGTAAGTTTTAAGTTCCTTGGCGTACACATCACAGACAAACTGAATTGGTCCACCCACACAGACAGCATCGTGAAGAAGGCGCAGCAGCGCCTCTTCAACCTCAGGAGGCTGAAGAAATTTGGCTTGTCACCAAAAGCACTCACAAACTTCTACAGATGCACAATCGAGAACATCCTGTCGGGCTGTATCACCGCCTGGTACGGCAACTGCTCCGCCCACAACCGTAAGGCTCTCCAGAGGGTAGTGAGGTCCGCACAACGCATCACCGGGGGCAAACTATCTGCCCTCCAGGACACCTACACCACCCGATGTCACAGGAAGGCCATAAAGATCATCAAGGACAAGAACCACCCGAGCCACTGCCTGTTCACCCTGCTATCATCCAGAAGGCGATGTCAGTACAGGTGCATCAAAGCTGCGACCAAGAGACTGAAAAACAGCTTCTATCTCAAGGCCATCAGACTGTTAAACAGCCACCACTAACATTGAGTGGCTGCTGCCAACACACTGACTCAACTCCAGCCACTTTAATAATGGGAATTGATGTAAAATATATCACTAGCCACTTTAAACAATGCTACTTGAATAATGTAGGGTATGTAAACATTATATTATCTCATATGTCTACCTATATACTGTACTCTATATCATCTACTGCATCTTTATGTAATACATGTATCACTAGCCACTTTAAACTATGCCACTTTGTTTACATACTCATCTCATATGTATATACTGTACTCGATACCATCTACTGCATCTTGCCTATGCTGTTCTGTACCATCACTCACTCACATATCTTTATGTACATATTCTTCATCCCTTTACACTTGTGTGTATAAGGTAGTAGTTTTGGAATTGTTAGTTAGATTACTCGTTGGTTATTACTGCATTGTCGGAACTAGAAGCACAAGCATTTCGCTACACTCGCATTAACATCTGCTAACCATGTGTATGTGACAAATAAAATTTGATTTGATTTGAGGTAGATAGATATATACATACAGTGCATTCAGAGAGTATTCAGTCCATGACCTATTCCACATTTTGGTATGTTAAAGCCTTATTCTAAAATATATGTTTTTTAAATTATCATTTCAGTCTACACACAATACCTCATAATGACAAAACAGGTTTTTAGATTTTTTTGCAAATATATTAAAATTAAAATAAAAACAGACCTTATCACAGGCAAGCTGCACTAACTGTTAATGTTGTGGTTGTGTTTAATGGGCAGCTCTCCCATTAACTCAGTTCTGACTGAACAGCAAGCAGGCTATTATCTATTATCTTATTCTTTCCTTTTTACTTCCTGTTTATAAAACTGTCTTCTTAGCCTTAGTGAACGCACTGATTTGTAAATTTAAAGGGGGAAATGAAACTCCAAATAAGAGCATGCCCTCTCCTCTCTCAGGGTTATGAGGTCCATGTTACCAGGTCAGTGTTGCCAGAGCCAGCCCAGATGAAGGACATCATCATCTGTAGTGGAGCTCGCTTCCTCTCTACGATGCCCTCCACTCAGAAGGCCCAGGCCCGGACCCTAGTGATATCGTGTGGGGAGGACTGGTCTCTCTGTGCTCCTGCTCTCTCTGCTTCTCTCCCCGTCCTCAGTGCTGAGTTCCTGCTAACTGGTATATTACAGCAGAGAGTGGACCTGGTAACCCATGTCCTCTCAGCCCCCAAACCCAGGGCCCAGCCAGGAGCCAAAGGCCAGGCCAGGGGGAGGAAGAGAATGTAACAGACCAAACTCACCTGGGTGGTATTCATTAGTGCATACTGTAGCAAAACCATATGCAACAGAAAACAAACACTAGTGTTTCTTATTGGACAAGTTCAGGTAATCCCTCCCTGTTTTAGTCTGTTTTCTACCGTTAGGTGAATATGACCCTGGCATAGCATGCAGCACCCACCTCCACCTGTATAGAGAACAGTAGCAGGACCAGGCCACAGAGGAGTGGTAACTACAGTACTACTACCCTGGAGGGGCTGGAGACCATTAGACACCTGAGAGAGGGGAGGATTCGGATGTACAAGAGACAGTGGCAGCATCCCAAATGGGACCCTATTGCTTACTTTTGACAAAGAGCCCTGCACTATGTAGCGAATAGAGTGCTATTTGGGACGCAGACATGAAAGGCTGGTGAGAGGAGACATCCACCTGTATGACCAACTAGACTAGATAGTTGAGAATGTATTCACTCTGATAAGAAGACAAACAAACCCAAGAGATGGAAAACTATTCCTATGTTTATGAGGGTAGAGAGAAAATACATGCAGAGAAATGCTCTGAACATATTTGTGTTCATAAAAAATGATATAAATATGAGTTAACATAGAGAAGACGGAGTAATAGATGAGATAATTTACTGCCTATCCCAGTCATTTATTTGATGTCTCTTCCTCTTTTCCTGTCTTTCCTCCCTCTCCTGATCCTTTATCTATACTGATTAAAAGCCATCCTCTCGCCTTTTGTATAAAGATAACAAATATATATCTATTAGTGCCTATTTTACGAGGATAATGTTGAATATACCAGGTGTCTGTCTTCACCAGCTGTGATTGCTGAAGGGACATGTCTTCAATCTTAGAAAAAGGAGTGAACTGATTGTTTTAATGCTGCTCGTCCATCTACATCATTGTATGTAGGAGTTAAATGTGTCTTTATTTACCGACCAATAAACCTTTCATACCGAACTTCTGAGTGATTTGTTCAATTGTGTTTGCATTTTTTGGGGGTTGAGAATTTCTTATGCCATATGTTTAGAGGTTTTATAATATTTTGGCTACCTGCCATTTCATGAAGTGTTTTTAGGCCAATTAATGGCAGTCAATGGACGAATGTTTACTGTGTTCTGTCACTTCATTTAGGCATAGTCTGGGTTTTGGGATGTTTTAATACATAATAGATATACTCGATTGAGGTTGAACTAAATCCCTCGACACAGCCTTCACTTCTACCTCTCAGCTGAGTAGCCTATACACAATGCAGCTATTATAACGTTTTGTTTAACGAAGATCAATTCCTTCAGTTAAAAAGACAAACAACCAGCAATCATTGCCTTGCTTGGGGCAATCGAATCCGGTGTTTACCGAGAATAGTCGAGCGGCTCCGACCGAGAGCAAAAACCGACATATTCTGAGCATCTTCAAATGTTCAGCCCCAGTCGTCAAGTGCTGCTCTTGGGGGGCGAGGTTGAGAGGGAGGGTGACGCCAAGAAGGGAGAGAAATACATGCATCAATAGGTTAGGCAACATATTTCTCCTCCTGCAATCCCGTTATAACGTTGCCTACTCAGTCAATACGAAGGAAATAGTGTGAATTTAAAGGTGAGTGAGCTAAGGGGATAATTATTTCTTACGTGTGATGGATGTGATGAGATTCTTTAAATAAATTCGCTGCCTGGTGCGTGACGGGTTAAATTCTGCAGTTTTTGGTGAAATGCTCGTGAGGGTGTCTGTTGGCTTTCCTGCATATTGAGATGTTAGGTTATAGACGATTATTATCCGATAAAAGCTTTATTTGATGAAAACAGGGCGTGCTTGTTCCGGAGAAGATGAAAGGTGAGACAATTGTGATTAGGTTTCACGTTTATTGGGAGGAACGATTAAGCAGACTATGCGCTTAATCGGGATGGTGGTATGATGGGACACGCATTCCATAATGCATTACCATGCTAATTTCCCAGTCTGCTCTACAGAATGCCACACAAGGTGTGCAATCATTAGGCTACACAGGTTGGATAGGCTCGTGCCGGTCCAATGCCTGTCCCTATTTATGACCATTTAGATTAGGCCTATAGCCTAATTAATGTAAAACATTGCTTCAGAATTTGAGCCATAGCCTATGATAAGAAAAAATCTCTGAAACAGTGTAGCCTAACAGGGATATGCAATAGGCTATGTTATTTGAAATATCCTTGAATATTCCCATCATGGAATGCAATATGTCGCCTTAATTCGCAGTACCTGTTAATTCATGTCGAGATTAATTGTATGACTCAGTTTGGCACTGGAAGATTATTCATGCATAATCCACATCTAATCAATGTAAATGAGTGGTCTACGGATCCTGTCTCTAATCAGTATATCTTAATATGAAGGACTGTTTTTTATTATTAAATGGTTTAGCCTATACTGAATCCTTTATTTTTAAAGCATCCATCCATTACAAATGGAACGATGTGCTCCTGCAGCCTGTACCGGCGCGCTGCTGACTCCGGTGCTGTGCAGTGTAGCCCCCGCCGCTTATATGTTGATGACATATGGTGGGTGGCCTGAGTCTGCGCTGCCTGCATGTTACATTTGCCAACAGTTCAGGTTCATGGCAGTATAGTACAGTACAGTGTGCGCTGCTGGTCATCAGTCATCACCCGATCGCTGTTAAGGGATGGCCTTGGCCTGTATCTCACTGCTATTCAAGCCTTTTTATCCTCTGAGGTTTATCTGTTGGGATTTTATGAACACGTGTTTGTCTTGTACAAAGAGGCTTTAATTAAAATATGTGGGAATATTCCCATGTCTTGTTACTGTTGGTTGGCCATTAGTTTAATATGTTCTGGTTAAGATAGAAACACCTTACACACCTATTTGTTTTTTCTAATTTGGCACGTATATATTTTTATTGAAAGACTGTAAACTGGAAGTGATGCTGATTGATATATTGCTACCTCCTGTAATGGCCTATTTTCAACTGTCACAATTAGGAAATGATGAAGCTACATCTCATCTGTGAGTTGTCTTTCTATGTCCTCACTTGAAAGACAATGATGAGTTGAGGATAAGGACATTTACTGTAGCACCCCCTCATGACCTCTGATCTGACAAGATCTGACAGGTGAATGCAATATGGTGGAAACCTGTCCACTCCTTTCATATATAAGAGAGAGAGAGACTGACGGAGAGAGAAACTGAGAGGGGGGCTGAGAGATAGAGAAATACAGAGAGAGAGAGAACGACAGAGCGATTGAGAGAAAGAGAGATAGAGAGAACTACACAGAGAGAGGGGGGAAAGAGAAATAGAGTGAGATAGAGACATGGACCTAGACAGAGAGAGAGATAGAGATAATATTTTTTAGAGTACTTAAAGAAGGGAAGGCGGTGGATAAATGAAGTGTCAGTCTATGTCTGTGTGATATGAGACCTCATCCATCATCCATTTTGATTTACACAACACTTCCAGGCAGGCAGCCCAGGGCTGCATCTCTACAGTCTAAAGTGGCTTCTTCCCCTTGTCTCCTTTCTTTACTCTGTCTCCTTGCCGCAGGATGGATAAAAGCAATATGGTTGATGGGTATTTTTGGGAATCTGCTTTCACCTATCAAGTAGTTTTACACTCATCAGAGCAGATGAAGGAAAGGAAACAAGGAGGGGAATTTAGGACTATTGAGATGCACCCATTGTCATTTTAACTAACCAGAAACCCATGACCTCCAGTAAACCACCTAAAGTAAACATTCAGCCTGTGTACTGTTCTGTTGGTGCAGTGATACCTTTTGCTTTTCTGACACTTCATGATTTAACATTGTATTTTCTGATGAGGGAGGAGAGAAGGGAAAGAGGGAGAGAGGAAGTGAATATTGGTCATGTGTGTTTGTGCCTACGGGATTTATGGACAAGTGTGTGTGTGTTGTATTGTATCTAATGTGTGTGTGTTTGTGGTGTGCATTTCCTTGCACTGGATACTTAGCCTTCACTACAGTGACAGAAGTATTAGGGGATAGATTCACCGACCTATGTAAGCCAAGGAGAATGAAGGAAAGGATGTGAAGGAATGAAGGACAGACAGAGACATCTTTGTGGGGTTCATGCATCTGCAGTCATTGAAGGCTTTTCCGCCTCTTTAAAGGAGCTCAACAAAGGCCTGTCTATACCTCCTCCTCTTTCCCTTCTCAGTGACCAGAGACTCAGAGTTTGCGTCCCAAATGGCACCCTATTTCCTATATGGTGCCCTACTTTTGATCAGAGCTGTATGGACCCTGGTCAAAAGTAGTGGACTACATAGTGAATAGGGTGCCATTTGGGAGAAATCCCACATCGCAGATGAAGACAGACACAGTCTTTGAGTTCAGAGTGGGATGCTGCTGGAGCTGAGATTATATAAGATAAGAAGGAGGAGAGGGTGAAAGGGGGCATGAGAGGAGAAAGAGAGAGAGAGAGGAAGAGAAAGAAAGGGAGGGAGAGAAGGGGAGAAAAGTAGAAAGAGAGGGAAGGACAGAGGAGGCATAGCAGAAATAGAATGGGAAATAAAGAGAGAGAAGAGAGGGATAGAGAGAGAGGCATGAGGCAGAACAGGAAATAGAATGGGAAATAAAGAGAGAGAAGAGAGGGATAGTGAGAGTGGCATGAGGCAGAACAGGAAATAGAATGAGAAAAGATAGAAGGACAGAAAGCAGGAGAGGAGAGAAAGTAACAGCTGAGTCAGACAGAAAAAAGAGAGAAAGGGACAAATTGGAAGATGGATGAGAAGATGATGCAGGGAAGGAAAGAGGATAAGAGATGTGGGAAGAAACAGAGAGAAAGAGGGAGGCAGGAAAATAAAATAGAGAGTGGCTGTAAAAATAGATTTAAATACATGACAGATAGAGAGGGACTGAGGAAGGAAGAGAGAGTGACAGATAGAGCAGTCTATGTGAATAGGTGACAGAAAGAGAGAGAGATACAGAAAGAGGAAGGGAGGAAAAGAGGGAGGGAGTGAAGGATAGCAGATGGTCCAGTCCGGCAGCCCATGGTTAAAAGCCCAAAGGAGAGGAGGCATGTTTTTGTGTGTGTGTGTGTGTGTGTGTGTGTGTGTGTGTGTGTGTGTGTGTGTGTGTGTGTGTGTGTGTGTGTGTGTGTGTGTGTGTGTGTGTGTGTGTGTGTGTGTGTGTCACTGTAAACCCAGTGAGGCGAGCACCAGGGTGTTGTTTCCTTTACAGAAAAACATGTCAAATTTGTCCTAAAACCACGTCTGACTCGCATGTCTGCGTTTTGATTAGTCAACATGTAAAACATGTATGTGAAATGTCACAGGTGTTTGAAAACTACATGTTTGACTCATGTGAATGTTTTTATTTTACATGTGACACCTTTCACGTGATTCCTTTATACCTGTGTTCACACGTGTCCATAAACCACGTGTTTTATCACATGTTCCTTTCCCGTGATTCCTTTATACCTGTGTTCACACGTGTCCATAAACCACGTGTTTTATCACATGTTCCTTTCACGTGTGATTTTTTTTTGTTTTTTTGTAAGGTTTCTGGCCCCAAACTATTCGAAAAACAAATTTTTCCTCCTTAAATGGAGTAGAAGATCTTGGATTATCTGCTTCACAGGTCCTCTAAAAACAACAGTGCAGATAATTTCCCTTATGTACTGTAGTAACACAAAGATATGAACATCTTTCACACGCCTGTGTTCACACATTATGATATAACATCAAATCCAATTTGATTTGTCACATGCACCAAATACAACAGTGAAATGCTGAATACAACAGGTATTACAGTGAAATATTTACTAACAAGCCCTTAACCAACAATGTAGTTTTAAGAAAATACATGTTCTTATTACCATGTAATTCTTCAGTAATAAGAACACAGCAAGGTGTTCCCAACGTTCCCAACGTGTTCCCAACGCAGAATCAACCTATACAGACAGAACATGGCTGTACCAAGGGGTCACAACTGATGTGTGGTTGTTGCTGGTGTTGTCTGAGGGACCCTCTCCTCTGGGGCTCCGCTGTGTCCTGTCTTTTGGTTCAGATGTAATCAAATGACTGTGCTTTCAGGCTATGATAGTGGCTCGGCTCTCTGCCCAGTGCAGGGTGTAAGAGTCTGGGAGAGAGAGAGTAACAGAGAGAGGAGAAGATTGGATAAGAGTGTTTTGTAGCAGAGAGAGATAGATGGTGGTTGTGGAATTATGACATTATCACATGCTAATTGTCCTCATTAACAAATGAGAGCAGCAGGTTTTCTGCCCCTGCCAACAGATCAGGTCTCTGCAGATGGCTTAATGCTTCCTGCTTTGCACACACATTCTCTCTCTCTCTCTCTCTCTCTCTCGCTCTCTCTCTCTCTCTCTTTTACACACACACATGCACGCGCACACACACACACACACACACACACACACACACACACACACACACACACACACACACACACACACACACACACACACACACACACACAAGCACACACACACACACACACACACACACACACGCACTGCAAAACTTACGTCCTGAACGCAGGTCTGTGAATAAATACAGCTACAGGCCTGCACTCAGGGGAACTAGGTAAATCTACCACTACAGATGTAGGATCTTCATTTGATCACCCTGTTGCATGATAACTTGCCTTCTATGCAGGACATTTAAAATGTGTCGTGTATTTGAGGTTTAAAAGGGATTCTGAAGTTTGTAATTTCCACTTTGAAATTTCAGACTTGATTTTCACTTTCGAAAAATGTATCAACCCCTACAAAAATGTCCATTCATTTTAATCCACAAAATAATTCACATTTCGTGTTGCTGCAGGATTATTTTCCAGCTGTAGAAAACTGGCTGAAATTAAGATCATCTATATATTCAGGTTTTAAATTCCCTTGTCTGTCAAACCCTCTAGTCGGTATGAATGAAGAGGACAGGACAGAAAAGCCCTGACTAGTTCTTCCCTTGATGTCTCTCATCTGTAGTCACACCTCACCCAGAGGCTGCTCAGATCATCATAACGCTCTCAATGCTCCAATTCATCAAAATTCTCCCAGACTCAGCACATTTTGAGACACACACACACACACACACACACACACACACACACACACACACACACACACGCATGCGAGCACACAGACAAGTACACAAACACATTTCCCTCTTCTCAAGGTCCTGAGGAAGGAAAGGGTGGATCTCTGTTTGAAACCCAGCCAAGCAATTACCCAGATCCCCCCCCCAGTCCCAAACCATTTACTGGTTTGGTGGATTGTGTTCATGATGGAAGGGGGGAAAGATGTATTTTTTCAAAGATATCAGAGGAACACACACACACACACACACACACACATACACACACACACACACACACACACACACGCATGCGAGCACACAGACACACACACACACACACACACTGCATTCACTCCTCTGGTGAAGTCAGACAAGCTAAGTGATCCAAAGGACATCCTCTTGGCTCCACTTCATGCGATGATGTCACCATGAGATGATGTCACCACCACAACATTCTATCATTATCTATGAATTAGCTAAGGGAGCACCTCCCTCACCTACACCCAGACAAACACAATCAGATGGAGAAACAGAAAGGACAACTGAGGGAGGAGAAGAGGATGTAGAGGTGACAGAGAGAGAGAGAGATGGAGTGGCATTCTCTTCATATGTGCCACTTATCAAACACCATTTTTGTTTGTACTCTATCTTTCCTTTATCTTCCCTTCATCTCTCCTTTCCAGAGCCAGGAGATCTGATGAAGATGAAGACAGTCAGTGTGGTGGTGCTAAGCTTGCTGCTCTGCTCAGGTACGTCGTGTCCAGAGTACTGTGTGTCCAGAACAGTGTGTGTTTCCAGAGTAGAGTGTGTGTCCAGAGTAGTGTGTGTTTCCAGAGTAATGTGTGTTTCCAGAGTAGTGTGTGTGTCCAGAGTAGTGTGTGTCCAGAGTAGTGTACATGTGTCCAGAGTAGTGTGTGTGTGTCCAGAGTAGTGTACATGTGTCCAGAGTAGTGTGTGTGTGTCCAGAGTAGTGTGTTTGTCCAGATCAGTGTGTGTGTGTCCAGAACAGTGTGTGTGTCCAGAGTAGTGTGTGTCCAGAACAGTGTGTGTGTCCAGAGTAGTGTGTGTCCAGATCAGTGTGTGTGTGTCCAGAGTAGTGTGTGTGTCCAGATAAGTGTGTGTGTCCAGATCAGTGTGTGTGTGTCCAGATAAGTGTGTGTCCAGATACGTGTGTGTGTGTGTCCAGATAAGTGTGTGTGTCCAGATCAGTGTGTGTGTCCAGATCAGTGTGCGTGTGTCCAGATCAGTGTGCGTGTCCAGAGTAGTGCTTGTGTCCAGATAAGTGTGTGTGTGTCACGATAAGTGTGTGTGTCCAGATAAGTGTGTGTGTCCAGATAAGTGTGTGTGTCCAGAGTAGTGTGTGTCCAGATAAGTGTGTGTGTCCAGAGTAGTGTGTGTGTCCAGATAAGTGTGTGTGTGTCCAGAGTAGTGTGTGTGTCCAGAGTAGTGTGTGTCCAGATAAGTGTGTGTGTGTCCAGATCAGTGTGCGTGTCCAGAGTAGTGCGTGTGTCCAGATAAGTGTGTGTGTGTCACGATAAGTGTGTGTGTCCAGATAAGTGTGTGTGTGTCCAGAGTAGTGTGTGTGTCCAGAGTAGTGTGTGTCCAGATAAGTGTGTGTGTGTCCAGATAAGTGTGTGTGTGTCCAGAGTAGTGTGTGTGTGTCCAGATCAGTGTGTGTCTCCAGAGTAGTGTGTATGTGTATATTTATCGGTCATATATCTAACATATTTGATGAATTACATTTCTATGCATAAATATGAAATATCACCAACCTATTTTCACTTTGTCCATAGCTCTGTCGGCCCCTTTGAAAGGTAAGCATCCCTGCCATCTGTTATCAATGCATCATTAGTTATAATATAGTACTAAGTTTTGTGATGCATTTCTGTGGAAATGTTAAACATACCCTCCCACCACCTCCCAGGTAAAGAAGACTCCCAGAAGACCATGTTCTTTGGGGAGGACTTCCATCTGCAGCTGCCCTCCCTGGCTGCAGAGGTTTTGTTCCAGCCCAGTAATGCCAAGGCGGGGGTTGAGGTGGTCCTGATGCGGGGTGGGTCCGTGGTCGGTAACCGTGCCAAGCTCAACAGTCAGCTCAGTCACCTGATCTTAGCGAACGTGGGCGAGGGGGACGAGGGGACGTACTCGGTGAAGAACAACGAACAGCCGGAAGAGGTCCGACGCATCACACTCATCGTCAGAGGTATGGGGTCCGAGTGTTGGAAGAAGGAAGGTTGTCTCTGGGAGGGGGGTTGGAAGAAGGAAAGTTGTCTCTGGGAGGAAGGTTGGAAGAAGGAAAGTTGTCTCTGGGAGGGGGGTTGGAAGAAGGAAAGTTGTCTCTGAGAGGAAGGTTGGAAGAAGGAAAGTTGTCTCTGGGAGGGGGGTTGGAAGAAGGAAAGTTGTCTCTGGGAGGAAGGTTGGAAGAAGGAAAGTTGTCTCTGGGAGGTGGGTTGGAAGAAGGAAAGTTGTCTCTGGGAGGAAGGTTGGAAGAAGGAAAGTTGTCTCTGGGAGGAAGGTTGGAAGAAGGAAAGTTGTCTCTGGGAGGGGGGTTGGAAGAAGGAAAGTTGCTCTCTGGGAGGAAGGTTGGAAGAAGGAAAGTTGTGTCTGGGGGGGGGGGGGGGGGTTGGAAGAAGGAAAGTTGTCTCTGGGAGGGGGGTTGGAAGAAGGAAAGTTGTCTCTGGGAGGGGGGTTGGAAGAAGGAAAGTTGTCTCTGGTAGGAAGGTTGGAAGAAGGAAAGTTGCTCTCTGGTAGGAAGGTTGGAAGTACGAAGGTTGCTCTCTGGGAGGAAGGTTGGAAAGTAGGAACGTTGCTCTCTGGGAGGAAGGTTGGAACTAGGAAAGTTGCTCTCTGGGAGGAAGGTTGGAACTAGGAAAGTTTCTCTCTGGTAGGAAGGTTGGAAGAAGGAAAGTTGCTCTCTGGTAGGAAGGTTGGAAGAAGGAAAGTTGCTCTCTGGTAGGAAGGTTGGAAGTACGAAGGTTGCTCTCTGGGAAGAGGGTTGGAAGTAGGAAAGATGCTCTCTGGGAGGAGGGTTGGAAGTAGGAAAGATGCTCTCTGGGAGGAGGGTTGGAAGTAGGAAAGATGCTCTCTGGGAGGAGGGTTGGACGGTTGGAAGACCTTCATCGTCAGACACCATAGTGTGCACCCCCATGGGCTCTGGTTAAAAGTACTAAATAGTGCTTTTTACATTGAGTTTTGGAGTCTTGGCTCAGTCTAAATCGTTAGGACTAAATTGATACTGGTGTTCTCTCTCAAACATGCTGCCCTGCTACCGTGGATGTGTGCGCTTCAAATCATCTGTCTGTCTCAGTCTAGACACAGCTTGTTTCCGCTCATTTCGTGATTTAATCATGTTGTCAGTTCGGTCAACAGGCCAAGCCTTTTACAGCTACACATGAGCACTGCTGTATTAGTGTAGTACATCCCTATTGGCTAGCGCAGCAGCAATATTCTGAACAGCACTAAGTATCTGACTGTAATGGGATGAGGAAGACCCAGTTTGTGTCCCAAATGGCACCCTAATCTCTATACAGTGCACTACTTTTGACCAGGGCCACATAGGGGCTCCCAAGTGGCGTTGCGGTCTAAGGCACTGGATCTCAGTGCAAGAGTCGTCACAGCAGTCCCTGGTTTGAATCCAGGCTGCATCACATCCGGCCGTGATTTGAAGCCCCATAGGGCGGCCCAGCGTCGTCCGGGTTTGGCCGGGGTAAGCCGTCATTGTAAATAAGGATTTGTTCTTAAATGAGGGGACACAGATACACACAGTCAGAGAGGAATGATAACTCGGTGATGCTGAGAAGACTGAGCTTTGCTCTGTGTCGTGTCTTTGGCTGTGCCGGATTAAGTGATATGACATTCTATTCTATAAAATAATTTCTCCATAATTAATATAACCTGATTGAGCTAATCATGTAAATGTAATTAACTAGAGAGTCGGGCACCATGAAATAATATTTATAGAGCTGTTATCTTCTGAATAAACTCTTAAAGACCTAGTAATATTTTACATCAATAGCAGTCAATATTAATCGTCATCTTAATTCAGTCTCATCTGAAAGTTGTAAATTATTGGTTATCTGCACAAACCCTGGCTAACAAGTTGAATCAGCAATACAAAATTGGGTTTAATTATTTATTTACTAAATACCTAACTAATCACACAGAATTACACATACACATAATTAATTAATAACTTGATTACAAATGACGTCATAAAGGAAAACGTCCCTGGCGGGCGGAACAGATATGACAGCTGGTTACACAAAAGAAAGGGGCTGGGTTTGAGTGAAAGAGCGGGAAGACTGAGGAACAAAGGGCGAAGCTGTGCTATCGTAAATACAGTATCTTATGCATTCTAAATGACCTCCCATTTGTAAAAGGAAAATGCAATAAATATTTACTTTGAGCTGCGCTTCGGTAGGTTGGTGGTAGATGGAAGGCCGTGTTGCCCAACCGAGTCCTTTGTCCTTTGAAGAATGTCTCTGCTGGTAAATTGGATACGTTGTAGTAACGTCGTTGTGTGGTAGATACTCTGATACTCTGTCTGTTCCTTCCTAACCTGCATTTGCAGCTGCTGTTGCTAACTCAACGGCTAGGAGGTATCACTTCTGTAGTGAATAAGAGTTCAAAGTTCATACCATTCGCAACCAAAGCTCACGCTGATGTTGGCTTCGTTCTGTAGTTATTATCTGACCCATTGGACCGTCGTCCTCACATCCTCGGAACAGGAGGTTATATTGTCGTCAAGGCTTTATATAGGAGGGAGAAAAGGCGTGTTTAAAAAGTTTTATAGCCCATGTCCCTTCACAGAGGCTGATTGAGCAGAAAATGAAAACCCAAATCTCACATTTTAGATGCTAAAATCACATTTCATCCCATCCAGAGTAGAATAATTTCATAGTCAAACATTTAAATTGAACAACAATTCCATGTGAATCTGATAACTCTGATGTGTAGACTTTCTACTGTAGAGTTTATGTCATCTTATCATTGATGAGAATGTCTCAGATGACAACGAACTGACATCATATTCATTTAGTACCATCGCATATGTTCAATTGGTCGGATTACCAGAATATAGTTCATTTCCCCCACCTTCTGATGTTCCCAGAATCTCTATGTTACATCAGTAGGGTAGAGAGAGGAAAAAGGGGGGAAGAGGTATTTATGACTGTCATAAACCTACTCCCAGGCCAAAGTCATGACATCTGCATGGATTGGCGTTCCAGGCTGTCTATATTGCAGTCACACTGCACGCAACAACTAATGGTTTTATGGCATGTCATTGACTTTGCAGTCGTGCATCAGAATGCTATATCAGTTGATTCAGTTGTCTGATATCAAATGATGCAGTTAACTGTGTGGAGCTGGCTAGCTGTGTGGAGCTGGCTAGCTGTGTGGAGCTGGCTAGCTGTGTGGAGCTGGCTAGCTGTGTGGAGCTGGCTAGATGTGTGGAGCTGGCTAGCTGTGTGGAGCTGGCTAGCTGTGTGGAGCCTTGACAGTGTCATATGGAGTTAACAGTGTGTGGAGAGGAGGTGTGTGTTGTTAACAGCATGTTGCATACACCAGGCAGTAATTATGCAGCTATTTAACCACCCCATCCGTCCGTTCATCCCTCCCATCCGTCCATCCCTGCTGTTTTTCTTCTATCTTTATCCTCATTTTCTCTCTCTTGTTCTTCTCCTCTCTGTCATTCTCTTCTGTTTTCCTCACATGGTCCTCTCTCATTCTTTTGTCTTCCCTTTCTGTTTCTCTCTCTCTGTTTCCTGATCTCTTGTCCTCCCCTTTTATACCTTAATTTCCTTATCTTGCTCTCTGTATCTAACTGTCCCTGCCTCTCCCACCCCTTTCTCTGTCTTTTAGACTGTTCCAACGAGCAGAACGTTAAGTATGGGGAGAACTACCACATCCAGCTGGTGGGGGTGGAGGCTCCCATCACCCTGGAGTATAGGCCCAGTGCTGTGGAGGCCAACCTGACCTCCAGGTACAGTTGTTTCTCTGTCAAAATGTAAACTTCTCTGCTTTCCGCAAAGGAGGATTTACTGTCTCCCATCAACATTGATTATCACGATGTTGTGGTTATTGCGATAATATCACGGAATCGTGATATTGTGATGCTATTGTGGCTGTCATGATAGTAGCATGGTTATCGCGATAACATTATCAATATGATAATTATCGTTAATTATCGATACATTATATCATTCTGTTATTCTGATCAATATCATGACTGTTTTGATAGCAAGTTCTATCATGGTTCTCCATTAACCCTCCAGGCCGCCCCTGGTGCTGATGACCCGAGGAGGGCTCTCCAGAGACGGGTACCAGGGGCGCCTGAGTGTCAACGAGTACCGGATCACTCTCAACGCCGTGACAGGCGCCGATGAGGGAAGCTACACCGTCAGAGGCACGAACCTGAAGATCATGAGGAAGGTCTGCCTAAATGTCAAAGGTACATTTGTTTTCATCCTCCCTCTACCTTCTGTGGCCAACCTTTACCTTTTCTCTGTTTATTTCCAACCTGCTGCAAGTTTGCTGTAAAGTTAGTCATCAATGGGTTTAAAGATGGAATCCGCAGTAGGGGATCAGCGCCACGGTCCTCCCTACCGCTGTTGTTATTGTATTTGTTTTGTTAGGTGAGGCAGAGGTGAGGAGAGCTGCACAACCTAGTAAAACATTTGCAGTACATATTCTGCCCTTCTATCGCGCGTGCAATAATGTCAGAGGGGAAAAAACAGTGTTTTTTTGCAGTAACTTCTTCTTTGTTGTAATATTGCGAACAGACGTGGCAGTTTCACCATTAAGAATTGCAGCTTTAAATGGATGTGATTTTCTGAAGTGAGTTATCTATTTTGCGTATTGTGTTCCAAAATGTGTTGTTTGTTAAATGCCCCCTCTCTCTTTTCCCCCCTCCCTCTGGATCTTCTTCTCTCCCTGCCTTTTTATTCCTCTCTTTTGTCTCTCTCTTCCTCTCTTCTCTCTCTATCTTTATCTCTCTTCTTCTCTTCTCTCTATCTCTCTCTCCCCTTCTGCCTCTCTCTCTCTCTCTCTCCCTCTGTCTCTGTCTCTGTCTCTGTCTCTGTCTCTGTCCCTCTGTCTCTGTCTCTGTCCCTCTGTCTCTGTCTCTGTCTCTCTCTCCCTCTGTGTCTGTCTCTGTCTCTCTCTCCCTGTCCCTGTCCCTGTCCCTGTCCCTGTCTCTGTCTCTGTCTCTCTCTCCCTCTGTCTCTCCCTCTGTCTCTCCCTCTGTCTCTGTCTCTCTCTCCCTCTGTCTCTGTCTCTGTCTCTCTCTCTGTCCCTCTGTCTCCCAGAACACCAGAACTTTGTGAAGCTGCCATACGCTGGCACCCTGAAGATCAACCTGATTCTGAATGCCTCCATGGTGCGTCTGTTCTACACGCCCGACTACGACTTAAAAACCAGACAGATCCTGGACGGGGGACAGTTAACGGTACTGGAACGGCTGATTTAAAATCACTCAAATACTACCCTAATCCTACTCCCTATAGCGCACTGTGGGGTGGTAATAATACATTATCACTTATATGTGCTTATGAGAAGTCTTATAATGCATTATACCTGTTGGCTTGAAGTAAAGTCTTACCAAACATTTATATCCAAGTGATTTACTTTTATTTGCCAATAATAAAAGTTGTCTTACAATGTTGAAGTAAAGTGATTGAACTTTTGAACTGACCATGGCTCTTGGTTGATGTTAGGTGCCAGCAGACCTGGATCTGGTGGGGCGGATCTCTCTGGATCCGTCTGTGGTCATCCTGGACCAGGTCAAGGCCAGCGACGTCGGACAGTTCAAGGTCACGGACATACTGGGGTTTCCTGTGTCCAACGTCTACCTGGAAGTGGAGGGTGAGGAGAGGGGGATGAAGGGAGGAGAGGCGAACAGAGGAGAGGAGGAGAGAGGGATGGGAGGATGAAGGAGATGGAGAGGGGGATGGATGGGTGGAGTTGGCCAGCTCAGGGTCATCGACCAACTGGAAACCAATCGTGTGTCTTACGTCTATCAGGCGGTGGAGGGTGAGGAGATGGGAGGGTCAGGGGTTGGAATGTCAATGATGTACTGATACCAAGGAATAATTTATTAACATTATCTCTCCTTTCCTCCCTTCACCTCTTTCTCCTCTCGCCTGTCTCCTCCTCACCCCCTCTCCTCTCCCTTTATCTCTCTCTCTTCTCTGTGTATCTCTCACCTCCTCTGTCTCTCCCCTATCTCCCCTTCACCACACTCCCGCTCTTTATTCTCTCCCTCCCCTCTTTCTCCCTTCTGCCTACTCTCCCTTCCCCTCCCCTCTCTCCAGCCTACAAGCTGCCGTCCCTCTACGTGGCAATCATAGCACTGGTGGGCTTCCTGGTCCTCCTGCTGTTGGTGTGTCTGCTGTCCTGCCTGGTCAAGCAGAAGAAGAGGGCTGCCAAGGCCCGAGCCATCGAGAAGATTGCCCAAAACGCAGGCAAGGAGGACGAGGGAGATGCCTTCAGACAGGTACCACACAGACAGAGACACTGGTGATGTCTCAAATGGCACCCTGTTCCCTATATGATGCTCAGCACTTGACATAACATGTGTGTGTGGTTTCCAGGTGGTGAAGAACATTACTCAGTTTGAGGAGTCTATAGCCCAGTCCATCGACATCACAGAGAAGTCTCAGAGCACTGAGGTGGACATTAAAGTAAGTATTAGTGAAGCAGTGGTTATTTCTGTCGAGTTGAGGAATGAATGGTAACAACGGAAGGGGAATTCTGTCAAAATAGCTGTTAATATCTCACCTTCTCTCCTGTCTTCACCCTGACCTCGACCCTCTGACCTCTGTGTGTTGACTGCAGGGTCTGGAGGTGTCATCCAAGGAGGTGGCATGTGGTAACCTGGAGACCAGTGACTCAGGGGTGGAGTTTAACACCACTGGCCTCCCATTGGACACTGACACTGATGTCCCCGACCAGATTCCAGAATCAGAGGCTGAGACTGAGAGTGTTGCCTTCGTCCCAGAAACCAAGCCAAGCCCACCCCCGGTTACCAAACCTAGCCCGGTTCCCAAAATCAACAAAATCCCTGAACCAGCTCCTGAACCAAAGTTGACCATAACCAAACCCGTTGAGACCAAACTCAGTCCAATCCCAAGCCCGGTCTCCAAGCAGGCTCCAAGCCCCATTGCCAAAACTCCTGAACCGAAAATACCTGAATTGAAAACACCTGAACCAACCAAAACTCCTGATTTGAAAACTCCTGATCCGAAAACACCTGAATTGAAAACACCTGAACCAGTCAAAACACCTATTGCTGTGTCTCCAAGCCCGGTGTCCCCTAAGCCAACCCCACCCCTGACCCCTGTCTCCAAACCAACTGCACCCCAACCATCAACCCCCGAACCCGCCAAGCTGGTGACACCAGCCCCCGAACTCCCCAAGCCGGTGACACCAACCCCGGAATCCCAAAAGCCCGTGACACCAATCCAGACTCCGACCCCAACCCCAATGCTGAGCCCTGAACCTGCTCCGACCACCAATGGCACACCCGAACCACCAGCACCTGAATCCAAACCTAACACTGCTCTGGCCCCAGTGGGTCTGATCGAAAGTCCTGTCGCCAAGGCAACCCCGCCTAAAACCCCTGAGGTGGAGGTGACCGCCCCAAGTAGTCCAGCCCTTGAGGCCAAAATGGACGCCCCAGTTGAGGAAAACAACGCCACCACCGCAACCTGAGAACAGTCCCTGCACTCCTCCACGAGAAACCCCACAGATCCATTATCCTATTCTCCTCCACCACTGTAGACAGACAATCGAACACCCCCCTTACCAAATAAGGAAGAAATCACTGCTACTATCGAGGCTGGGACTTAGATTTAACACTTCTAATGCTCAAACATGCTGTAGGTTGTTATGATAGCTAACTCACCTGTACCTAACACTAACATTATCTTTGAGATACTTTTTTCAATTCACAGATACTTTTCACAAGATAGGAAATATAAGCAAGCGAGTCCATTTTGTCAGACGTTTTAGCTGTTGTTGTTTCTTTTTTACATTTCTATGCTGCATACTCTTTTTTAGTGTGTAAACTAGAGTATGACTGCCGGTCTGCCAACAAAATCAGTTGCAGAGTTTACAAGTAAAATGTTAAACCTAGCTACTTTAGATATGTTTTATTTTCAGGTGTGCAGAATGGTTCCACACCCTTTTACAAAGATATAGGAACTTTAGAATGGCAAGTGAACATGACTCAATCTAATTCAACTACATCTATGACCACTTACTCCATTTGTGGAATGATAAAACCTTTGGTGATGCCTGCTCTAATCTCAGCATGTGAAAAAACAGACCAAAACGAAAGCACGAACAGCTCGTAAATTTGCAACGGACATTTTTTAAATCTCATATGATGGAACCAATGACATGATTTAGCCCCCCCAAGGTCTTATAAAAGTGACTATGACATAACGTTCTCATCAAACTGGATGAATTTAAATCACCTTTCTATCAAACTGGACTGGATTCCTTCTCCTTGTGACATTCTCTATACGTTTTCCTGAAACCTGGGAATCCGGGAATCTGGAATTTTCCTGCTGGTCCTCTGCCGTCCTATAGAAACATCTAGAAAGCTTGAATGATGAAACATCCTGATACAAAGGAGCATGGCATTATCCCAGCAACACTAATACCTGAATGCTGAACTCTAACATCAATACCTTCTGCTAAATTAAGTCTAACTTTTGTTTAAAATTGATGTTTCATGTGATTGTGCTTCCAACTACTTGAGAGGCTGTATTGGTTATAAGGTGTTGGCCAACTCTGACTGTCCCAGTGGATCTCTAGAATCAGATTAATCGAAGAGAAAGAGCTTGTTTTGATCCTTGACCTCACCCCAGGACCTGAAGACCCCAAGGACACACTTCAGCACTTTAAGCAATCCCCAGTGAATCTTGGGAAATGTAGTGCTGATTGTTATTCTGCTGACTACAACTATGAGAGTGGGAGAGGGAGAAGAGGAGGGGTCTGGTGAGTGATGTCATTGGCTTAGTCCTAACATTTAAAAAAGGAATCCTCCCTCCTCTATGTTCACTTCTGTCCTTCCTTCTGTCCTTCCTTCCTTCTGTACTCCCTCTTTTCCTTCCTCTCTTGCTTGCAGCAGGTGGTGAAGTACAGTGTTATGGCATGGTTTCATCTGGCCGATAGATGTAGTTTTACTGTTGGTCCTGCCCTCTTGACTTCTCATTTATAGCTTATGGGTCAGCCTTTATACCCCATGATGACTTATAAAAGTACAGTATGGAAGTATAGTCTTCCCTGAGATAATAGAACAGACCCATGTCAGACTATTCCTTGCCTACACACATCTACATGCATTACAGTCATCTATGAACTACATACTGGAGGCCAACTGTAGATGTGTTCCACGGCTCTGATGCCTAGTATGGTGATCTCACAGTACAGTATACATGTAGTTCTGGTTGTTTGCTCCAGCCTAAAACAGACATTTCACAAATAGGGTTAACCCACTAGCATCCATCCACAGTACTGGATATGATGTCAAGGCATTGGTTGATGTGTTCTAATAGCCTACCCTATTGCCATTGGTCTCTCTGACTGCCCTAAAAAGGTCCTGCGAGAACTTCACTAACTATTAACTCACTGTACCACCATCTCCAGGACTGTGCCATGACACCATCTGTCTTTAGTTGCTTGAAGCTATGTTGCTCTAGCCTAGATTTACAGTGCAATAAGACTTTGCTGGTGGTTAAAACTCCTGTAGCCGCTATGTTTTACAGGAGGAGGTGTGCAGATACATTTTGCTTAACAAAAGACATCTCTACCTCAGTGTTTTAACTGACCGTCGTGACAGACACCATGAATGGTACATTGAGTTCAGTGGACTACATCTAAAAGCATTTAGGATTTTTAATAAGAGAAGCACAAATAGTGTAAATTAACCAACCCATCAATCAGTTGTTGGAACACATAGAAAGTACATCCATCTTCAACTTCAAACGATGGCCTTTCTCTTTCTAAACACTTCCACAATTCTAAGATGTTTTTTAATGCTAAAATGAATATGAGAGTAATATGAAAGTTAAAAGCCATATGGTAAGATAGTGATATAGATGTTATGATTAGTACAGTATATGAATCATGATGAATACAGTATGAATACTTTAGTGTTTGAGGTGCCTAAATTCTTTGCTATATTGTCAATCAACTGATGTAAGTGATAAAAGGTCAATGATTATGTAAAATTATACCACTGAAGAGATTTGGCCCCACTCTCAATCTCGATCACGACCTCAATCTCGATCTCAATCTCGATCTCAATCTCGATCTTGATCGCATTGCTGGTCAAGCTCTGTTGTGTGGAGCCGTAACACCCATTTAGGCAATACTAAAAGCAGTGTTTAGCTGTTTCTGCACACACACACACACACACACACACACACACACACACACACACACACACACACACACACACACACACACACACACACACACACACACACACACACACACACAAACACTCCCTTATGACACTGCTGACGAGGTTCAGCATTGTAAATATTGCATGTGTAAGGTTTTAAAAGTCTCCTCTCAAAGGTTGAATGTGTTTAGTGTATAGAATGGCCGTTGTATTATACTTGATGATATAAAAAAGCTAATCTAATTTCTCACCTGTGCAAAGCCTACATGCTGATTATATAATATACTGTACACACACACACTAATCTTCACTAACTTATAAAATACTAACTTGAACAACTGAAAATCGTAAACACAACTGAATAAGTGCATATTTTTCCGCATCACAGATCTTCGAATAGATCTCTAAAATATTTTGATTGGATTAACTTTTATTAGTACTATTTCAACCCTATGATGATAACATTCACAGTATAACACCCTTACATAACTTATATATATATATATATTTAAAAAATACAGAATGATCTATGTCACTTTAAAGATAGACGTTTATTGCAGCATGTCCACATGATCTCCTCAAAGACAGTATTATTATTCATATTTTTCAGCTTTTATAAAAGCCGTCTGTGTGTGTGTGTGTGTGTGGAGGATTGATCAGTCATACTGTTATCTTCATCCTAACGTGTGTGTGTGTGTGTGTGTGTGTGTGTGTGGAGGATTGATCAGTCATACTGTTATCTTCATCCTAACGTGTGTGTGTGTGTGTGTGTGGAGGATTGATCAGTCATACTGTTATCTTCATCCTAATGTGTGTGTGTGTGTGTGTGTGTGTGTGTGTGTGTGTGTGTGTGTGTGTGTGGAGGATTGATCAGTCATAATGTTATCTTCATCCTAATGTGTGTGTGTGTGTGTGTGTGTGCATGTGTGTGCGTGTGTGATCGTACCTGAGTGAGTGTGTTGTGCGTGCCCGTATTGTGTGCATGCGTGCGTGTGACACATCATTTTGTATCTGTGTCTAGGTATAAGCCTCTAGCCTATGTGTGTGCAATGAGAAAATAAAATCACAACTTCAGCTGTATGTCGACGTCACATATCCATGCTTAGAAATGATTGTCCTCAATGATCTGCTTATCATCTAACATTTGTTTAGAAAACTATCTGTGTTTGTCCAGACTCAGTATGTGGTTAACATCACACAAACCTGCACCTCTGAGGTGCTCTACACCAGATGACTCTCATCTTTGATTTAGTGCCTCAAATATGAAATCAAATATTCAATGGCTAGTCAGCCTATATTCTATAAATACACTCCAAGAGGCACCGTTTGGTTTATATGATGTAGGTCAGCGGTAAAGTACTATGTGCAGACCTGACTACCTTATAGGTCTACTGTACTGTATATAGAGACACAACACAGTCAGGAGATACAGAATATTGTAGTCAGGACAGGAAGTGTTTAATATAATGCACTTCGACACTCAGTCATGATTGGAAGAGTGATAAATTACCTAGTTGCTTGGTATTTGGTTATCAGGGTTTATTTGAATGTGCATTAGCATGAGATGAATAACATATTGAAGTGTATTGTGTAACTTGGTGAGACAGTAACTGTTGTACAACTTGGGAATTCAGTGGCACTGTTTGTATGTAAACAGCAGGTTGAATTCAAAATGGATGCCAAAGCCTCAAACAGTATTTGAGACCTAGCCCTCCTGAAGTGGAACTGAGATGTGCATGTGGATGAATTTGACATGTTTTATACCACTACTGTATTATAGCGCTTCGCAAAAGAGGGGGTAATGTAACAAACCCACCTCCTAGTGAGTCAACTCTATTTGGAATGGTTGGTTAGTGTCTGGGTCTTGGGACCAGAAGGTTGTGGGTTCAATTCCCCCCCCCCCTGGCTGGGACAGACCCCCCCCCCCCCCCCCCCCCAAATTCACTCCAGTGTTCTCATTGGTGTTCCTTGCACTATGTGAGTGATCTCTCTCTGCCCTGATTCTGATTCTGTCTGTTTACTCCTTCTGCTGTGATGGAGTGTGTAGCGCTCTGTAGTCTGTTGATCTCCCTCCTCCCTTTTTTCACAACACGACACACAGGCGTTTTGTAAAGGAAAGGTGTTATTTTCTTTATTTCATGTCTAAAAAAATATAGGAAGAATAAACAAAAGATAATGAGAAAAATATCTAGTGTCCTTTCCTTGTCATTGATTCTGTACTTTTCCAAAGCTTTGAATTTGTCATAATGTTATTTGGGTAGGCAGGCAGGTAGGCAGGCAGGTAAGTAGGCAGGCAGGCCATAACGTGTGTGCACTTAGATTTTACGATCTCATTTCGTGGAGCACTTTTCTCCTAGCTGTCTATCTGGCACACCGTGCATAGTGTAAGATATCATACTAATGGCCACGCTCACTGAGGAAGCCTTGGTCTTTGTAAATGTAACGGTGTACAGGCCAAGATGGCCCCTCCCTTCAGGGATAGTCCAGAGACCGTTACTGGTCCCGTTGGAGTCTCCCCCCGTGGACGTCCTCCCTGGCCACACCCACCCGCCACGCTGTCTTGCGGCCCACCTCCACGTCAGTCATCTCACTCAATGTCACACATAGTTGTTCTCCCAAAGTGTCACACTCTCCAGTGTCACCCTGTGTGTGTGTCCCCCCTCCTCCCACTCCCCTCCTCTACATTGCTCCCATACCCATGCCACAATAGATACGTCCCAAATGGCACCTTATTCCCTACATAGTGCACTACTTTTTACTAGAGCCCATGGGCCCTGGTCAGAAGTAGTGCACTATATAGGGAATAGGGTGACATTTGGACTGCAGACAGTGTCACAGCTGTGGATGCATGACCACAGTATTTATAGATGGGCCAACGGTAACATCATTGTGCAGTTAACCCCTCGTGTTAAGTCCTGAAGCCCCTGGGTATCTACCCCCATTAGGATACTGACACTTGTTTTAGATACGTTAGTCTGGTTTTTCTACATTCATAACCTATTATGTGACAATATGACAAACATATCACATTCTGATGTTATAAGCACAGACCAAGGTTTTGTGTTTATTTGTTTATCTATTTATTTGTATGTTTAATGCAAATAAAATGTCAATATTCAAACCACAAAGCAAACACCTGAACGCAATGGCATAAACATGAATTGATAGTGCTATACCATAGAGCTGGTTAGGTACATGTCAGTGGAGGCTTGTGGGAGGACAGGGTCATTGTATTGGGTGGAATGGAATAAATTGAACAGTATCAAACACATCAAACATATGGAAACCTCGTTGACTCCTTTCCATTGATTCCATTCCATTGCAATTAGCCCGTCCTCCTATAGCTCCTTACACCAGGCTCCCCTGGTAAATGTAAATGCATATCATAAACTCATTGGATTTTTAACAGATACAATTTACATCATGCTTCCAGCCAGCTATGAAATTATACCTGAAACACACACTGTATAAAACAAACCATTTCCAAATTCTATATATCACTCCACCTCATCCCCAAACGATATATACTCCAGTACAACCTTGGTTCTCTGTACTCTCATATAGAGGGGCTGAAGAGCTTTAGGGGACCCAGGTTCCTCCCATCGTCCGTGTCACATGGGTTATAGAAGGGGATCAGCGGAACGAACACCGTTTCCATGGAGAATGTGTACAGCGGCGTCATGGTAACAGCGTTATAGAACGCTACTTCCTCCTTCTCACAGTCTAAGAACACTCCGATCCGGACGGGCCTGATGGACACCGGGACCTTGGTGGGTTTGGGGTCTGTACAGGCCAAGATGGCCCCTCCCTTCAGGGATAGGGTCCAGAGACCGTTACTGGTCCCGCTGGAGTCCATCTCCCCCCGGTGGACGTCCTCCCTGGCCACACCCAGCCGCCACGCTGTCTTGCGGCCCACCTCCACCTCCCAGTAATGGCGTCCGGTGATGAAACCTTCTCGGCCCATGACACTGTAGTAGTAGTGGAAGCAGCGGGGGTTGGGGGGCTGCTCCTCCTCCGAGGCCTTGGGGATAACTTTGTCCTCCTCGAACCACACAGAAGTGCAGCTGGGGGAGAGTGTGAGGAGGGGGTGGGCTGTCTCTGGGTCAAAGGTCACTTCAGTGATATCTGGGGGGGGGGGGGGGGGGCTCAGGTGAGTTGCATTGTTGTAATCTAGAATTGTCTAATGGTATATGTGTAAGTGGATCCCTTTAAGTAGGAATGTAAAAAAAACAGATATACCAGTACATTAGCACTATGTCACTAGCAGACAGTCAGCTCTTTAATTCAGAATTATGCACATTGTATGACAAACAATACTATAACAATACTAATGTCACAGAATGATACGATGTGCATTACTTGGGTACAGGCAGCTCTTCATGTGTTTCCATATCCTGTACTGGATGGGCCCCACAAAGTGTGCTGATCGCACCTCCACATCCACCTGGGGAGGGGGTATGAAAGCCACCTGGGACCTGCAGGGAGAGGGGGATGAGAGAGGGAGAGGTGCAGGGGAAGAGGAGTGCAAAAATGGATGAGAAAGGGATCGAAAAGAATGTGAAAGGAAATGATTGGGAAAGGAGTGAGAAAGAGAGAGAAGGTAGTGTGAAGAAAGAGTGAAGAAAGAAAGTGGGATTCCAAAGAGAGAACGAGAGGAAAGAGCGAGTGGAGAGAAGAAAAAGGGGGTTGCCAAAGAGAGGATACGGAGAGAGAGAGAGAGAGAGAGGGAGAGAGAGAGAGAGAGGGAGAGAGAGAGAGAGAGAGGGAGAGGGAGGGAGGGAGGGAGGGAGGGAGGGAGGGAGACATGCAAGATGAGAGATTATGGCCGGTCAGGAGAAGAGAGTGATTTGTGACACGAGACATAGATGGAATCACAATCAGTTAAATAATGAAATATAAACACTTGCCTTTTCAAGAGGTCTTGAATCTCCTTCAGAGAGAAAAAGGGAGTGGTCATTACAGTAGTGAAAGACATAAAGCACTCAAAACAACATTACACATAACACTGTATTTTTTCCACTGACAATGGTGCCCAATAAAATGAAGATTCCATTCGTTTTTCATCAGAAAACAAATCACAATAGTGCCCTCGTGTACTCAATATTCTCTCTCAGTCATTGTTTGGTGCCGAACCTCAGCTAGTCCTCCAAGACTGCACTGTGTGTTGCTTTCTGTCCACAAACCTTTTAATGGGAAATTGATTTAGACCTGCGACAGCAGGCAAGTAGACTCTTTAGCCAATGATTGATCAAATTAGTGCCAGAAGAGAAGCCAATAAGCTGACACGGTGGTCCTTGAGGACTGCAATGTCAGCGTAGGCTAGCTGTTGTGGAAGCTGAAAGCAGCATCCAGTAGATTCTGTGGAGGTACTCCAAGCTTCTCATTCCCCTGACCCTCCCCAAATCACTCCCTCCCTCCTGCCATTCATCACATTTTCTGTAACACTTTGCTCTCCGACCTTTTATCAAAAGACCTGGATGACGGTGTCATAATAATGACATAAGAGATGTCATAAACAGTTATGACAGTTTGTTTCATCTTATGATCATTGACGGCGTTAACTCTCCTCAAGGAGAACTACTGCAGTGTGCAGGCTTTAGTTCCAGCCCTGCACTAGATTTACATGAACATTTTAGTAATTTAGCAGACGCTGTTATCCAGAGCGACTTATAGTTAGTGCATTTATCTAAAGATAGCTAGGTGGGACAACTACATATCATAATCATAAAGTGGCTATCAGCAGTCAGAGCTAGTAAGAGTAAGAGAGCTAGTAAGAGCGAAAATGCTATTATTTGGGGGTGAAGGAGGTGTGAGAAGGGGTTGCAAGGGGAGTGGTGTGGGAATAAACTTTTGGTGAAACCTAAAAATAATACAAATGCAAACTAATATACAAAACATTAAGAACATCTGCTATTTCCATGACATAGACTGACCAGGTGAATCCAGGTGAAAGCTATGATCCCTTATTGATGTCACATGTTAAATCCACTTCAGTTAGTGTAGATGAAGGGGAGAAGACCGGTTAAAGAAGGATTTTGAAGCCTTGAGACAATTGAGACATGGACATGGTGTTCTTAATGTTTTGTACACTCGGTGTATATACAGTAGAACACATTTTTTCATGTTGTACCAAGTAGATTTTTCACTCTGGAATGACCTATCCAAATTTCTTCAATTGGGTTATAAGCAAATGAAATACATGTCCTGTTAATCAAGATATTAAATTGGTTCCATAACATGAAACTCCAAAAACTTTCTTTACATAATATTTCCACATTAACTGGATACGATATTGTAACCAAATGGTAGGCATCTCATCAATAGACACCTTTCCATGCACTTTAGTATCACAGTTCTTAAGCAGATATAATTTAAGTTTCAGTGCTGGCAGACAATATATAATCATTAAAAAAACAGAACACATTACCTGGAATGAAATTCACTCTCACGGGTGGCCAACTATAACAAACAGAATGCCATGCCCCCAATAGGCCATGCCTCCAACAATTCTGTTAGGCTGCCACTGCTACATTGCTCCCACCACTATGCAACATTGATGCACATGAGGTGTTGAAAGCAATTTAGAAGCTTTCATTCAATTTTTAAAAAATCACATTGATCTGTCAAATTCGTTATTTGATTTCAGGCAAATTGAATAGAACATGTTGAACGAACCAAAGCTTAATTTTGGATCATACCATTTAGAAAAAGCACAGTGTTGAGGTGCAGTGCTAGAACAATAGCCTGAACACCCTAACTCACTCACTTTGAGCAGTTTGGGACTATCCTCCTCGGCCAGTTTGTTGTTTAGCGTGGCAATGCCTCTCTCCAGATCTCTTCCCTGCATGGCGATCTTCTTCTCCCTCTCCCTAAGCAGCTTCACCCTCTTCTCTTTCTCCTTCTTCAGTCGCTCCATGTCCATGGTCTCCTCTTCGTCCAGGAAGCGATGGAGGTTCTGGAACTCAGCTCGGACCTCCCGTTCCAGATTATCAAAACATCTCTGAGAGATAGATACAGAGACAGACTTTACTATTTCGTGTAGTAGGTTTTACTATATTTTGTTACTACATAGTGGGTAGTAGAAGGTTACTATCCTGGTTGGGAGAGACAGATTTTTCAGCTTTAGCCAACACGCATCAATTACAGTATGTTCATTTTAATGCTAAATATATAAATACTACAAAATACTTATCATAATGTTGCTGGATAACATTTCTCACTCCTATCAGTCAAAATGCTTGTAATATTACTGACACACTAATACATTCACAGATGATCATATTCAGGACTGAAGGAAATAATCAAAGGAATAAGCCATGAAAAGTAAATGACAGTGGTAAATGATGCATTGGCAGCCAGCACCGTACCTCTACACCAACAGACC
Source organism: Oncorhynchus clarkii lewisi (assembly GCF_045791955.1). NCBI lineage: Eukaryota > Metazoa > Chordata > Actinopteri > Salmoniformes > Salmonidae > Oncorhynchus > Oncorhynchus clarkii. The sequence continues at coordinate 21,636,095 of NC_092148.1, forward strand.
ATATGTACGTCTCTCTCTCTGCCTCCCAGCACTCGTCTACCTCATGCTTTATTCTTTTAATAGCCTGGATCAGCTTCTCCTGTAACACGCACACAGACAAACATGAGGGGAGAGGAGAGAACGGAAAAACAGACAGAGAAACAATGTCAAATAGTGACAGAATAGAGACTTAAGTTATTTAACAAAAGAGTAAGTTCAGCATGCATGTATATAGATAATAGTTTTTCCTATGAGTTTAGAAGTCATTTATTTATTGAACATGATATTGTTGTGCCATTGAAAATGTACTTAAAAAATGTCCCATCGATATAGCCTATTAGATTTTATGGGAGAGCCTTTTCCCAAACATAATCTCTTTCATAATGAATTTAACTTTCTATTGGCTGACTTCCCTTTAGACATAAACCCAAGGGTGAAATGATAAACTGTGCAGCTTACCTTATGGTCAGGGAGAAGGCTTTTATTGCAGTTGTTGTTGGTATCTTTTATGTGATTTTTGTACATTCCAATTTCTCCTAACAAGACCGGAAAGCAAACAAGGGACTCTTGGTGTAATAAAAGAGAGGGAGAGAGTAAAGATGAAAGAGGGAGGGACAGTGACAGAGAATTGAAGGACATGGAAAGAGAAAATTATAAATTAGAGAGAGATAGACAGAGAGATAGAGATAGACAGAGAAATACAGAGAGAGAGAGAGACAGAGAGACAGAGAGAGACACACAGAGAGAGACAGATAGACAGAGAGAGACACAGATCGACAGAGACACAGAGAGAGACAGGTAGACAGTGAGCAGATATGGAGTGAGAAACCAATAGGAAGAGATACTCTCTCTGAGGTCATCAAAACAATTAGCATGAAGAGAGAATGAGTGTCATACATACATCCAACCAGTCAAATGGAGATTTATCTAGAAACAATTAAACAGACAAGGGTCACCATCAAACACCATCCGACAGCAGCCTTCTCCCTCTCTCTCCAAACTCAGCTTGGCTGAAGACTAGGGTCCATTAACACTGAGGAGAAACGGAGGGAGGGAGGGAGGCAGGGAGGGAGGGAGGGACGGAGCCGCAGCTGCTGGCCAGGATGGACCGTCAGGCAGGCATGCAGCAGCGATTTATGGCATTGCACGGTGGAGAAGATTCTATTTCTGTCTGCTGTTCTGGAAACAAAAGAGGGAATCGGTCAGGGGATAGAATCAGGCAGTGGGTCGGGGATGTAGGGGGATATCTGTTTTTCACAGGGAGGGGTTTGCTTGGAAGGGATAGGAGAGAGAGGCTGTGTATTTATTTTGGTAGGCCTATGTTGGTTTTGTACTAACGTAACTAGGGCATATGGAGAGGGCAGTATGACAACTGTAAACAATAAAATGTTGGTGTTAAAACTGAACATAAATATTGGTAGATGTAGGGCAAACTGAGGTTAGTTTCCATCTGTTCTTCCTTCTCTTCCTGACATAAAGATTATGACTATTTTGCAACAAAGCATCCTTCACTCATGCTGCCAAACATACCCTCGTATAATTGACTATCCAACCGATCCTTTACTTCAGCAATGTCATCTATAAAATAGCCTCCACCACTCCACTCAGCAAATTGGATGCAGTCTATCTATCTATCTAGTGCCATCTGTTTTGTCACCAAAGCCCTACCCACCACTGCGACCTGTATGCTCTCGCTGGCTGGCCCTCGCTTCATATTCGTCGCCAAACCCACTGGCTCCAGGTCATCTAGAAGTCTTTGCTAGGTAAAGCACCGAATTATCTCAGCTCACTGGTCACCACAGCAGCACCCACCCGCACGCTCCAGCAGGTTTATTTCACTGGTCACCCCCAAAGCCTATTCCTCATTTGGCCGCCTTTCCTTCCAGTTCTCTGCTGCCAATGACTGGAACAAATGGCAAAAATCACTGAAGCTGGAGACTCATATCTCCCTCACTAACTTTAAGCATCAACTGTCAGAGCAGCTCACTGATCACTGCATCTGTACATAGCCCATCTGTAAATATCCCATCCAACTACCTCATCCCATATTGTTATTTATTTATTTATTTGCTTCTTTGCACCCCAGTATCTCTACTTGCACATTCATATTCTGTATATTTATCACTCAAGTGTTTAATTGATAAATTGTAATTACTTCGCCACTACGGCCTATTTATTGCCTTCACCTTCCTAATCTTACCTCATTTGCACACACTGTATATAGATTTTTTTTCCTATTGTGTTATTGACTGCATGTTTGTTTATTCCATGTGTAACTCTGTGTTGTTGTTTGTGTCGCACTGCTTTGCTTCATCTTGGCCAGATCGCAGTTGTAAATGAGAACTTGTTCTCAACTGACCTACCTGGTTAAATAAAGGTGAAATTAAACATTTAAACATTCAACTGACCTACCTGGTTAAATAAAGGTGAAATTAAACATTTAAAAAAGGAGTGGGGGAGCACTGGTATAAAAGCAAGCAGTCAGCATTTTCTCTCGCAATATTCTCCCCCTCAGAGACAAACACACATACTGACCCCCCCCCCCCCACACACACACACTTTCTCCTTGCCTCCCTCTCTCCCTCTACCTCTCTCCCATTCTAATACACACACATGCACACATGCACACACACACAGCCTGGCTGGTTGGCTGTGTGTGTGTGTGCAGAGGTAGCATTACTCATCTCTGGAATGTTCCTCATCTATAATTCATTGTCCTGGGTCCTGACGATGTGACTGCTGTGTGCTCTGCTGAAGTGAGCAAGCTGCACCTTCAGCGCCATAAACCAAACCACTGTAGTCTACTCCAGTACTGTGGGTGGACAAAATACAGAACACTAGCACAATGCATTATTATGAATATTACTCACATACAGAGGTGCACACACTGAACATGATTCACTTGTTGTAATAGGCAACAGAACAATTCTCTATAGGAAATGCAGCTGCTTTTGTATCCCATATATTTCTGTATTCAAGGTCATCTTGTTTGAGCCATAATCATTTGTTGATATAGACTATTGTTCATGGGTATGAATAGGTCTCACACTCCATAAAATAGCCTAGATCCCTCGTTTATGTATTTGATTTATGTGACCGCTGCAGGGGTTAGATGATTTTCCTTCATTCTGGCTCTATGTCTGGCCCCGCCCACTGTTTCAAAAGTCCCTTTCAGGAGCTTGACAACCAACTAGTGGTGAGGTGAGGTTTTAATGGGTGCCACTGTAGGGTTAGTTGGTAGGGTTTCTTCCCCTTTCCCCGTCCTTTTCTCTTCCCTTTTACATCACAAAGTGTAATGAATTCACACTCCAGTAGGCGGAAATACAAGGGTTGAAAAGAGAAATACATGAATAGGGAGGTTGTGACAAATTGTCAAAGACTCCAGCCATACCAGTCATAGACTGTTCTCTCTGCTACCGCACGGCAAGCGGTACTGGAGTGCCAAGTCTAGGTCCAAGAGGCTTCTAAACAGCTTCTATCCACAACCCATAAGACTCCTGAACATCTAGTCAAATGGCTACCCAGACTATTTGCAGTGCCCCCCCCCCCCCCCCCTTTACACCACTTCTACTCTTCTACTCTTCTACTCTCTGTTGTCATCTATGCATAGTCACTTTAATAACTCTACCTACATGTACATATAGCCTCAAATAACTGGTGCCCCTGCACATTGACTCTGTATTGGTACCCCCCTGTATATAGTCTCGCAATTGTTATTTTACTGATCCTCTTTAATTACTTGTTACTCTTATTTCTTATTCATATTTTTTTTTAACTGCATTGTTGGTTAGGGGCTCGTAAGTAAGCATTTCACTGTAAAGTCTACCTGTTGTATTCAGCGCATGTGACTAGTACAATTTGATTTGATTTGACCAGACTCACAATCCAGTATAGTAGGTGGCAGTGTATGCACTTTTCAGTTGGTAGCGATCCGCCAATACAAATTTAAAGAAGAAGAAGAATGGCACACACACACACACACACACACACACACACACACACACACACACACACGGAAGTAGACTCAAGAATGTAATGTAGGTAGGCCGTGAATAGCCTCACATGCCAGTACAGTAGGTGGCGGTATACGCGAACTGACAACCAAATCCTAAAGAAAAAGAACAGACGTAAACAAAGAGCACGTCGCACATATTCATTCAAACGAGAGGTATGAATGATTTTTCATATTAATTCAAGCTATTTAACTTCATAATTACATGGTTTCGTCTCCTTATTATCCTCCTTATTATAGCATTTTCCATTGCTAGTCTTCTGCTTCCAGCTAAATGCTTAAAAAAACAACGATAATGCACTGGAAAGGCTAGCAGTGAGCTAGCCATCAAGCTGCTGTTAGCTATAGTTTACATAACCACGACACTAACGATTACCCTACCTGTATAGCAGGTCCACTGACGGTTCAACCATAGCGTCAGAAATGAACGGTCAAGCCGATATGGAGGTGGACTACAAGCAGAAATACAAAAATCTCAAACGCAAATTGAAATTCCTGGTTTATGTGAGTCTTAATTTTTCATCCAATTGTCAATGACGTGTTATTATTATAACACCTATTAGCCAAGGAACTGTCATTTACAGAGTTAAACTATTGTATTTCGCTACTTGTCTCCGTCTAGGAGCAGGAGTGTTTTCAGGAAGAGCTCAGAAGATCCCAGAGGAAGCTGCTCAAAGTGTCCCGAGATAAAAGGTGGTTGGGTGAATCTACAAAGTTTGTTTAGTTTGGACAGATTGGGTGTATTCTTTTGTCACACTGTAGCAAAACCTTTTACTATGATGTGCTACTAATAAATACACCCCTGTTGAATGTGTACACATACTGTACAAGCATGTTCAAAGTTAAAACTTGTCGTTCCTTGGCTTCTCTTATCTTGCAGTTTTCTGTTGGACCGATTGTTACAATACGAGAGGGTAGACGAGGACTCCTCAGGTAGGTCTAAAGCACCAAGTCTGAATGTTTCATTCTCCACAATATCTGTTTTTATCCATAGCTCACCCAATACTGATCATGCAGTTACCTGCCTTGCTGTAGAGTATTTTCAGTATGGATCATGTCAGTATGCTGATGTACAGTGTCTGATTGTCATGCTGTGTTTCAGATTCTGATGCCACAGCCTCTTCGGAGAACAGTGAAGGAGAGGGCACCAGGGAGAGAGACGGAGGAAAGAAGTGAGGATGCGGCATGCCAGCAACACAGACAATATTTCAAATTGCACTCTTTCCATCTTTGCCATTCTCTCTCACTGTCTCACTATTTATTCATCTGTCCCTCTTTTGAACTCTCTTAGGAGAAGGAGTAGCCCTGGCGTAGGCCTTCCCTCGTCCTCATCCTCCCATCTCTCTCTCCTCTCTCGTTCTGGAGTGAACCCTCTCCAGTCGTCCGGCAGTACCCCCTACCTCAACACAGTGAGTTATAATCGCCTTCCTCTCACTGAATCTATACAATCAATAACTATAACATCATTGATTGTTGCCATTATTGTTTTCTCATTACCGAAGATAATCACTGTTTTGATTTGGGGCATTATTAATATTGTTTTATTATATGTTTTCCGTTTATCTTTTGTTGTCTCTCATGTTATATTTTTTGGGGCTGTATTTGTACCTACAATGTGTGTGTGTGTGTGTTTGTTTTGGAAATTGGCACGGTGTGTGTGTGTGTGTGTGTGTGTGTGTGTGTGTTTTCTGGTCGTATATTCGTTTGCATGTTTGTTTGTTTGTTTGTATGCGTGTGTTAAATTGACACATGGGGCCTGTGTGTGTGTGTGGCGGGCAGTTGCCCTTCCCACCAGAGTATTTGGCTCCACCAGCTGAGAGAATGAAGAAAGAGAGAAAGACAAAGGCGCCCAAACACAAGAAAGAGACATCGGGGAAGGTGAGAGGGGAGGAGATCACAGATGAGGGAACAGATATGTGGCATGTAGGGTATTGAGTTAGGGTCTAGAAGAGGGTGTTTCTACAGTATAACTGTACTACATATAGCAGGTTAGGTGCAGGCCTACAGTAGGCTATAGGAAGGTCCATAACATTGGGACATCATCAATGAAGTAACATACTGCCATAATATCCTGGACTCTTTTCATTTTCAATTCCTGACCATTCATTTAAAGGGTTATTCTTCCTCAGTAGACTAACTACATCCCAGATGGAACCCTATTCCTACCCCAGAGGGCTCTGGTCAAAAGTAGTGCACTATAAAGGAAATAGGGTGCCATTTGGGATGCTGTCCAAGTCATCTACTCCTCTTTCTCCATTGCATCTCTCATTCCATCTACCTTATTCCTTTTACATCCTTCCCATTAGGTGGTGGCCCCTCTAGCAGCCAACTACCCAGCGGGCCCGACTGCCCCTCCCACATCCAGCGCCTCGTTCAACTGGGTGCCCAGGCAGATGCTGAGTGGAGATGCCGCGGAGGAGGAGGGAGAGAGCGACGGAGACTCAGACAGAGGAGACGATGACAGGGGGGAAGGAGAAGAGGCTGACCTTGTCATTGATATCCCCAACGAGTGAACTGTGTGTGTGTGTGTGTGTGTGTGTGTGTGTGTGTGTGTGTGTGTGTGTGTGTGTGTGTGTGTGTGTGTGTGTGTGTGTGTGTGTGTGTGTGTGTGTGTAAAGGATTGTTAGAAAGAGTGTGTAAAAGCACAATGTGAGTGTGTGTGGATTCAACCCCTCCCACTGTCAAATGTTTAGCCAAGCTCACCCCATTGGACCTTCAGGTTACTGCAACAATATCTCTGTCTAAACAATGTGACCTGTCATAATAATGTCACTAATTGACTCCTTTAATGCCATTTTACTGCCTTTTACTGTTATACAAGTCATGGAAGAAATGGTATTGACGGCATGGACAGCTACAGGACTGCATACATGTAGCACCTACCTTTTTATGGGAAACTGTCAAATAATACATTTTCTGTTGGAGATAATGGAGACGTTATGTTTTCTATCAATTACTTTTCAAAATGAAATTGCATTAAAGTGGTAACATTTCAGATGACTGTTGTTGTTGAAAGCCTAATGGACTGGTAGTATAGTATGTGCTGCACAGACATGCAGTACTGTGCCTTTACTCAAAACAACTGTTTCTATTGGCTGTGCCTGGAGACAAAAGCCTTTCATGCTGCATTCATAACCAAGTGGGAAGGTGGTATTTACCACTTACGACTGGGAAAAATCCACTTAAATGCCCCTTTAAACTCGTAATAACTAGTAGGAAACTCGTATATCATCCCTGAGCTCTGACTTCTCGCACATGCTGACAAAGGTCACAGGTGAAGAGCTTAATTATTATGCTCTCGTCTTTCCTCTCGTGTCATCTCACAGAGGTTGCGATGGATCGGATTGGATGACTCCCTCTAAGAATTTGAGAGTGGATACATTTCCCAAATTCCCTCAGCTTTACCAAACCAAGTGGCGGCTGAAACACAAAATCCCAAATAATTGTGTCTTTATAGCAGAGAAAATGTAATTCAGTCAATGAGATCTATTTTGGAACCTTGGTGGTGGATAGATCTACTGTCTAATATTCAACACTAGGCCACTGCTGTAAGATATTCTGCTGCGCTTTCACTGTGCACCCTAATAGTGCATGCTTAAGCACTCGGCTACATACACAGAGGAGTCAGCACTTTCTGAGAGGTGTGTGTTGTAACAGAGAAAATGAACCAACCATTGAGCTGTCCCTCAGACAGCCAAACCTTGTGGAAACATTGTTTGGGAATGCAGACTTACAGGTAATAGGAACCTGTTACTAGGTGTGGGTCTGGTGTGTGTGTCTAACAGTAAAGTGAGGTTAAGGTGTAACCAAAAAGAGCTATGAAAGGAACTAAGGAGGGAGGGAAAGCCAGGTAGCAGTGTAGCTAGAGGGAGAATGTGGGAGGGAGGGAGGAAGAGTGAGCTTGTCAGTGAGGGAGGGAGAAGCAGAGTGTAAGCAAGACTGTGCCCAGACACAGACGGCACAGCACACACAGTCCAAGGAGAAAGAGATGGGTGGAGACGCTGATGGGGTGGAAGAGAAAAAAGAAGGGAGAGATTGAGAAAGGGATAAAAGAACGACATACCAGAGATTCCCTGGCTGTCAACCCTAGCTATCGGCCATTATCCTCTCCCATCTGCGTAGATACAGCACAAACCTCTGGATTATTTACCAGCCTCTCTCTCTGTGAGTGTGTGGGTTTGCTGAGCTCACCATGCTGCTGCTGCGGTGGTGTCCTGCTGGTGTCAGTGTCAGTACTGCAGGGTGGATCTGGTTGGGGCTGACTCTGGAGCTGTCTCTACCAGTCACGGCACTATCAGAACCAGACCCAGGCTTCTCCCTCTGCAGACAGAGCTTCTACAGACAGACCCCCCCTCTGGGCGGGGGGGCCCTCCTGACCCCCATCTGTCACAGGCTGCCAGGGGGACAGTTGTTTGCCACGCTCTACCACCCAACCTGTGACGCAGCTGTTTACTCTGCCTTTCATCTCAGACAAGGATGGGGGGAGAGAGGAGGAAAGGAGGAGGGGGTAAGGGAGGATTATATTATTTCTATTGTATGGTAACAGTGGAATCATTGTCATGCATGGACTGCGTAAGCACTTCCTTGTACCTTTAGTGTACATTCTCAACACAATCACAAGTTACAGCGGACATGATCAAACCAACTGTATACCACGCTTTTCCTCCAGTTGTTTTACAAGAATGGTTTTGCGATATGAAACTTGTTCAAGTGAAACTAAACTCTTGTCCTGTAGAGGCAGTCAACTTACTCTTGATATCAACATTCCATGCAAACCTGGCCTTGTTAAAACAAGTCAGAGTGAACAGAAAGATGAATGTGAACAACAGTTTGATATTTGACTCAGATGTCTGTCAGTAGACAAGCTCCTTAACGCTCACAAAACTAGAATGGTCTGCATGGCATATTATTTCTGCCATGACACCTGAGTAAAAGACGTCCTCGTCAATCCTACTCTATTTACAAACTGCATTGATACTAAATGTACTGTAATGTACAGTAGGCTTTACCCAAATAAAGGCCAAGCATTCATTTATCATGAAGTTAATACTAATTGCAATCGTGATTCAATATGTGGACTTTGACTCATGATTCCAAACCTATCTCCTAGACAGAGAAGGAGGAAGAGGATGTCAGACGGGAGGAGAAAGAGGACGAAGGGTCCCAGAGTCCCCCCCTGGTGATGACCCCAGCCCTGCTCCGAGGGGATGTGGCGGGGGGTAAACCCCAAGCTCACTCTGACTCTCCCCTTCACCAGTGGGACTCCCTGGTCACAGAGCTGATCAAGAGCAGCGTCCTGCCCCAGTGTGGCTCCACAGGGGGCCAACTCTACGTCCTGACAGGGGCCACAGGGCTCAGGCTGGGGCCCGGGATGGAGGAGGGTGGGGATGAGGGGTGTGAGGCTGGGGTGCAGTGGTCTGCTGTGTGCTGTGCTGGTCCAGAGGGACAGAGTGGGTTCAGTGTGGGGGTCGTGAGAGAGACAGGGGGAGGGGAGAGGGTGGTGAGTGTTAAGGAGCTGGAACACATGATTGGAGTGACAGATCTATTTTCAGAGGGTTGCGGGGAAGCAGATGGGGACACGGAGGGAGACATAGTGATACTGCTCAGTGATGCGATGGTCGGAGTTGTAGAAAAGCAGAGAGCAGTCGCAAGGCCAGACGCCATTGAGGAAACACTAGATGAGACTACTGATCGAAGCCTAGAGGCACTACCTGCTGACACAGAACCTCTCATCCCTCCCTCAGAGGACAACGAGACACTGTCCTCTGAGTTGGACACAGAGTCGTCCAGCAACCCTCTGGTGTATATCATCACCTCCTCTGTCTCCCTGCTCATGGCCCCTCTACGCCCTGTAGTCTCCACCCTCATTGGGATCCCTGGACAGGTGATTACTGATGGAATACAATACTGTGATGGTTCCATATCCTATATATATCATTTTATGTTTCTGATCACAAAAATATGTTTCTGTTATGACAGACAATATCTTGTAACAGAACATATCTCCTCTCCTCGTCTAGGTGGCCTTTGTCCTGCAGGAGGACCTGGGGATCCTGTCTGCCCTGCCAGGTGACATCCTCTCTGTGTTCTACAACATGGCGTCTGACCTGGTGTCTGGAGTCGGCTCAGTCACAGGCCTGATACTTGGTGTGGGGGAGATGTGCTTCTCCACTCTATACTGCATTACAGCCCCTCTTGTTGGCTCCCTGTTCACCAGCTGCCAGGACGGGGTCACAGGGGTGGGCACCCTGGCCTGGGATGGGGTGGGCATATTCAGGGGGATTGCGGACAGTGCCTGGTGGGTGTCCAGGGTGGTCGGGGACCAGGTGTGGGAGCAGGGTGGGGGGTATGTGGGGTCGGTGGTGTCTGAGATGGGAGGGCAGGTGAAGGCAGTGAGTGGGGGAATGGGGAAGCTGGCGTGGAGGTGTGGGAATGGGGTGGGGAACGTAGTGAGTTTGGCAGGAGGGCTGGTAGTAGGGAGTGCAGAAACGGTTGTGGAGAATGTGATGGAGGTCTTTGGGCAGGACCAGAACTGTGGATGGTTTGGGTCTACAGAGAATGTTCATCAATAACATTGCAGATTTTTTGCAAACCTTGAAAATTGTATATCGTGTTCTTATAAAGTATGTAAATATGCACCAGATAGCAAGAGAGAATTGATGGGTACACCGCAATGCCAATGTCTCTAGCTAAGCTGTCTAACATAAACGCATAGTTAGGCACACAACACATTTTCATATTTTTTTTGCTTCCTAAAGTAGACGACTTCTACTTCTATTACTTCTTAGTTGTAAAGAAGCAGGATCCCAAAAGACTAATGCTGAGATTAATGGTATATGTGTCAGAATGTGAAGCATGGTAGCCCCATGGCCATTTGATCAATTACAATATGGTATTATTTTGGGGAAACATGCTTTTACTGTGTGAGTTCATATGGTAATAGATGTTAGAATTTATGTTACTTTATGAACTATATGCTTGCTTGATTAAAACGGATAATTGATTGATCACATCCACTCAGACTAGTGCAATTTATTTATTTGTGATTCATTCATTTGACTATCAATATATTTTGCCTTGAAGCTGGATCGTTTTCATTTGCACATTCATAACACTGCAATAATTGATGTGAGTAAGAGTCTGGACAAATGTCATGGTCAATTTGAAAAAGGCATTATTACAGGCCTCCTTGATGTGGCGGAAATGAATCTGTCCAAAGGTCCTTCGAACCAAACATGTGCGCCACATTGCATCAGACTGCCGACTACTGTAATACGCTGCTTATCCGGAACTCATGAGTTGACGTCCCTTTCTTCTTCATTCAACGGTATGGATAACTTTTTCAAGTGCCATTTATTTTAAAATGATGTATTATATCAAACGTTTGTGTACATAATTCATGGTGTAAGCAGGTGAAATGGAACTCTCAAATGCATAGATGGAGCAATGGATTTTTAAAATGTAACTAGGCAAGTCAGTTAGGAACAAATTCTTCTTTTTGACAATGACGGCCTACCGGGCCGTCAGTGCCTTGTTCAGAACGATAGATTTTTACATGGTCAGCTTAGGGATTCGATCCTGCAACCTTTCAGTGACTGGCCCAACGCTCTAACCAGTAGGCTACCGGCCGCCCCCGATGCAAGGACTGATCGTTCATGATATCAACCTGATAGTTTAAACTATTTTTTGAGACTATAGTGTTTTACACTTAGCTAACATTACTTTGTTTACAAACATTGGAGTAAAACAAGTTTATATTTTGGGTTATGATGGTGTACGACCATTGAACGAAGCTCATGAGGCATTTAGCAATGTTAGATTTTTCAAGAATGAATGGGTATATATATTTTATTTACAATGGATATAGCAACTACATATTGTCCCTTTTTAAAGTTACAGCTTGCCAAAGCTGATGATTAGCTAGCCGACTAAACTCCTCATGGAGTGGAGTTTAGTCCGCTAATGGTTAGCATGTCTTTCCAGTTTGTCAGGTTTGTTGCACTAGAAAATAGCGCATGAATCGTTGCATAGCTATCTGTGCACGTCTCTGTTTGTGGAGTTGTCTCTGTTTACTTCCCAGATTTGTTGCTAACTTTAGCGTTTGTTACTTAAGAGATGTCACCTTAGTGTAGCATAATTTAAGTTAGCATAAACAAACATGCCCAAAACAGTAACGGTACTGCCTACTGTTATGTAGCTAACCTGCTAGCAAGCTAGTTTTAGCTGAGATTGGATGACTTGTGAAGTGGTTTGCATCCAAATACATATCTGTACTATTTAATGGAAGCGTTATATTTTGACAGTCATTATATTGTCTGGCACACCAATCTCAATCATTCTCCCCCTCTCCTAGGGATGGCTTCGCTCTACGTCTCCCCCCACCCTGACGACTTCAGAAGCCTCATGGCCCTGGTCGCTGCAGAGTTCTGCCCCTCTCGGCTCTGCACACGCATAGAAGACCCTCCTGCCTCCCTGGCCCTGTGCTCTCGCCCCAGCCTGGTGCTGGGCTCTGGGGGAGGTGAGGTGCTCTCTGGGGCCAGTGCTGTTGCATGGTACCTAGCCTCTCAGGGGAAGAGGATAGGGTCGAATGCTAAACAGGAGAGCCAGGTGTGGCAGTGGCTCAGCTTTGCAGACAATGAGCTGATTCCTGTGTCCTGTGCTGTGGTGTTCCCACTGCTGGGGGTGATGGGAGTGGATAAGAAGGTGAGGGAGAGGGTCTCACTACTGGAAGCAACCCATGCAGTCACAAACACACAAATAGGAGTATAATGGTGAATATTTGCTTAATTTCAAATGAATTGGACTATGGGAGTGATTGAACAATGACAAAGCAAGGGGAGGGAACACTAATCTGGAATATAACATACCCCAAGACAAATTCCTGTGTTAACATTGTTGATTACCAATCGTTTTTTCTGATTCTGATGAGTCCATGCAGCTTCAGCAGAGTTCTCATGCTGAGATGATGCGCGTGCTAAACGTTCTAGATAAGAACCTGGAGCCTAGAACATTCCTGGTGGGAGACAGCCTCACTCTGGCTGACATCGCTGTGGCAACCGCAGCACTCCTGCCCTTCAAATACGTGAGCCAAGTCTTTATATTAACATTTATTTTTTATCTTATTTGTGTATCCTCTTCCTTATTCTTTAAAGTTAGGAAGAAGTGAAAGTATTTGTCTTCTGTTAACAGACTGTCTGGTAAGTGAGTGCTGGGGAGTATTCATTCGGGAGGGGCGGCAGGTAGCCTAGTGGTTAGAGCATTGTGCCAGTAACTGAAAGGTTGCTCGATCAAATCTCCGAGCTGACAAGGTAAAAGTCTGTCGTTCTGTCCCTGAACAGGACAGGGCACTGTTCCCCGGTAGGCCGTCATTGTAAATAAGAATTTGTTCTTAACTGACTTGCCTAGTTAAATAAATAAACTCATTGCAACAGAACCTGTTTACTGTTTAAGATCTAAATGGAGCAAGCAGAACAAAACGGGGGGCCTACCTGCATTTGTCCTATAAAAACGATTGTTTTCGTTGTATAAAACGTTTTCCATTTGGAGTAAAACGTTTAGCAACAGACAAAACATTTAGCAACAGAATCGGCATAATGAATACACCGCAGTTGTACTGTAAAGCTGGTGTCACACGAAGCAATCCGTATGCAATTTTTGTTGCAGATTGCAAGTGACATCATCTCAAGCAACATTGCTGATACACAAAGCAACTCGACTGAAATTGCATGCAACATCCAATGTAAGATCTTCCTGTTTCACATTGTTTGAATTCCAATAACATTCTTCTTATGTCATACTAGGCCTTGGAGCCGTCCAACAGGAAAGCCCTGACGAACGTGACCAGGTGGTTTCTGACCTGTGTCAACCAGCCTCAGTTTGTCAAGGTCCTGGGACAGATCTCTCTGTGTGAGAAGATGGTGCCCGTCACACCCAAACCCAGCGTTGGTCCTGTTCCTGCTGCTAACGCTAATCCAACTGCTGATTCCAATGCTACCAATGGTAAGAGGCTTAGGCCATGTCTTTGACTGTGAGTAACTCGTCTGGTAGTATGTGTTAAAGATGCACTATGCAGAAATTGTTCCCTCATTTCCTGGTTGCTAAAATTCTAATAGTGCGCCTAATTTCAGTTTATGCAACATAACAAGCAAATATAGTGTAGGGAATCACTGTACCATCTAAACCACTGTGAAATATATATTTTCCATAACCAAAAATATTGTATTTTCAGCTTTTTGAATCTGGTGTACAAAACCAAAAATTAAAGACACAAAAACTAAACTTGATAACGGGAAGCATATAAATATTGAAAGTAGAACAGATCTGCTGCTTCTTAGACATGCTTTCAATGAGAATGGCAGATCTATAACACACATTTCTATGTAAATTTGGTTGGGTCGCCCAAAAAGTTATGTTGCAGCTTTAAGAATTTGCAAACAATATGGAATCAATAAAATGACAAGTACCTTCAATTTGATTGTATATTGCATGCAATAAAACAATTATAATAATTGTGAGTTGACTCGTATATCTTGAGATGATGACATTTGCAACCTGCAAATGCAACAGAAATTCTGCTCAAGTTTCTTTGTGTGAGACCAGCTTTAGATTGAAGAATAACTTTATTATCCTGAAGACCAACGGTGTCTTCTTGTCTAGCTGAATGGCAAATCTGTTTCAGTTTTCACTACATTTGGCATCTTATCAGTTAGTTACATAGGAGGAATATTTTCTGCATACATAGCATCATGAGTTTTTATTTTTTTTAAAACTTTATTTAACTAGGCAAGTCAGTTAAGAACAAATTCTTATTTTCAATGACGGCCTAGGAACAGTGGGTTAACTGCCTTGTTCAGGGGCATAACGACAGAGTCGTACCATGTCAGCTCAGGGATTTGAACTTGCAACCTTACTAGTCCAACACTCTAACCACTAGGCTACGCTGCCGCCCCAGAGTTGACTCCTTGTGTGTGTGTGTGTGTGTGTCAGCTTGAGTTTGTTTGAGTGTTTTTTATTCTCAAAGTGTGTTTCTCTCTCTCTCTCAGGCAAACCAAAGACAGAAGCCCAGCTGAAGAAGGAGGCTAAAAGCAGAGAGAAGTTGGAGAAGTTCCAAAAGAAGAAGGAGATGGAGGAGAAGAAAAAGCAAGAAAAGAAACTGGCACCCCCAACAGAGGTATGAAGATGCACAGGTGGCGGGTTTCATTTCTCATTTTCCTTGTTGCAAAGACCATTGCTGTGTGGATCAACTGGAACCCAACAAGATGATGATGATCCTTAAAGTATACTCCCTTTACAGTTTTTACAGCCTAGATAAGGTCATTCAGTAGGTGTCTTCAGTCTCATTCTGGTCTCTCTCCAGAAAAAGGCCAAACCAGAGAAGAAGGACCTGGGAGTGATCTCATACGACGTCCCCACCCCTCCTGGAGAGAAAAAAGGTGCTTATTAACCATAGAATTAGGAATTTGAATAATTGAATATGATCTCTGTTATTAACCATGTATAATCCACCACTCTCTCTTTTATACTTTGTGTGTGTGTGTGTGTGGTGCGACTTAAACTCCTATCTCTCCCTGTGTCAGATGTCCTGAGCCCCCTGCCAGACTCGTACAGTCCTCAGTATGTGGAGGCAGCCTGGTACTCCTGGTGGGAGAAGCAGGGATACTTCAAACCTGAGTATGGGGTGAGACTGTCACTCTCTGTATTTAATAGTTTATGAAATGTGACATTTAACCAGCCCATGGCTGAGGTCATAATCAAGCTATTATGATGTTCTTATATTCTTCAGCGGAAGAGTATCAGTGAGCCTAACCCCCGTGGAGTGTTCATGATGTGTATCCCTCCGCCCAATGTGACGGGATCTCTTCACTTAGGCCATGCCCTAACCAACGCCATCCAGGACTGTCTGACCAGATGGTAATGGGATTCTCTATCTGATTACACCAATCTGCTCTCCCTTTCTAGCGGTTTATTTTCACATCCTTTCACCAATCTCACTCTATTATTTTTCTTCTTTCTACAAACCTCTCACACTTTCTCTCTCATTCTCTCTCTAGCCATCTCTGTCTTGCTTTTTCTCTTGCTGTCATGACTCTACGTGTCCCACTTTTCTCTTCACCTCTCTCAACATTCATGTCTTGTCCCATTCTCAATATTCTGTAGTGCTGTAATCTAGTTCTGTCCTTATCGCAGTATGATGGTGCATTTCCTGTTTCCTCCCTCTCCCCAGGCACCGTATGCGTGGCGAGACGACCCTGTGGAACCCAGGCTGTGACCACGCGGGCATCGCCACCCAGGTGGTGGTGGAGAAAAAACTGATGAGGGAGAGGGGCTTGAGCCGTCACGACCTGGGGAGAGACCAGTTCATCCAAGAGGTCTGGAAGTGGAAGAACGAGTGAGTGGTGGGAGAGGAAGGACAGATGTTTTCAAAAGAAAGAACAACAATAGAAGAGAAAGTAAGAGCTAGAGTTCCTCTCTTTCCTCCCTCACCCTCTTTCTTCCTCCCTGCGCTGTGTTGTAGGAAGGGAGACCGTATCTACCACCAGCTGAAGAAGCTGGGTTCCTCCCTGGACTGGGACAGAGCCTGCTTTACCATGGACCCTGTAAGTTTACTATCGTTTACATTACCTTACACTTTACATTACCTGTCACCTCTTACTGTGTTATCATGGACAACTCATGAGAGCTTTATTAGTCTAATACATAAAGTACTATGTCTAGACTGAGCCTTTACTAACGTTGTAATGTTCCCAACACTAAACTATTGTGACTCCCTCTCTAGAAACTGTCCTATGCAGTCCAGGAGGCGTTCATTCGTCTGCATGAGGACGGCGTGATCTACAGGAGCAAGAGGCTGGTCAACTGGTCCTGCACCCTCAACTCTGCCATCTCGGATATAGAGGTATTATTCTGTTGTGAAATGTTATAAACCGTTTTTGAAATGTCCATTCTGTTGCATACTATAATGAACACTCCCATGATGCTGTGTTGTCCAGGTGGATAAGAAGGAGCTGACTGGCAGGACTCTGCTGCCCGTGCCTGGCTACAAGGACAAGGTGGAGTTTGGAGTACTGGTCTCCTTCTCCTACAATATAGAGGGATCAGGTAAGACATGGGGAGAGTCATTTTGGGCTGGGGAGGTACAGGGACATGGCTTTATCTTGTTTCTTTCAATTATGTTAATTGATCTCTCCCTTCCATTTTTTTCTCCCTCCCTCTATTTCTGTCTTCTCTTATTAAATGTCTCCCACTGTCTCACTGTTAGATGAGGAGGTGATTGTGGCGACCACTCGTATAGAGACCATGCTGGGAGATTCTGCTGTGGCCGTCCACCCTGCCGACCCCAGATACCAGGTCTCTACAACCCACACACACACCCCGCCAACCTTCCAATACAGACATTCTTTGGGAAAATCCATGAAAGATTATACTTTCTTGATATTTAAATGTTGTTTTGATGAATGTTTTTGGCATTCTAATTGAGAACTAACACGCTTTGGTTTATTTGTGTCTCTCAGCACCTTAAAGGGAAGATGGTGCTTCATCCCTTCTGTGACAGGAAGATGCCCATCGTGTTTGATGAGTTCGTGGACGTCAACTTTGGAACAGGTACTGACCATGCTGTGTGGCCATGTAGTGTGGCCTGCTGTGTGGCCTGTAGTAATCTGGTGGTCTAAGGAATAGCAGGATACTGTTAGTTTGGAAGGTTGAGCTGTACGGAACCTTGTCTCTCCCTCTCCCCCTTCTTTCTCTCTCCCCCTTCTTTCTCTCCACCAGGTGCTGTGAAGATCACCCCAGCCCATGACCATAATGATTATGAGGTTGGAAACAGACACCACCTGGCCTTCATCAACATCCTGGATGAGAATGGCCTGCTCATCAACGTGCCAGCTCCATTCCTGGTACAGTACACTCACACTACTTCTTCACCTGGTACAGTACACTCGCACTACATCTTCACCTGGTACAGTACACTCGCACTTCTTCTTCACCTGGTACAGTACACTCCCACTTCTTCTTCACCTGGTACAGTACTCGCACTACTTCTTCACCTGGTACAGTACTCGCACTACGTCTTCACCTGGTACAGTACACTCGCACTACATCTTCACCTGGTACAGTACACTCGCACTACATCTTCACCTGGTACAGTACACTCGCACTACGTCTTCACCTGGTACAGTACACTCGCACTACGTCTTCACCTGGTACAGTACACTCGCACTACGTCTTCACCTGGTACAGTACACTCGCACTACGTCTTCACCTGGTACAGTACACTCGCACTACGTCTTCACCTGGTACAGTACACTCGCACTACGTCTTCACCTGGTACAGTACACTCGCACTACGTCTTCACCTGGTACAGTACACTCGCACTACGTCTTCACCTAGTACAGTACACTCGCACTACGTCTTCACCTGGTACAGTACACTCGCACTACGTCTTCACCTGGTACAGTACACTCGCACTACGTCTTCACCTGGTACAGTACACTCGCACTACGTCTTCACCTGGTACAGTACACTCACACTACGTCTTCACCTGGATCTTGTCTTCATGCTGTCTTAGTAGTTGTGGTGTGTTGTCACTCTTCTTCCTTTTCCTCCTTGTTGTTCTGTGTGGTATCTGTTTGGTAACTTCCTCTCTGTTTTTCTCTGCCTACCTCCCCTCTCTTTCTCAGGGTATGAAACGGTTCGAAGCGAGGAAGGCTGTGCTGCAGGCTCTGAAGGACAGAGGCCATTTCAAGGAGACCAAAGATAACCCCATGGTGGTGCCTGTCTGCAGGTGTGTTACGATCAGTCCACATTACGAGCACATAAGGACATATTTTTTTCTAGCTTCGCGTGCATCTGTGGGCGAAATGTGGTCACATCTGTGTGAACATGTTAGTGAGAAAATTCTGGATTGGATGTGAGTGTGTTAGTATTGGATGTGAGTGTGTTAGTATTGGATGTGAGTGTGTTAGTATTGGATTTGAGTGTGTTTCTCCTCCCCAGTCGTTCTAAGGACATAGTGGAGCCCCTGCTGAAGCCTCAGTGGTATGTGGACTGTGCTGACATGGGCAAGCAGGCAGCTGACTCGGTCCGGGAGGGAAGACTCAAAATCATCCCAGACCACCACCATAAGACCTGGTTCAACTGGTTGGACAACATCAGGTAGGTCACCTCCATCTCTGTTCGGGTTCTGTTTTCCTCTTCCTTCTATACCTCTCTTTTGTCATCAGTCTTTCTCTTTCCTCGCTGTCCTTCCCGTTCTACTCTTTAATGTGCTCCATCTCTCTACGCATTAGGTGACACGCCACACTCTCCATTATAGAAATCAGGTGTATTACAGATCCTGGTTAGATCCCTAGTTAAAAACAGGAACTTTCCTCACATATTCACTTGAACATCCCTCATTCGTTGTCCCTCCCTCCCAGGGACTGGTGTATCTCTCGTCAGCTGTGGTGGGGTCACAGGATCCCAGCCTACTTTGTCACCGTGACTGACCCTTCAGTCACACCAGGAGAGGTGATATCCGTTTCACTCTTTCTCTCTCTCTGATTTTCTCTGTCATTTAAGTCACACCTGTTCAAACAACCCATGTCCCATCTCTCTGGCTTCCTTCTCCCGTCTTCTTCCTCCCTCCCGTCTTTTTCCTCCCTCCCTCCCGTCTTCTTCCTCCCGTCTTCTTCCTCCCTCACGTCCTCCAGGACATGGATGGTCATTACTGGGTGAGTGGGAGGACAGAGGAGGAGGCCAGAGATAAAGCTGCCAAGCGCTTCAACGTCTCCACTGACAAGGTCACCCTCCGACAGGGTAAGATCTTCTCTCAAATGATGATCATTTACAGTGGAATGGAGTATTTTGCCCATTACCAAGTGATTTTTGTTCACTTCCTGTGTTACAGATGAGGATGTCCTGGATACATGGTTCTCCTCTGGTATTTTCCCCTTCTCCATCTTCGGCTGGCCCAATGAGGTGAGGCTGTAGGTGTGTGGGTGTGTGTGTATTAAAGTTGTTAACATATGCTTTCCATAGTTCCTGAGATATATTGATGATATTGAATGTGTGGGTAAGGTGTGTCTAGAGCTGAGTGTGTGATACCCTCTGTGTGTAATACATGTCTTCCTCTCTCTGTCCAGACCCAGGACCTGAGTGTGTAATACATGTCTTCCTCTCTCTGTCCAGACCCAGGACCTGGGTGTGTAATACAGGTTTTCCTCTCTCTGTCCAGACCCAGGACCTGAGTGTGTAATACAGGTTTTCCTCTCTCTGTCCAGACCCAGGACCTGAGTGTGTAATACTTGTCTTCCTCTCTCTGTCCAGACCCAGGACCTGGGTGTGTAATACATGTTTTCCTCTCTCTGTCCAGACCCAGGACCTGAGTGTGTAATACAGGTTTTCCTCTCTGTCAAGACCCAGGACCTGAGTGTGTAATACAGGTTTTCCTCTCTCTGTCCAGACCCAGGACCTGAGTGTGTAATACAGGTTTTCCTCTCTCTGTCCAGACCCAGGACCTGAGTGTGTAATACAGGTTTTCCTCTCTCTGTCCAGACCCAGGACCTGAGTGTGTAATACATGTTTTCCTCTCTCTGTCCAGACCCAGGACCTGAGTGTGTGATACAGGTTTTTCTCTCTCTGTCCAGACCCAGGACCTGAGTGTGTAATACATGTCTTCCTCTCTCTGTCCAGACCCAGGACCTGAGTGTGTAATACAGGTTTTCCTCTCTCTGTCCAGACCCAGGACCTGAGTGTGTAATACAGGTTTTCCTCTCTCTGTCCAGACCCAGGACCTGAGTGTGTAATACATGTTTTCCTCTCTCTGTCCAGACCCAGGACCTGAGTGTGTAATACCCTCTGTGTGTAATACGTGTCTTCCTCTCTCTGTCCAGACCCAGGACCTGGGTGTGTAATACAGGTTTTCCTCTCTCTGTCCAGACCCAGGACCTGAGTGTGTAATACAGGTTTTCCTCTCTGTCCAGACCCAGGACCTGAGTGTGTAATACAGGTTTTCCTCTCTCTGTCCAGACCCAGGACCTGAGTGTGTAATACAGGTTTTCCTCTCTCTGTCCAGACCCAGGACCTGAGTGTGTAATACAGGTTTTCCTCTCTCTGTCCAGACCCAGGACCTGGGTGTGTAATACAGGTTTTCCTCTCTCTGTCCAGACCCAGGACCTGAGTGTGTAATACATGTTTTCCTCTCTGTCCAGACCCAGGACCTGAGTGTGTAATACATGTCTTCCTCTCTCTGTCCAGACCCAGGACCTGAGTGTGTAATACAGGTTTTCCTCTCTCTGTCCAGACCCAGGACCTGAGTGTGTAATACATGTCTTCCTCTCTCTGTCCAGACCCAGGACCTGAGTGTGTGATACCCTCTGTGTGTAATACATGTCTTCCTCTCTCTGTCCAGACCCAGGACCTGAGTGTGTAATACAGGTTTTCCTCTCTGTCCAGACCCAGGACCTGAGTGTGTAATACATGTCTTCCTCTCTCTGTCCAGACCCAGGACCTGAGTGTGTAATACATGTTTTCCTCTCTCTGTCCAGACCCAGGACCTGAGTGTGTAATACAGGTTTTCCTCTCTGTCCAGACCCAGGACCTGAGTGTGTAATACAGGTTTTCCTCTCTCTGTCCAGACCCAGGACCTGAGTGTGTAATACATGTTTTCCTCTCTCTGTCCAGACCCAGGACCTGAGTGTGTAATACAGGTTTTCCTCTCTCTGTCCAGACCCAGGACCTGAGTGTGTAATACAGGTTTTCCTCTCTCTGTCCAGACCTAGGACCTGAGTGTGTAATACAGGTTTTCCTCTCTCTGTCCAGACCCAGGACCTGAGTGTGTAATACATGTCTTCCTCTCTCTGTCCAGACCCAGGACCTGAGTGTGTGATACCCTCTGTGTGTAATACATGTCTTCCTCTCTCTGTCCAGACCCAGGACCTGAGTGTGTAATACATGTCTTCCTCTCTCTGTCCAGACCCAGGACCTGAGTGTGTAATACAGGTTTTCCTCTCTCTGTCCAGACCCAGGACCTGAGTGTGTAATACAGGTTTTCCTCTCTGTCCAGACCCAGGACCTGAGTGTGTAATACAGGTTTTCCTCTCTGTCCAGACCCAGGACCTGAGTGTGTAATACAGGTTTTCCTCTCTCTGTCCAGACCCAGGACCTGAGTGTGTAATACAGGTTTTCCTCTCTGTCCAGACCCAGGACCTGAGTGTGTAATACATGTCTTCCTCTCTCTGTCCAGACCCAGGACCTGAGTGTGTAATACATGTTTTCCTCTCTCTGTCCAGACCCAGGACCTGAGTGTGTAATACAGGTTTTCCTCTCTGTCCAGACCCAGGACCTGAGTGTGTAATACAGGTTTTCCTCTCTCTGTCCAGACCCAGGACCTGAGTGTGTAATACATGTCTTCCTCTCTCTGTCCAGACCCAGGACCTGAGTGTGTAATACAGGTTTTCCTCTCTCTGTCCAGACCCAGGACCTGAGTGTGTAATACATGTTTTCCTCTCTCTGTCCAGACCCAGGACCTGAGTGTGTAATACAGGTTTTCCTCTCTCTGTCCAGACCCAGGACCTGAGTGTGTAATACAGTCCAGACCCAGGACCTGAGTGTGTAATACATGTTTTCCTCTCTCTGTCCAGACCCAGGACCTGAGTGTGTGATACAGGTTTTTCTCTCTCTGTCCAGACCCAGGACCTGAGTGTGTAATACATGTTTTCCTCTCTCTGTCCAGACCCAGGACCTGAGTGTGTAATACAGGTTTTCCTCTCTCTGTCCAGACCCAGGACCTGAGTGTGTAATACAGGTGTCTTCCTCTCTCTGTCCAGACCCAGGACCTGAGTGTGTAATACAGGTTTTCCTCTCTCTGTCCAGACCCAGGACCTGAGTGTGTAATACAGGTTTTCCTCTCTCTGTCCAGACCCAGGACCTGAGTGTGTAATACATGTTTTCCTCTCTCTGTCCAGACCCAGGACCTGAGTGTGTAATACCCTCTGTGTGTAATACGTGTCTTCCTCTCTCTGTCCAGACCCAGGACCTGGGTGTGTAATACAGGTTTTCCTCTCTCTGTCCAGACCCAGGACCTGAGTGTGTAATACAGGTTTTCCTCTCTGTCCAGACCCAGGACCTGAGTGTGTAATACAGGTTTTCCTCTCTCTGTCCAGACCCAGGACCTGAGTGTGTAATACAGGTTTTCCTCTCTCTGTCCAGACCCAGGACCTGAGTGTGTAATACAGGTTTTCCTCTCTCTGTCCAGACCCAGGACCTGAGTGTGTAATACAGGTTTTCCTCTCTCTGTCCAGACCCAGGACCTGAGTGTGTAATACATGTTTTCCTCTCTCTGTCCAGACCCAGGACCTGAGTGTGTAATACATGTCTTCCTCTCTCTGTCCAGACCCAGGACCTGAGTGTGTAATACAGGTTTTCCTCTCTCTGTCCAGACCCAGGACCTGAGTGTGTAATACATGTCTTCCTCTCTCTGTCCAGACCCAGGACCTGAGTGTGTAATACCCTCTGTGTGTAATACATGTCTTCCTCTCTCTGTCCAGACCCAGGACCTGAGTGTGTAATACAGGTTTTCCTCTCTGTCCAGACCCAGGACCTGAGTGTGTAATACATGTCTTCCTCTCTGTCCAGACCCAGGACCTGAGTGTGTAATACATGTTTTCCTCTCTCTGTCCAGACCCAGGACCTGAGTGTGTAATACAGGTTTTCCTCTCTGTCCAGACCCAGGACCTGAGTGTGTAATACAGGTTTTCCTCTCTCTGTCCAGACCCAGGACCTGAGTGTGTAATACATGTTTTCCTCTCTCTGTCCAGACCCAGGACCTGAGTGTGTAATACAGGTTTTCCTCTCTCTGTCCAGACCCAGGACCTGAGTGTGTAATACAGGTTTTCCTCTCTCTGTCCAGACCTAGGACCTGAGTGTGTAATACAGGTTTTCCTCTCTCTGTCCAGACCCAGGACCTGAGTGTGTAATACATGTCTTCCTCTCTCTGTCCAGACCCAGGACCTGAGTGTGTGATACCCTCTGTGTGTAATACATGTCTTCCTCTCTCTGTCCAGACCCAGGACCTGAGTGTGTAATACATGTCTTCCTCTCTCTGTCCAGACCCAGGACCTGAGTGTGTAATACAGGTTTTCCTCTCTCTGTCCAGACCCAGGACCTGAGTGTGTAATACAGGTTTTCCTCTCTGTCCAGACCCAGGACCTGAGTGTGTAATACAGGTTTTCCTCTCTGTCCAGACCCAGGACCTGAGTGTGTAATACAGGTTTTCCTCTCTCTGTCCAGACCCAGGACCTGAGTGTGTAATACAGGTTTTCCTCTCTGTCCAGACCCAGGACCTGAGTGTGTAATACAGGTGTCTTCCTCTCTCTGTCCAGACCCAGGACCTGAGTGTGTAATACATGTTTTCCTCTCTCTGTCCAGACCCAGGACCTGAGTGTGTAATACAGGTTTTCCTCTCTGTCCAGACCCAGGACCTGAGTGTGTAATACAGGTTTTCCTCTCTCTGTCCAGACCCAGGACCTGAGTGTGTAATACATGTCTTCCTCTCTCTGTCCAGACCCAGGACCTGAGTGTGTAATACAGGTTTTCCTCTCTCTGTCCAGACCCAGGACCTGAGTGTGTAATACATGTTTTCCTCTCTCTGTCCAGACCCAGGACCTGAGTGTGTAATACAGGTTTTCCTCTCTCTGTCCAGACCCAGGACCTGAGTGTGTAATACAGGTTTTCCTCTCTCTGTCCAGACCTAGGACCTGAGTGTGTAATACAGGTTTTCCTCTCTCTGTCCAGACCCAGGACCTGAGTGTGTAATACATGTCTTCCTCTCTCTGTCCAGACCCAGGACCTGAGTGTGTGATACCCTCTGTGTGTAATACATGTCTTCCTCTCTCTGTCCAGACTCAAGTTTTCCTCTCTCTGTCCAGACCCAGGACCTGAGTGTGTAATACAGGTTTTCCTCTCTCTGTCCAGACCTAGGACCTGAGTGTGTAATACAGGTTTTCCTCTCTCTGTCCAGACCCAGGACCTGAGTGTGTAATACATGTCTTCCTCTCTCTGTCCAGACCCAGGACCTGAGTGTGTGATACCCTCTGTGTGTAATACATGTCTTCCTCTCTCTGTCCAGACTCAAGTTTTCCTCTCTCTGTCCAGACCCAGGACCTGAGTGTATAATACAGGTTTTCCTCTCTCTGTCCAGACCCAGGACCTGAGTGTGTAATACATGTTTTCCTCTCTCTGTCCAGACCCAGGACCTGAGTGTGTAATACATGTTTTCCTCTCTCTGTCCAGACCCAGGACCTGAGTGTGTGATACAGGTTTTTCTCTCTCTGTCCAGACCCAGGACCTGAGTGTGTAATACATGTCTTCCTCTCTCTGTCCAGACCCAGGACCTGAGTGTGTAATACAGGTTTTCCTCTCTCTGTCCAGACCCAGGACCTGAGTGTGTAATACAGGTTTTCCTCTCTCTGTCCAGACCCAGGACCTGAGTGTGTAATACATGTTTTCCTCTCTCTGTCCAGACCCAGGACCTGAGTGTGTAATACCCTCTGTGTGTAATACGTGTCTTCCTCTCTCTGTCCAGACCCAGGACCTGGGTGTGTAATACAGGTTTTCCTCTCTCTGTCCAGACCCAGGACCTGAGTGTGTAATACAGGTTTTCCTCTCTGTCCAGACCCAGGACCTGAGTGTGTAATACAGGTTTTCCTCTCTCTGTCCAGACCCAGGACCTGAGTGTGTAATACAGGTTTTCCTCTCTCTGTCCAGACCCAGGACCTGAGTGTGTAATACAGGTTTTCCTCTCTCTGTCCAGACCCAGGACCTGGGTGTGTAATACAGGTTTTCCTCTCTCTGTCCAGACCCAGGACCTGAGTGTGTAATACATGTTTTCCTCTCTGTCCAGACCCAGGACCTGAGTGTGTAATACATGTCTTCCTCTCTCTGTCCAGACCCAGGACCTGAGTGTGTAATACAGGTTTTCCTCTCTCTGTCCAGACCCAGGACCTGAGTGTGTAATACATGTCTTCCTCTCTCTGTCCAGACCCAGGACCTGAGTGTGTGATACCCTCTGTGTGTAATACATGTCTTCCTCTCTCTGTCCAGACCCAGGACCTGAGTGTGTAATACAGGTTTTCCTCTCTGTCCAGACCCAGGACCTGAGTGTGTAATACATGTCTTCCTCTCTCTGTCCAGACCCAGGACCTGAGTGTGTAATACATGTTTTCCTCTCTCTGTCCAGACCCAGGACCTGAGTGTGTAATACAGGTTTTCCTCTCTGTCCAGACCCAGGACCTGAGTGTGTAATACAGGTTTTCCTCTCTCTGTCCAGACCCAGGACCTGAGTGTGTAATACATGTTTTCCTCTCTCTGTCCAGACCCAGGACCTGAGTGTGTAATACAGGTTTTCCTCTCTCTGTCCAGACCCAGGACCTGAGTGTGTAATACAGGTTTTCCTCTCTCTGTCCAGACCTAGGACCTGAGTGTGTAATACAGGTTTTCCTCTCTCTGTCCAGACCCAGGACCTGAGTGTGTAATACATGTCTTCCTCTCTCTGTCCAGACCCAGGACCTGAGTGTGTGATACCCTCTGTGTGTAATACATGTCTTCCTCTCTCTGTCCAGACCCAGGACCTGAGTGTGTAATACATGTCTTCCTCTCTCTGTCCAGACCCAGGACCTGAGTGTGTAATACAGGTTTTCCTCTCTCTGTCCAGACCCAGGACCTGAGTGTGTAATACAGGTTTTCCTCTCTGTCCAGACCCAGGACCTGAGTGTGTAATACAGGTTTTCCTCTCTGTCCAGACCCAGGACCTGAGTGTGTAATACAGGTTTTCCTCTCTCTGTCCAGACCCAGGACCTGAGTGTGTAATACAGGTTTTCCTCTCTGTCCAAACCCAGGACCTGAGTGTGTAATACATGTCTTCCTCTCTCTGTCCAGACCCAGGACCTGAGTGTGTAATACATGTTTTCCTCTCTCTGTCCAGACCCAGGACCTGAGTGTGTAATACAGGTTTTCCTCTCTGTCCAGACCCAGGACCTGAGTGTGTAATACAGGTTTTCCTCTCTCTGTCCAGACCCAGGACCTGAGTGTGTAATACATGTCTTCCTCTCTCTGTCCAGACCCAGGACCTGAGTGTGTAATACAGGTTTTCCTCTCTCTGTCCTGTCCAGACCCAGGACCTGAGTGTGTAATACATGTTTTCCTCTCTCTGTCCAGACCCAGGACCTGAGTGTGTAATACAGGTTTTCCTCTCTCTGTCCAGACCCAGGACCTGAGTGTGTAATACAGGTTTTCCTCTCTCTGTCCAGACCTAGGACCTGAGTGTGTAATACAGGTTTTCCTCTCTCTGTCCAGACCCAGGACCTGAGTGTGTAATACATGTCTTCCTCTCTCTGTCCAGACCCAGGACCTGAGTGTGTGATACCCTCTGTGTGTAATACATGTCTTCCTCTCTCTGTCCAGACTCAAGTTTTCCTCTCTCTGTCCAGACCCAGGACCTGAGTGTGTAATACAGGTTTTCCTCTCTCTGTCCAGACCTAGGACCTGAGTGTGTAATACAGGTTTTCCTCTCTCTGTCCAGACCCAGGACCTGAGTGTGTAATACATGTCTTCCTCTCTCTGTCCAGACCCAGGACCTGAGTGTGTGATACCCTCTGTGTGTAATACATGTCTTCCTCTCTCTGTCCAGACTCAAGTTTTCCTCTCTCTGTCCAGACCCAGGACCTGAGTGTATAATACAGGTTTTCCTCTCTCTGTCCAGACCCAGGACCTGAGTGTGTAATACAGGTTTTCCTCTCTCTGTCCAGACCCAGGACCTGAGTGTGTAATACAGGTTTTCCTCTCTCTGTCCAGACCCAGGACCTGAGTGTGTAATACAGGTTTTCCTCTCTCTGTCCAGACCCAGGACCTGAGTGTGTAATACAGGTTTTCCTCTCTGTCCAGACCCAGGACCTGAGTGTGTAATACAGGTTTTCCTCTCTGTCCAGACCCAGGACCTGAGTGTGTAATACAGGTTTTCCTCTCTCTGTCCAGACCCAGGACCTGAGTGTGTAATACAGGTTTTCCTCTCTGTCCAGACCCAGGACCTGAGTGTGTAATACATGTCTTCCTCTCTCTGTCCAGACCCAGGACCTGAGTGTGTAATACATGTTTTCCTCTCTCTGTCCAGACCCAGGACCTGAGTGTGTAATACAGGTTTTCCTCTCTGTCCAGACCCAGGACCTGAGTGTGTAATACAGGTTTTCCTCTCTCTGTCCAGACCCAGGACCTGAGTGTGTAATACATGTCTTCCTCTCTCTGTCCAGACCCAGGACCTGAGTGTGTAATACAGGTTTTCCTCTCTCTGTCCAGACCCAGGACCTGAGTGTGTAATACATGTTTTCCTCTCTCTGTCCAGACCCAGGACCTGAGTGTGTAATACAGGTTTTCCTCTCTCTGTCCAGACCCAGGACCTGAGTGTGTAATACAGGTTTTCCTCTCTCTGTCCAGACCTAGGACCTGAGTGTGTAATACAGGTTTTCCTCTCTCTGTCCAGACCCAGGACCTGGGTGTGTAATACAGGTTTTCCTCTCTCTGTCCAAACCCAGGACCTGAGTGTGTAATACATGTTTTCCTCTCTCTGTCCAGACCCAGGACCTGAGTGTGTTCTATCCAGGCAGCCTGCTGGAGACAGGTCATGACATCCTGTTCTTCTGGGTGGCCCGCATGGTGATGATGGGCCTCAAACTCACTGGCAAGCTGCCCTTCAAAGAGGTGGGGCTCATTTGGAAGTAATCACCTGCTGCCTCTGACCAGTGTAGCATGTCATTGATTACAGTGGGGACAGTCTGTATAGTAATGGTAATGGCTGTGTAGTAATGGTAATGGCTGTGTAGTAATGGTAATGGCTGTGTTTGATACTAGGTGTACCTCCATGCGGTGGTGAGGGACGCCCACGGGAGGAAGATGAGCAAATCTCTGGGGAACGTCATCGACCCCCTGGACGTCATCACAGGCATCTCTCTGGAGGTAACACACCGTGCTCCCATGGGGGGTGTTGTACTGTCTGCTTATTAAGCAGCTATTCCAGGCTCTATTGAGGCCCTTTTATCTGTCTCTCCTAGTGTTGCTCCCTCAAACTGAGCTGAGTAGGGTTCGGAGGTATCCACATGTTCTTACCGTCATACCGTTTCTGTACCATACAAGGGTATACAGTATTACCGGAAATGCACACAAGGGGCACAAAACAAAACAATCTTGATCCAGGAGGGGATTGAATGTAACCAATAAGCTGTAACCAAGACACTTGATCTTGCCACAGCTAGCAAGTTAGTGAACCAAATGTATAGCTGGAGCCCTGAGCTGGATATCATTTATTTGACACATCTTAGGTTTCTTATAGTTCTACTTAACGTATAGTTAAAAGCAGTGACGAAGCACACCCCCCCCCCCCCCCCCCAGCTGAAATACCCTGGTATACAGTATAAACGGTATATCGCCCAAGTCTAGAGCCCAGTCAGCCCTCTAGAGCAGTGGCCACCAAGGTCACTTTCGTAGTCAAAAAGCAAGCCGATATCTACCGCTATTATTTAATCATTTCTTTCAACATTTTTTAAAAACATTTTACCTAAAAAACAATTGTGTAGGAATGAGGTTTGTGCAGTAGGTCTAATACATTATCACAGAATATTGGCTATATGCCTGGCCTGCCAGTTCTTCTCAGACCATATTATATACAAAAACTCACACTTTGATAACAAAATAGATCAGTTTGTGTAGTACTTGCAAGGCAGAACTGAGCATAATTTGAGATAATTTGCAAATAATTCACTTATTTATTTTTTTGCTGGACTGGTACCTGCATCAATCTGATGGTCATGGTGCTTTCAAGACAACTGAAGAAGAGGTCAAATCATGATGTCAGTGATCTAGAAACTATTTTTCCCAGTCGGATCTTCCGAGTTCCCTGTGGTTTTGAACACTACATTAGTCTCAGGGGAGGATCCGTCTCTCACATCTCTGCTCTATTCCTCGATATTAAAATGGACATGATGAGCTGCTAATAATAATACAAATGCAGGGCTATCGAGACACTTGGCTACTAATTCATTACAGCACGAGTGGAAGTAGGGAGAAGCACGTTTTTATGTTTTGAATAAACACGGCGTTGACAGTACTGAACAAAAACTTTGACTTGAACTAACTCATAAAAACAGCGTTGACAGTACTGAACAAAAACTTCGACATGAACTAACTCATAAAAACAGCGTTGGCAGTACTGAACAAAAACTTCGACATGAACTAACTCATAAAAACAGCGTTGGCAGTACTGAACAAAAACTTCGACATGAACTAACTCATAAAAACAGCGTTGGCAGTACTGAACAAAAACTTCGACATGAACTAACTCATAAAAACAGCAGTCCTTTGCTGTATTGTGACAGTCTATCTGTGGTCATGGTTTTAAAAGTGATCAAATCTCATGTAGGTTAGGATCAAACTTTGCTGTAGCTGGGGTCGTGGAAGCTGTAGGCATGATGATTTGAGCTATCCGAATGGATAGTCGGGTAGGCACGCTCCCGGTCTGACGGGTAGGCAGTGTCTTTTCAGACAAATGAAATACTTTGCCTACCCAGTGCTTCTGAATCAAGTGCACCTACTG
The DNA here is from genome assembly GCF_045791955.1 of Oncorhynchus clarkii lewisi. Lineage (NCBI taxonomy): Eukaryota > Metazoa > Chordata > Actinopteri > Salmoniformes > Salmonidae > Oncorhynchus > Oncorhynchus clarkii. Next base: position 21,666,703 of record NC_092148.1, read on the forward strand.
CCAACAGCGCAACACCATTTATTTAGTTTTTTTAAGGAGCGCAAGCCTTTATCTTTTCTACAGAAATGTTTGGTGATCGACTGGTTGGTGACCACTGCTATACAGGGCTCTGGCAGTACATACTCTTACTATATCAGGTGGATTGAGGAACCAAGTGTCTCTTGCTGCTTTGAATCAGTGTCATGCATTTATGTTGTCATGTAGCTGTTGAACTGCAAGTGTGGTTAAGGGCCTAGAACGAAGCACCAGGACATAGATGTCTCTGCTGACCCTTCGTGTGTGCAGGGTCTGTATGCCCAGCTGCAGGACAGTAATCTGGACCCAGTAGAGGTAGAGAAGGCCAAGCAGGGACAGAAGTCGGACTACCCCACTGGTATCCCAGAGTGTGGCACAGATGCCCTCCGCTTCGCCCTGTGTGCCTACACCAGCCAAGGTACATCACTCACTCCTGCCATCTGGTGATGTGGCCGTGTCATGTTATGGTTGGCATGCCATGTACACACCAACACAACCCTTTCTTTTCCTCTCTCCCCCTAACTCGCTCAGGCAGGGACATTAACATGGATGTGAATCGTATCCTTGGTTACCGTCACTTCTGTAACAAGCTGTGGAATGCTGTGAAGTTTGCCATGAGGACGCTGGGAGACAACTTTGTTCCTTCAGAGAAAGCCCAGGTGACATCTCTACTACAGTATCTTTATCTAGGCCTATTCATTGTGTGTGTGTACTGCAGTGTCATGCCTGTGTAAATGAAGGGAAATAAAGTTGCTTCAAGAAAATGCTCTTAATTTGTTATAGTGAAAACAGGTATTTGTATGATATGGTATTTAGGTTTATATCTCTGTAACATGTCCAATTATCCTCCTGTCAGCTGTGTGGGGAGGAGAGCGTGTCAGACCGGTGGATTCTGTCCCGTTTGTGTACTGCTGTGGGTCTGTGTAATGCAGGGTTCCAGGCCTACGACTTCCCAGCTATCACCACAGCCATCTACAACTTCTGGCTCTACGAGCTCTGTGACGTCTATCTGGTGAGAGTCTGTTTGCCTTGTCTCTGTCTGCCTGTGAGTGGTGGTGTGTGTGGGATTAATATATTACCACTCCTTCACTTCCTGCTCCCAACCTCCATCCCCGTCCCTTCTCGACCTCCCTCCCTCACCCCTCTAGGAGAGTGTGAAGCCAGTGTTCTCCAGGGCGGAGGAGGACAGTGGGTCTCAGAGCCAGGCTGTAGTCTGCAGACAGACGCTGTTCACCTGCCTGGAGACCGGCCTGCTCCTCCTAGCTCCCATCATGCCCTTCGTGGGCGAGGAGCTCTACCAGAGGTTGCCACGGCGACGATCCCAGGATGGCCACCCTAGTATCCACGTCACGCCCTACCCTGAGACTGAGGAGGTGAACTTTATATTGATACACTGTATAATAAACCAAAGGGTATGAGTTTTGTTGACTGTAATTTGTGGTGGTTGTCTGGCCGTCGTCTCTGTGTGGTCTCTAGTTCGGCTGGCACAGTGAGGATGTGGACCGTCAGATGGAGTTTGTGATGACCGTGGTCCGGACCATCCGTTCACTCAGGGCCGACTACAACCTGACCAAGACACGTGCCGATTGTGAGTTCATACATGACCACAAGCACTGTACCGTAATTTCCAGACTATAAACCGCTACTTTATTCCCACGCTTTGAACCTTGCGGTTTATACAATGAAGCGGCTAATTTATGAATTTTTCCCGCTTCCAAAAAAACGGAGCACCGTCACATAATGCCGTGTTTCGTTTAAAAGCCTATTTATTTTTGTTACAAGCCGTGTTTCGTTTAAAGGCTGTGTAAAGTTCATTTGTTTCAATGTACTGGTAGGCACCTGCGGCTTATAGACATGTGCGGCTTATTTATGTACAAAATACATTTAAGAATTCAGTGGGTGCGGTTTATATAGTGCAGGAATTACAGTACTATATTTACTACTTAATCATGCCCCCTTGCTATAACTATCTACTTTGGTGACTAGAACACTTCTCAGCGTTGTTTTACTTATTATACCCCCTCCCTCCCCAGGCTACCTCCAGTGTATAGACAGTGAGACGATGTCTCTGGTGGGGCAGTACAGTCTGCAGATCCAGACCCTGTCTCTATCCCAGACCATCCAGCCCGTCCCAGCCACCGGGGCCGTCCCAGAGGGCTGTGCTGTGGCCATTGCCTCCGACAGGTGCACCGTCCACCTCATGCTCAAGGTAAGAGGTCAATTTTACAGGTTTCAACCACACATTATTCTGTGTTGTGATTGGCTGACAGTGTATACGAGTCATCTGATGACTGTGCCAAACCAGACATCTTTATTCCCTAGTGAAATTGTTACACTTCTGTTTTTACAACTGCGTTTCCTTTTCTCCTCGTTGTTAATCTCTCTCCCAGGGTCTGATAGATTTGGAGAAGGAGGTGGCCAAGCTGACTGTGAAGAAGGGAGAGCTGGAGAAACAGATGGATAAACTGAGAGAAAAGATGGAGAAGAGTGACTACAAGGAGAAGGTGCCTGTTAAAGTACAGGATCTGGACGCTGAGAAGGTAAGGAGGATGTTATTACTCAGGCTATCGTTTTGAAACGTGGGGCATTCCCACAGTAAAAACGCTCTGCTTGTGAAGTGTGTGGTGACCTGTGATCCTGCTCTCTAACCCTCTTCCAGCTGCGTCAGAGCCAGACGGAGCTGGAGAAAGCAACGGAAGCCATAGACAACTTCAAGAGAATGGTGTAACCACTCCTCTCCGTCCCCTTTTACAACATGGTTGTTATCATAGTGAGCTCCAAAAGTATTGTCACAGTGACTTGTTTTGGATTTGAAATGATACAATGACAGAGGTTAAAGTGCAGACTTAAATTTAATTTGAGGGTATTTTCATCCATATTGGGTGAACATTTCTACACCCAAGACATGGGGGAGTTTTGTGCCTGTAACTGTCGATTATCCGCAATCATATTAATATAGAAATGTTTAGAAACATTATATTCACAATAAGTGACTCCAAAATGAAGCAATGAATTTCTAATTGGGCACAAAATGTTCTGAAACAACCAGCAAATCCTGGAAAGACTATGTACAAACATTTCACCCGATCTGAATGAAAATACCCTGAAGTTAAAGCTGACAGTCTGCACTTTAACCCAAAGTGCTGGAGTACAGAGCCAAAATAATTTCACTGTCCCAAAACATTGAGCTGTATTTCACCCTCCTGTCATTGTCTCATGTCAGTACTATGCCACTTTCCATAAAGGATGCTCTGGAGTAAAGTACCTTATATTAGACAGGCTGGGATCTGTTCTTTCTTTGATGCTCATTTAGTGACATTATTAGGTCCAGGAGTTTTTCCTGACCTGGAAAACGTCAAGGCCATAGTTGTCAGAAATTATACATGCAAGATTGCAGTTTCATAAGAGAAATAACAATTATTTTGCCAACATTTTATTTAACAGGACCCAGCTTTGTTCATAATGACAGTGCCCACAAGAAAAGTCACGCTTTAGAACATGAGGATGGCCTGGCTGTATACTTTAAAATGCAGAGGGAGGGAACAAGCTCCTTATTCCTTTTCTCCCTTGTAGTAATGTAGTCAGGCAATAGAATGGAGCCTTTTATCCAACTACCTAGAGATCAGTGCTTACTTTATGGAAGGGAGTATTTTAAATATCTAGTTCGAGGACGGCAGTGTATATTTAAGCAATAAGGCCCGAGGGGGTTGTGGTATATGGCCAACATTCCACAGCTAAGGGCTGTTCTTACGCAACGCGGAGTTCCTGGATACAGCCCTTAGCTGTGGTATGTTGACCATATACCACAACCCCCCGCAATAAAGAAATCCCCTAGACCACGCCCACAAATTGGGAAAACAAATATTATTTACCATTCATCCCATTGGAAAAGAGCTTACCTTTTGTTTCTACAGAAATAACAAAACATTCCAAAGAGCTGCTGTGTTCAATGTGCATGTAGCCAGGTCAAAAATCACGACAGACTGTTCACAATGCTCCCAACGTAGGGAAATAGAGCCTATGAGAAGAACCTTCTGGCTTCAGAATGTAAGTAGGCTATGCGTGTGGAAAGCATTGTTAAGTACAGTTTGTTTAACGTCAGTCTTGACTAGCTTGATGTTCCGGTCGGTCGGCCGATAGCATTGTCATAAGGGGCATGAGGCAAAATTGCGTTTTTCTAAGTAGTAATCTTTAGACATATAGTTTTGTAATTGATTAAAACAAGTAGACAAAATGCCACGTTTTTGCTGTGAGCCAATGGGGTAACCACAGGTGGGCAGGGTCACAACGTTCTAATACCATCTGGGTGTAGCTGCCTTGAACACCTCCCATAGATACATTCAATCCATGCTCTGTATACCTCTTCTGATTGGTTGGTCTAGCCTGCATCTTTGCTCCTCGTTTCTATCCATCCGTCAACACTTACAGTCCCCAAGGGGCAGCGAATTCAGAGTAAGGGAGAGGAGTGCAGTGAGTTGAGTCGAAGTTCCGCATGTACTTCCGTGCCTGAGAAGAGAGGGGAGCAAGTGATGAAACAATATAGGAGATAACATTCCCAATAAATTAATCTGTAGATTTTGTCTTACGGAAGCCCACTTGCCACCTTAACATTTCCATATAAAAGGGAATCAGATGTACTTATAAATGTACAGGTATTAGCCCGCCACAGAACAAATGCAGTAATTGATTACACTTCTATCATGCTGTGGTAAATTAATTCAACCACAGAGCCAATAGAAATACATTACACCAGTCACAAGGAGAGCACAGGTGACCTAGTTACTATGGAAGATGAAAGAAGTTGTTTCTCACCAGGAAGAGAGCCAGCTGTCGTCTTCCCTCCGGTGTCATGTCCTCACCTGACAAAACAAACAGGAAAGGCTTAAAAATTACCACTGTATGTTTATATAGGTTGTTTTAGGTCTCTTTATGCAGTTTTGTCCTATTTTTAATCCCAGCCCCCGTCCCCACAGGGGGCCTTTTGGTAGGCCATCATTGTAAATAAGAATCTGTTCTTAACGGACTTGCATAGTTAAAAAAATATAGATACAATCTCAGAGAGCAGTGGTGTAAAGTACTACTTAAATCGTTTTTTGGAGTCTCTGTACTTCACTACATTCCTAAATAATTGTCATTTTTACTCCATACATTTTCCCAGAGACCCAAAAGTACTAGTTACAATTTGAATGCTTAGCAGGACAGGAAAAAGGTTCAATTCACACACACATCAAGAGAACGTCCCTGGTCATCCCTACTGCCTCTGATCTGGCGGACTCACGAACTGTAAATTATGTCCGAGTGTTGCAGCTGCCCCTGGCTGTCAAAAAAAGTTAATTGTGCCGTCTGGTTTGATGTATAGCATTTACTGTGTACTTTTACTCATATGACAATTGACCATTTAAAATCTGATACTTCTAGACTTTTACTGGGTCATTTTATATTAAGGTATCTTTGCTTTTACTACCTCTGGCAGAAAGGAGCGTCTAAGGGGCAGTGAACTAACCCTTTTGACAAAAGGACAAAGACCAAAATAAATTCCATCAGGTAATTCATCTAGGGAGATTCTAATCTAAGTCAAACAGCTGTAATGGTGTGGTCATTTGAGGAGCAGTCTTACCAACACTCCAGGGGAAGAAAACGTCTCTCTCCGTCTTATACGACTGCAGTACAGACACACACCAGTCATCATCCACCTCATAGCTACTGTACACCGCTGCCTCTTCTACGTGGTTGGAGGCTGCCAGCCATGCTCTGATGGCCCTGACTCCATCGTCTGTCATCACCTTGGGGTACCTGAAGATATGACATCAGAAAGGGTTTAAACAGAAACACAGCGCCCACTCTCTGTTCCTAGTGTATGTATATGGTACAAGGCAACACCTTAGCTGTCTGTGTGAGGTTGTGTATAATCAGGTCTGTAGTGGACATACACAGCCTGTGAGAGGTTTTGGAGACGGAGAACCGACCTGAACTGCAGAAGTTTGAGCAGGAGGTTGTTTCCTCTGTTGGACATGATGTCTTCTGGACCCCTGAAACACAAGTCAGTCAGTGAAACCAGTCACTAGATTTACCAGCGCATATCTAATCTGAACGGGCCCTTTTCGTTATTCATGCCTTCATAGTGACTCACGTGGTGGTAATGATCTCATCTTTGGTTCTTCTGATCAGAAGCACTGGTCCCTGGTACCTAAGGAAGAACTTGAGTGTTTGGGTCACAAAATCTCCCATCGGGTAAACAGCACCCCTTTTGACCTCCCATACATATATTTGCCCATTGTAAAAGTGCTCAGAACGTGTCCTTTTGGACCTGCTTGCCAAAACATTCAGAAGAATAAAGGTGCTCAAAGTTAAACTAATTTGCATATCCCACCATACCACACATCCTTGTCTTCATCACTGGAAAAGATAGTTGTAATTGATATTTAAAAGCTTAAAATAAAACCAACTATTTTATACGTAAACACAATTATCTAAAAACTTGTAAAACTCTTTTGTTCTTCATATTTGTATACATTGTAGCTTATACCCTACTTTACATCTGAAGTTGTGTTGTGCCCGCCCTCAGGTGAGACATGGTCTTGAATACAGTAGGTCACAATACCAGAATGGACTTCAATACAGATGCCGTCATGTTTCTCAACACCAAAAAAGGAATATTAGCCAGTCACAGAATGGCACTTGATACAGAAACTCAGCTACTGACTGTCAATCGTTGAGCATCTTTTAAATTCAAAATCATTAGATTTTACTGTAACATTTTTCAGAGATGGCTATGTATGGATGAATTAACCAATTATACAATACATTTGACTAATTATTCACATAATGGAAATTTATTTGAATGATTGATAAACTGGGTAAATCAAGTAGTAACCTAGGCCTATACACAGTGCACAAAACATTGAGAACACCTTCCTAATATTGAGCCCCCCCCTCCTCAGAACAGCCTCAATTCGTCAGGGCATGGACTCCATAAGGTGTCGAAATCATTCCACAGGGATGTGGCCCATCTTGATTCAAGTTGGCTGGATGTCCTTTGGGTGGTGGACCATTCTTGATACACATGGGAAACTGTTGATCGTGGAAAAGGCAGTATAATCTTTTGTCTTTCCCATTCACCCTCTGAATGACACAGATACACAATCCAAGCCTCAATTGTCTCAAGGCTTACCCGTCTCCTCCCCTTCATCTACTCCAGTGGTTCCCAAACTTGTTATAGTCCCGTACCCCTTCGAACATTCAAACTCCACCTACGTACCCCCTCTAGCACCAGCATCAGCGCACTCTCCAAATTTGTTTTTTTTTGCCATTATTGTAAGCCTGCCGCACGCACACACACACACATGAAACATAAGAATGAGTTTGTCACTTCCCACGAGCTGGGTTGTGACAAAGAGCTCTTAAAAGACCAGGGCACAAATAATCAATCATTTTGCTCTTTAGTTAGACATCTTACATATAAAACCTATAAATACAAAAATGTGTTCATCAAAAAATGTGAATAACTCACCACAGGTTAATGAGAAGGGTGTGTGTGAGAACGGATGCACATAACTCTGCAATGTTTGGTTGTATTGGAGAGAGTCTCAATCTTAAATCCTTTCCCACACACAGTCTGTGCCTGTATTTCGTTTTCAAGTTACTGAGGGCCGAGAATCCACCCTCAGAGGTACGGGGTTGCAAAGGGCATCAGTGTCTTAATAGCGAGATTTACCAAGGCAGGATACTCTGCGCACAGCCCTATCCAGAAATCTGCCAGTGACTTCTGATTAAATTAAATTTTCACAGAACCACTTGTTGCAATTTTGATAAGGCTCTCTTGTTCAGATATCGGTAGATGGACTGGAGGCAGGGCATGAAAGGTATAACGAATCCAGTTGTTTGTGTCGTCTGTTTCGGGGAAGTACCTCCGTAATTGCACACCCAGCTCACTCAGGTGCTTCGCTATATCACATTTGACATTGTCTTGGCCTAATGATAACCAGCACACTGCTGTATGTTGCAGAATCGTTACATGGTCGCTGCCCATATCATTGCATAGTGCAGAAAATACAAGAGTTCAAAGCCCCTCGGTACACCGCAGCATCCGCAAAGGAAATGCCTGGACACGACAGTGAAACGTCTTTCAAGCTGTCAGGCATTCCCTTTGCGGATGCTGCGGTGTACCGAGCAACTGCTTGCACACCCATGTCTCCCTGTCATGGCTTTTGCGCCATCAGTACAGATACCAACATGAGCAGCAGTTACGTTTGGTTACATACGGACTGTTAGTGGAATTCCCGCGAGTGAGTAACAGTTAATGTGATTGGATGCTAACTATTTGATAAGGCTACCTGTATTTGACATTGTGTTGTTATTTCGCTGAACTGAAGATGGTTTAATTTAGACTTTTGGCAGTGAAACGAGGCTACTCAGGCGAGAGAAAAATAACTCACCCAAATGTATAGCCCTGTTGGAAAATATAAATGGACTGTTTTGAAAATCTGAAGGAAAATGTAACAAAAATATATATATTTTTAAACGTAAAGCAAATTTTTATTTGGTTTACCCCCGAAGGCACTGTGCGTACCCCAGTTTGGGAACCACTGATCTACACTGATGGAAGTGGATTCAATACGTGACATCAATAAGGGATCATTGATTTCACCTGGACTCACCTGGTCAGTCTGCAATGGAAAGAACATGTGAACCTAATGTTTTGTACACAATACAGGTGTATGCATATTCACTATGAGTGTGTGCATGCATTGAGTTGAGCTTGTTTTGGCTGATTTCATGGGACTACAGATGAGTTTCCCTTCCATTTGGGACTAATTTTATTGTACTGATCAACATCATTTACATAGAAGTAGCTTATTTGATATAGCTGCACGCTGTGTCTTTAACCAGTAATGAAAATTTCCTGTGATGAAGACATGGATATCTGATGGTAGGATATGCAAAATAGGTCAACTTTGGGCACCTTTATTCTCCTGAATGTTTTGGCATTCCGGTCAAAAAGTCCCTTTCTGACCACTTCCTCCATGGGTAAACATATATGGAATGTTTTGGCATTCAGGTCAAAAAGTCCCTTTCTGACCACTTCCTCCATGGGTAAACATATATGGAATGTTTTGGCATTCAGGTCAAAAAAGTCCCTTTCTGACCACTTCCTCCATGGGTAAACATATATGGAATGTTTTGGCATTCAGGTCAAAAAAGTCCCTTTCTGACCACTTCCTCCATGGGTAAACATATATGGAATGTTTTGGCATTCAGGTCAAAAAGTCCCTTTCTGACCACTTCCTCCATGGGTAAACATATATGGAATGTTTTGTTCAAATCAAATGGGATGCTGTCAAAATGTGATTAAATTCAAATAAATGTACCCAATATTTTCCATGGATGATATGTTCGTGTCAGACACACACACGTGTAAAGTGTTTGTGTGAGTAAGGAGTGTTGCACTTACTTGCAGAGCTGTTCTGCGCTGTTGAGGTTCATGTACTGCCTGACTGTGTGTGTCACCAGAGGCCCTGAAACACACCATTTCCATTGTCAGATCCTGAACCAAACACAGCCCGTACAAAGACACACACCTCAGGCCTTTAGAAGCTCTTATCCAAAGTGACTGTATTCACTTCTTAATATATATATTCTTATAGAATATATCTCACCATAGAAAAAAAAAAAAGTGTACACAATACATTTGTTTATATGACATCACTGTTTTTTTCCACGCCTTGACCTATGACCCCTGCGAGAGACTCACTCCAGCTGTCGGGCATGACCTTGAGGGCCAGCGGAAGCAGGTCATCAAAGGAGGCGTCCAATACCAGCGCTTGGATCTCTGGATAGGACATCACAGCCCAACTGGCTGAGAGACACAGAGAAATATATAGACAGAGAAAGAGAAAAGGAAATATGAGAGGGGGAGAGAGAAGGGAGGAGAGTGCGGAGAGAGGGTGGCCGAGAAGAGTGAGACGGAGAGAAAATGAAGAGAAGGGGGAGAAATAAAGAAGTGGCGCTTACAATATGTTGGTGAAATTGGTTAACTCATTCCCACAACAGACTAGGGCCAGACAAACTGCATATACCAGTAGGGTCCCTACCTGTGAATCCCCCTATGGACCAGGCATACACCATTATGTCACTGAGCTGGAAGCCCAGCTTGTGCACTGCAAACTGGATCACTACATCCATGGCATTGGCCTCGTTCTGGGGGAACGGTACGCCCTGAGAGAAATAAGGGAGTGGATTGGGGAACGAAGAGTTATTGTTTTACATTTACTTTCATGTCAATGCACATTTTGAGACGGAAACAAATCTGCTGCTAACACAGACATTTAGATTTCAGTAATTTTAGCAGAAGCTCTTATCCAGAGTGATTGGATACATTTTCCTACTTTTACTTGCTGGTCCCCTGTGGGAATTGAACCCAGAACACTGTGCGTCTTCCAACCTTCTCTATGAATGACACGTGTAGACAAACCAGACTTTCCACATAAGACAAACTTGCCTAATAATGCAGTTGAAATATGCTGGTAAGTTCACACAAACGCATGATGGGGACGAGCGAGGGACACTTAAGGCTTACCGTGCTTCCTGCAAAGCCAGGGTGGTTCCAACCAAGCACTGAGTATCCACCTGCAACACAGACAGAAACGGCTTTATACTGCTCTAGTTTAAATTTAACAGGTTAAGGAATATGTTAACCACCATGTATGAACAGTGATCTTCACAACGAAAGATGGTAAGTAGGATGGAAGTAGGAAATAAGTATTTGATGTGTAAAAGTGTCAGAGGTTCCTTACCTTCCAATGGAGTGTTCATACAGCCCACCTCATAGAAGCCTGCGTTCCCCTCACAGCAGATCACCTATAACATACAGCCAACACTACAGACCTCGCAGGGAAACATGGGTAATGTAGTGCTGATGGTTCATAGAGCCTACTGTAGTCCAGTTCCTTATCAGAGGAATTATGGGTAATGTAGTTCAGATGGTTCATAGAGCCTAGTGCAGGTCCTTACCAGAGTCTGTCCGTGCAGTCCCTCTTCTCTCCTGCGGTCCACAAACATGGTATCAATCTCATTCCCATCACACGCCACCAGCTTGTTCCTCTGGCCCTCACACTGCACACAGAAGAGGGAGAGAGGTACAGAAACAGATCGGAAAAGAGAAACTTCAAGTTACGCAGTTCTATAAGATAAAGGCTGCATACAGTGCATTCTGAAAGTATTCAGACCCATTGACTTTTTCCACATTTTGTTACGTTACAGCCTTATTCTAAAATGGATGAAATTCTCCCCCCCCCTCCAGCTACACACAATAATGGCAAAGCAAAAACAGGTTTTTAGAAATGTATGCAAATTTATTTAAAAAAATTATCAAACTGAAATAACACATTTACATAAGTATTCAGACTTCACTCAGTACTTTGTTGAAGCACTTTTGGCAGCGATTACAGCCTCGAGTCTTCTTTGGTACGACACTGTATACACCTGTATTTGGAGAGTTTCTCCCATTCTTCCCTGCAGATCCTCTCAAGCTCTATCAGGTTGGATGGGGGATCGTCGCTAGACTTGTCCCGAAGCCACTCCTGCGTTGTCTTGGCTGTGTTCTTCGAGTTGTTGACCTGTTGGAAGGTGAACCATCATCCCAGTCTGAGGTCCTGAGTGCTCTGGAGCAGGGTTTCATCAAGGATCTCTGTACTTTTCTCAGTTCATCTTTCCCTCGTTCCTGACTCGTCTCCCAGTCCCTACCACTGAAAAGCATCCCCACAGCATGATAATGCCACCACCATGCTTCACTGTTGGGATGGCACCAGGTTTCCTCCAGATATGATGCTTGGCATTCAGGCTAAAGAGTTCAAGCTTGCTTTCATCAGACCAGAGAATCTTGTTTCTCATGGTCTGAGAGTCCTTTAGGTGACTTTTGGCAAACTCCAAGTGGGCTATCATGTACCTTTTACTGAGGAGTGGCTTCCATCTGGCCGCTCTACCACAAATGCTTGATTGGTGGAGTGCTGCAGAGATTGTTGTCCTTCTGGAAGGTTCTCTCATCTCCAGAGGAACTCTGGAGCTCTGTCAGAGTGACCATTGGTTTCTTGGTCACCTCCCTGACCAAGGCCTTTCTCCTGGGGTTCCACATTTCTTCCATTTAAGAATGATAGAGGCCAGTGTGTTCTTGGGGACCTTCAATGCTGCAGACATTTTTTGGTACCCTTCTCCAGATCTGTGCCTCGACACAATCCTGTCTCGGGGCTCTACGGACAATTCCATCGACCTCAAGGCTTGGTTTTTGCTCTGACAACTGTGGGACCTTATATAGACAGGCGTGTGCCTTTCTAAATCATGTCCAATTAATTTAATTTACCACAGATCGACCCCAATCAAGTTGTAGAAACATCTCAAGGATGATCAATGGAAATAGGACGCACCGGAGCTCAATTTCGAGTCTCATAGCAAAGGGTCTGAATAGTTATGTAAATAAGCCATTTCTAAAAACCTGTTTTAGCTTTGTCATTATGGGGTATTGTGTGTAGATTGATGAAGAAAATGTATTTAATAAGGCTGTAACATAACAAAATGTGGAACAAGTCAGGGGGTCTGAATACTTTCTGAATGCACTGTATATGAATACATGTATAACTATTGTAAATTAATGTAACTTGACCCTACTGTGATGTGTGATGACTCACCTCTTCTATAAGTCTAGCCTGGCCCTGTTGTAGCATGGGTCTCATAGCCCTTTGCAGTAGGTATACAGACCCAGGGTACAGAATCCTCCTCCCAAATGAGTGGGCAATCAGAAAACTAGAAAGGGGGAGAAAGAGGGAGGGGAGAGAAAAGGTAGCATCAGTGGGCTAGCAGGCAGTAATGTAATATGAATTGAAATATTTTGAAATATTATGAAACATTTTTTTTAATCCCTGTTTGTGAGCATTTCTCCTTTGCCAAGATAATCCATCCACCTGACAGGGGTGGCATATCAAGAATCTGATTAAACAGCATGATCATTACACAGGTGCACCTTTTGCTGGGGACAATAGAAAGGCCACACAACACAATGCCACAGATGTCAAGTTGAGGGAACGTGCAATTTGCATGCCGACAACAGGGAATTCCACCAGAGTGGTTGCCAGAGAATGTTAATTTATTTACCAAATTTACCAGCTGCCACAAACATTGTTTTAGAGTAATTGTCAGTACCCTCACAACCACAGACCATGTGTACGGCGTCGTGTGGGTAAGCGGTTTGCTGATGTCAACAAAGTGTCCCATGGTGTTGCTGGGGTTATGGCAGTTTCCCAAAATCGGTCTTCGGGAACCAAAGGGGTGCACGTTTTGGTTTTTGCCCTAGCACTACACAGCTGATTCAAATAATCATCAAGCTTTGATTATTTGAATCAGCTGTTCAGCTGTGTAGTGTTTTAGCGGGGGGGGGGGGGGGGGGGGGTGCACCCATTGGGAAACGCTGGGCATAAGCTAAGGCCCATTGTCATGCCATTCATCCACCGCCATCACCTCATGTTTCAGCATGATAATGCATGGTCCCATGTTGCAAGGATCTGTACACAATTTCTGGAAGCTGAAAATGTCCCAGTTCTTTCATGGCCTGCATACTCACCAGACATCTCACCCATTGAGCATGTTTGGGATGCTCTGGATTGACACGTACAACAGTTCCCACCAATATAAAGCAACTTCACACACACATTGAAGAGGAGTGGGACAACATCCCAGAGGCCACAATCAACAGCCTGATCAACTCTATGTGAATGAGATATGTCGCTCTACATGAGGCAAATGGTGGCCATACCAAAAAAAATGACTGGTTTTCTGATACACACCCCTATTTTTTTTTTTTAAGTTATGACCAACAGATGCATATCTATATTCCCAGTCATGTGAAATCCATAAGGCCTAATGAACTTATTTAAATTGACTGATTTCCTAATATAAAACTAACTCAGTAAAAACTTTGAATTCGTTGAATATTGCATTTCTATTTTTGTTCAGTGTAGTTTAGTACCTGACAATGTGGCACGGTAGAGTACAGTGTGTTGTGGGTTTTGTAGTCTGTTTATACCTGACAAAGTGGCATGGCAGACAGGGGTCGACATTCACGCTTGACCAGGGCAAGTAAAAACAATATTTAAAAAAAAAAATGGAGAACAAGAAGAATATAGATTTAAGTTGTCCGAATGGACAAATAAAATAAATCACAATATAAATTAGGGTAGTCCATTCAGAACTGGATCTGTGTCCTCCACATGTAGCGTTACACACTGTTCTCCCAATCTATGCGGAGCGCATCGGCATAGAATTATTGAAAGCCTGTATTGACAAGCACGAGTGGTCTTTCAATCAGGTAGTCGAGAGATGCGTTTGAGATCAAAGCGAACCGCATGTGCACATTTGTTGATATTCATTGCTTGTTAGTGAGTCATTTGCCCACTTATAGCTTATTTTTGGTCAGCAATGAAAATCCTTGCGCAGCAGCTAAAATATATAATATAAATATATTATATTTTACCTGCTGCGCAAGTCTCTCTCCTCTGGCAACAACCCGCTGGCACACACAGGTGACGCACACCCCATGACTTTTACAGGATTTTCATTGCTGACCAAAAATAAGCTATAAGTGGGCAAACCACTAATAAATATATATATATATATATATAAATATACATACACAGTGCCTTGCGAAAGTATTCGGCCCCCTTGAACTTTGCGACCTTTTGCCACATTTCACGCTTCAAACATAAAAAGATATAAAACTGTATTTTTTTGTGAAGAATCAACAACAAGTGGGACACAATCATGAAGTGGAACGACATTTATTGGATATTTCAAACTTTTTTAACAAATCAAAAACTGAAAAATTGGGCGTGCAAAATTATTCAGCCCCCTTAAGTTAATACTTGGTAGCGCCACCTTTTGCTGCGATTACAGCTGTAAGTCGCTTGGGGTATGTCTCTATCAGTTTTGCACATCGAGAGACTGAAATTTTTTCCCATTCCTCCTTGCAAAACAGCTCGAGCTCAGTGAGGTTGGATGGAGAGCATTTGTGAACAGCAGTTTTCAGTTCTTTCCACAGATTCTCGATTGGATTCAGGTCTGGACTTTGACTTGGCCATTCTAACACCTGGATATGTTTATTTTTTAACCATTCCATTGTAGATTTTGCTTTATGTTTTGGATCATTGTCTTGTTGGAAGACAAATCTCCGTCCCAGTCTCAGGTCTTTTGCAGACTCCATCAGGTTTTCTTCCAGAATGGTCCTGTATTTGGCTCCATCCATCTTCCCATCAATTTTAACCATCTTCCCTGTCCCTGCTGAAGAAAAGCAGGCCCAAACCATGATGCTGCCACCACCATGTTTGACAGTGGGGATGGTGTGTTCAGCTGTGTTGCTTTTACACCAAACATAACATCTTGCATTGTTGCCAAAAAGTTCATTTTTGGTTTCATCTGACCAGAGCACCTTCTTCCACATGTTTGGTGTGTCTCCCAGGTGGCTTGTGGCAAACTTTAAACTACACTTTTTATGGATATCTTTAAGAAATGTCTTTCTTCTTGCCACTCTTCCATAAAGGCCAGATTTGTGCAATATACACGACTGATTGTTGTCCTATGGACAGAGTCTCCCACCTCAGCTGTAGATCTCTGCAGTTCATCCAGAGTGATCATGGGCCTCTTGGCTGCATCTCTGATCAGTCTTCTCCTTGTATGAGCTGAAAGTTTAGAGGGACGGCCAGGTCTTGGTAGATTTGCAGTGGTCTGATACTCCTTCCATTTCAATATTATCGCTTGCACAGTGCTCCTTGGGATGTTTAAAGCTTGGGAAATCTTTTTGTATCCAAATCCGGCTTTAAACTTCTTCACAACAGTATCTCGGGCCTGCCTGGTGTGTTCCTTGTTCTTCATGATGCTCTGCGCTTTTGACGGACCTCTGAGACTATCACAGTGCAGGTGCATTTATACGGAGACTTGATTACACACATGTGGATTGTATTTATCATCATTAGTCATTTAGGTCAACATTGGATCATTCAGAGATCCTCACTGAACTTCTGGAGAGAGTTTGCAGCACTGAAAGTAAAGGGGCTGAATAATTTTGCACGCCCAATTTTTCAGTTTTTGATTTGTTAAAAAAGTTTGAAATATCCAATAAATGTCGTTCCACTTCATGATTGTGTCCCACTTGTTGTTGATTCTTCACAAAAAAATACAGTTTTATATCTTTATGTTTGAAGCCTGAAATGTGGCAAAAGGTCGCAAAGTTCAAGGGGGCCGAATACTTTCACAAGGCACTGTATACACACACACAACAGACTAACTAGATAACCAGCCAAACTACACTGTTTTGAATTGGCTATCTTGCTAGTTAACTACTTAGCATGTATTAATGTCATTGTCATGTCCGATGTCCTAAAATAACTTTCCACTGGCACTTGTGTATAACCGCAAAATGGGGGACACAGTTGATACGGGTGCAGTTGATGAAACCAAATGCGGCATACTTCGGTTGTAAAACAGTCGCAAGCCCTCAAAATTAGCTAGGATTCACATCTATTCAATTCCGGCCATGTAATTCTGACAAAGTTTCAAATATATATTCTTAGAATAGCCTAATTGACAAGTAACAATGTTGTCAAGATCTTCCCTGAACACTGATTATTTTAACCTTACAAATAGATAAAACATCTTGGTTAGCTACCTCACCAACCTTAGCCAATTGATCCCTGGTTCATTTAACGAGGGAACCATTGTATAAAGACAAAGTATTTGGTTGTAATTGTAATGTTGCAGGGTGGGCAAACCATCCTCCAGGAGAGCTACTGGGTGTGCAGGCTTTCGCTCCAGCCCTGCTCAAAAAATAATCAGCTGCTCAACAGGACCTTGATAAGCTGACTGGTGTATTTGTGCAGGTTTGGATCCAAAGTCTGCACACCAGGTAGCTCTCCAGATGGAGGGTTGACGGACCACGTGTTTTAAACAGTAGTCTGTTAAGTGTCGTGCTCAAGGCCACAATGGCAGAAGATAATTTTTATATACTTTACCTTTATTTAACTAGGCAAGTCAGTTAAGAACAAATTATTATGTTTCAATGATGTCCTAGGAACAGTGGGTTAACTGCCTGTTCAGGGGCAGAACGACAGATTTGTACCTTGTCAGCTCAGGGGTTTGAACTTGCGACCTTCCGGTTACTAGTCCAACGCTCTAACCACTAGGCTACCACTAACCACTAGGCTACCCTAGTAATGAAGGATATTTTACATCATACAACAATTTTCAGTCACCTTTTCACACAAGTTAAACATTTTAATAAATAACCCTGTCCTACTTGTCCAAAGAACAAGTGGCTAAAAATTGTAATGTCAAGCCCTGGTAGAGTACAGTGTATTGTGGATATTGTAGTCCGTCTATACCTGATGATGTGGCATGGTAGAGTGCGTAAAGAGTTGAGCACGCTGTCTGCTGCCCCTCTCAGTTTGGGCTCTGGCTTCAGTAGAGACACTCCTGCCTTGGACAGCAGCTTCCTGTCACACAGGATGTTAGAAGGGATATTTAACAAGAGTTATATAGTGAAAATAGAGCCTTACTCTCAAATCATAACCCAGACACAGTCATCCTGTTTACATTTTACTGTATCACCTGGTGTATTTCATACCAAAAAAACTACAATCACAGTGTAAAAATGAACACGTGTAAAAGGCTCACAATCAGTACGCAAATTACACACACAACTCACGGATTGCTAACTTCTTCCCAGCTGAAGTCTGCCGGCCAGTGAGAGAAGTCAAAATCATAGCAGGCCAGCTTTTTCTACAGACAGTACATTCAAAATTAGTGATCAGAAAGAATAGCTGTGGCTTGTTTCTTGAATTCAAGATTGCCAACCACTAGCAAAACAGGCCTGAGAATAATATCAAATGACATATAGGGTACTGGTTAGACATAACACACCATATGGGGAGTAAGGTGTCATTTGAGAAGCAGCCCAACTGTTGACAAGCTGTTGCCATAGCAGTGTTACCTTGTTGCTAGGCGTGTGGTTCTTCCTGGTTTCCTCCAGAATGGAGATGAACTGTTGATACTCAGAGTTCCTCCACCGTCCCCAACCTGAGAGGGAGGGAAAGGGAGAGAGAAGCAGCGAGTGCCAGAGAGAGTCTCAGTGGTGTACTTAGTGTACCTGACAGACCCACACCTTGTGAGGGAGTCAGTGTGTGAAATCGTAACCCCCACAGGAATGCAATCGTAGTTACACACAATCCAATATCTGTTTAGTAGATGAAGAACACCAGACACTACATTCTCTAGAATTAGGTTTGAGATGTTATAATATTTTATTGGGGTGGGTGGGGGAGCATTGAACACAGAGGATTTCTCAAACCAGACCAATCCAGGAAGAGCAATACAAGTTCAGTAAAAAGAGTGGTAAAGTTCTCACCTCTCAGAAAGGCGACTCCCAGCAGACAAACCATTACAGTTCCCACATACTGACTGACTGGTACCAGCTTACTGCTGCAGATGTACCCTGAAACACACAGCAACAGTTAGGGCTACGAACACTACATAAACAATTAGGCTAGTAATAGCCATTTGCTTCCTCTTTCTTGCACTAAAGCATGCACACATGTCCTACGTCAAACTATAACACCACTAGCCAGTACCAATACTTACCTACTACACTACAGCTGGGAGGTATTAATAGTTAAACCCAATAAGAGCATTACTGCAGGAGTCATTTTTATTACCTTTCATATGGCATGAGCGAACACACACACACTACCTTTTCTGTAAAGGTAGCAGAGGAGGAGAGGGGAGCTGTAGTATGACAGAGACCACAAAGCTGACGCCTGGAGGTAGAAAACACAAGAGAACAGTTACATCTCAACACAAAGTATGAGAATGTATAGACTACCTGTATAGCTATGCGAGTGTGCTACTTGTCTTTACCTGTGGCTTCAATTTAAGCAAAAACAAAGATCGTGTATTACAGTGCAGGCCACTGCATGTAATAGTAAAATAAAGTTTGTGCTCTAGCTAATCAAAACAGATTTAATGATCAACAATTTGATACAACTTGTGGTAACTTGCTAGTTATATACTGACCCATCCGAGGATGCTGTCAGTGTGTTTCTCCAGACTCTTGGGTTGATAAGTCCATCCCTGGGGTTGTAAGAGAAGGGGAAGTAGTTAGCTGCTAAATGAGTGGTGACTAGCCAAGTCAGCTAACTGGATAACTGCAATGATTTCCCTGCCTAGCTAGTACAGCTAACGTTAGCTACCTAGCATAACTAAAAGCGGCTTAGGTTACGTGCTTGCTAGCATGCTCACCTGCAACAACACAAAGACAGCCATTATACTTGATTCTCCTTGGAATCTAGCTGAACATTCCCAAATGTGTTAACTATGCATAATTGTTCACATTGTCACCGGTCAGTGATTGACAGCAGTTTCAATAACACGTACTGACACATCCTGGCCGGAGCGAGAGCTAGTGCTAGCGTCGACCAAAGTTACATTCCTAGCTCTTCCTGGTCGGTCACAAACACAAGCACGGTATCTGCCGTGAGCCTACCCTCCTGCCTGCTCTTCCTTCGGGTCGGGACTCCTCCTGTGAACGGTGCACTCTCTGGAGATGAGGCCCCAAAAAGCAACGAAACCACATCCAGCCGGCCATTCTTCCTCCGGTAGCCGACACAGGACATAAATTCCAAACATACAAAGTTCAAGCGTTTTCTTCTTTTGTATAATAGCTTTCGCAACCATTATATGTGCATACCGCCACCTACTGTACAGGTGGATAATAAATATCCCAAAAAGGAAATATTGCTGGGTACAAATAAATCTATACAAACTTTCAATAACACATTTTTAATTAAACTAAATCAGCCTGCTTTTCTGCTCAGAAAGATCCTGTGAGGGTGGCATGTTTTCTGGCCAAAGTAGTCCTTGCAGTGCGTGTGCCATGAAGTCTTCTCTGCTTCTTGGACACTTGTGCAGTATAATTAATAATGTGTATATAAATGCTACACAATCCACCTTCTTCACAGTAAGTGTATCCAGATCACTTTGATGTTTAACATTTGCGGGTGCATCCACCGCCATATCTTCTTCAGAACTGTGGGCTGTTGCCCCTTCAACTCTCTTCACCGCCTCCATATAAGATATTTGCTGTACAGCCCTGATCCTTGACACATCAACATTTTTTCACAGGGCACTTTGGGAATTCGTAAATATGATCTCCACCACAGTTGCAACATTTTACATTCAATAGCATATTCCTTCCGTCTGCAAACACTTCACACGTGGCCAAACTACAACTTTCAAAATGTCTTGCATTGCATCGGGTTTTGCACGAACGCTCTTATGTTGTATCTTATATATTACAGCTTCACATAGGGAGGTAGAAACCCTTCATCAAACATCAATAATACAGATAAACTTTGCTCCTTTTCCCCCAATTCTCCATACGGGTCAAGCGACGTGCATGAACTACTCCTGGATTTGTTTTACCTAAGATATTGATTATCAATGTCCAATGGGACGCAAAATATCTTTTACCGGGGCTCTGCTTCAAAAATCAAAGCTGTCCACTTCATGCATCGATCATTTCACAAGCAACAACGCACACTCCTTTTGCTCTTTAGATACACACGATATCAAATCAAATGTATTTATAAAGTATTTTTTACATTAGCAGATGTCACAACGTGCTTAACACCATATCACTCCTGGTTACTTTGACTGCATCCACTTTCCCACTTTTTCCTTCACAATCCTAGTGGCTTCATAAGGATTTCCCAATGAACATACTTATCCAAAAAACGTACTCCAACAAGCAACGACTAATTTTCCACAATTATTTTTGCTGTTTTTGTACTATTCTTGGGCTTCACTGTTGTCCACTCATCTTTCTCACTAGCTGTACTCGACGCGCTTTCATCTTCAAACAACACTTCCACCATCTCAACCCTTTCTCAGAAGAACTTGTCACTTTCCATGCATGAGTTTTAGGATAAATCATTATTAATTTTACTGTCGTAATAAATGCTGCAATAACACAATTGTGACAATGACATTTGGTTTGATAACAGACAATAAAGATTCATTTGACCCGTTTATTTGGTGATGTTTATTGAAACAGACAGACCAAAAGTCCAAGGTGAAGGTTTACATTTCCCCCAGCCTAGATCTTTCCCTATGGCCAGTGATCAATATCACCATAAACTTCATACCCCTTGACTTATTCCACATTCTTCCGTTACAGCCTGAATTCCAAAATGTTCTCACCCATCTAACACAAAATAACCCATAATGAAAGAAGTGAAAACATGTTTTCCTCTAGGATTTTGCCTGTGCTTAGCTCTATTCCATTTATATATACAGTACCAGTCAAAAGTTTGAACACACATACTCATTTCAGAGTTTTTATTTATTTGTACTATTTTCAACATTGTAGAATAATAGCGAATACATCAAAACTATGAGATAACACATATGGAATCATGTAGAAACCAAAAAAGTATTAAACAAATCAAAATATATTTTGTATTTGAGATTCTTCAAAGTAGCCACCCTTTGCCTTGATGACAGCTTTGCATACTCTTGGCATGCTCTCAACCAGCTTCACGAGGTAGTCACCCGGAATACATTTCAATTAACAGGTGTGCCTTGTTAAAAGTTCATTTGTGGATTTTTTTTCCTTCTTAATGTGTTTGAGCCAATCAGTTGTGTTGTGACAAGGTAGGGTTGGTATACTGAAGTTAGCCCTATTTGGTAAAAGACCAAGTCCATATTATGGCAAGAACAGCTCAAAAAAAGCAAATAGACATTACAGTCCATCATTACTTTAAGACATGAAGGTCAGTCAATGCGGGGAATTTCAAGAACTTTGAAAGTTTCTTCAAGTGCAGTCGCAAAAACCATCAAGTGCTATGATGAAACTGGCTCTCATGAGGACCGCCACAGGAAAGGAAGACCCAGAGTTACCTCTGCTGCAGAGGATAAGTTCATTAGAGTTACCAGCCTCACAAACTGCAGCCCAAATAAATTCTTCACAGAGTTCAAGTAACAGACACATCTCAACATCAACTGTTCAGAAGAGACTGCGAGAATCAGGCCTTCATGGTCAAATTACTGCAAAGAAACCACTACTAAAGGACACCAATAATAATAATAAGAGACTTGCTTCGGCCAAGAAATACAATCAATGGACATTAGACTGGTGGAAATCTGTCCTTAGGTCTGATGAGTCCAAATTTGCGATTTTTGGTAAAAACCGCTGTGTCTTTGTGAGATGCAGAGTAGGTGAACGGATGATCTCTGCATGTGTGGTTCCCACTGTGAAGCAAGGAGGAGGAGGTGTGATGGTGTGGGTTTACTTTGTTGTTGACACTGTCAGTGATTTATTTAGAATTCAAGGCACACTTAAACAGAGGGGCTACCACAGCATTCTGCAGCGATACGCCATCCCATCTGGTTTATGCTTAGTGGGACTATCATTTGTTTTTCAACAGCACATTGACCCAAGCACACCTCCTGGCTGGGTGTGTTTAGGTTGGGTAAATTTTGTCCCATTCCTCCTGACAGAGCTGGTGTAACTGAGTCAGGTTTGTAGGCCTCCTTGCTCGCACACGCTTTGGACCGAAATACAATTAACAAACACGCACAAAAACCATGGGGTTTATTATGATGCATCTATTTTGTGAAGTGCACCAGTCCCTCCTGCAGCAAAGCACCCCCACAACATGATGCTGCCATCCCCGTGCTTCACGGTTGGGATGGTGTTCTTTGGCTTGCAAGGATCCCCCTTTTTCCTCCAAACATAATGATGGTCATTATGGCCAAAAGTTCTATTTTTGTTTCATCAGACCAGTGTCATTTCTCCAAAAAGTACAATCTTTGTCCCCATGTGCAGTTGCAAACCGTAGTCTGGCTTTTTTTATGGCGGTTTTGGAGCAGTGGCTTCTTCCTTGCTGAGCGGCCTTTCAGGTTATGTTGATATAGGACTCGTTTTACTGTGGATATAGATACTTTTATACCGGTTTCCTCCAGCATCTTCACAATGTCCTTTGCTGTTGTTCTGGGATTGATTTGTACTTTTCGCACCAAAGTACGTTCATCTCTAGGAGACAGAACTCATCTCCTTCCTAAGCGGTATGACGGCTGCGTGGTTCCATGGTGTTTATACTTGCGTGTTATTGTTTGTACAGATGAACGTGGTACCTTCAGGCATTTAAAAATGGCTCCCAAGGATGAACCAGACTTGTGGAGGTCTACAATTTTTTTCTGAGGTCTTGGCTGATTTCTTTTGATTTTCCCATGATGTCAAGTGAAGAGGCACTGAGTTTGAAGGTAGTCCTTGAAATACATCCACAGGTACACCTCCAATTGACTCAAATTATGTCAATTAGCCCATCAGAAGATTCTAAAGCCATGACATCATTTTATGTAATTTTCCAAGCTGTTTAAAGACACAGTCAACTTAGTGTATGTAAACTTCTGACCCACTGAAATTGTGATAAAGTGAATTATAAGTTAAATAATCTGTCTGTAAACAATTGTTGGAAAAATGACTTGTGTCATGCACAAGTAGATGTCCTAATCAACTTGTTTGTTAAGAAATTTGTGGAGTGGTTGAAAAACGCATTTTAATGACAACCCAAGTGTATGTAAACTTCCGACTTGTATGTATATATATATAAAAAATACTTTTTTGTACTTTTTACCCCTTTTCTCCCCAATTTCGTGATATCCAATTGGTAGTTACAGTCTTGTCCCATTGCTGCTACTCCCGTACAGACCCGGGAGAGGCGAAGGTCGAGAGCCATGCGTCCTCAGAAACACGACCCTGCCAAGCCGTACTCCTACTTGACACACTGCTCACTTAACCCGGAAGCCAGCCGCACCAATGTGTCATAGGAAACACCGTCCAACTGGAGACAGTGTCAGCGTGCATGCACCCGGCACGCCACAGGAGTCGCTAGAGCACGATGGGACAAGGACATCCTGGCCGGCCAAACCCTCCCATAACCCGGACGACACTGGGCTAATTGTGCGCGGCCTCATGGGTCTCCCAGTCGCAGCCGGCTGCGATACAGCCTGGGACCCAACCCGGATCTGTAGTGACACCTCTAGCACTGCGATGTAGTGCCTTAGACCGCTGCGCCACTTCTTTTTTTTTTACTCCCTAGTCCTTGCTGATGACAAGCATACTCACCATGAAGAGTGGTACTCAGTGATGTGCTGTATTTGCCCCAAACATAGGGCTTTGTATTCAGGACTTAAAGCTAATTTCTATTGCCAAATTTTTTTCAGTTTTATTTTAGTGAATTATTGCAAACAGGATGCATGTTTTGGAATATTTTTATTCTGTACAGGCTTCCTTCCTTTCACTCTGTCATTTAGGTTAGTATTGTGGAGTACGATGGTGTTGATCCGTCCTCAGTTTTCTCCTATCACGGCCATTAAACTTTAACTGTTTTGAAGTCACCGTTAGACTCATAGTGAAATCCCTGAGCGGTTTCCTTCCTCTCCGGCAACTGAGTTAGGAAGGATGCCTGTATCTTTGAACTGACTGGGTGTATTGATACACCATCCAAAGTGTAATTAATAACTTCACCATCCTCAAACGGATATTCAATGCTTGCTTTTTAAAATGTTTACCCATCTACCAATGGGCGCTCTTCTTTGCGAGGCATAGGAAAACATCCCTGGTCTTTGTGGTTGAATCTGTATTTGAAATTCACTGCTCAACTGAGGGACCTTACAGATATAGTAATTGTATGTGTGGGGTAGAGAGATGAGGTAGTCATTCAAAATCATTGCACAGAGAGTGAGTCCATGCAACTTATGTGACTTGTTAAGCAAATTTTTACTCCTGAACTTATTTAGGCTTGCCATAACAAAGGGGTTGAATACTTATTGACTTAAGAAATTTCAGCTTGACATTTTCTATAAATTTGTAAAATGTCAAAAAACATAATTACACTTTGACATTATCAGGTATTGTGTGTTGGCTAATGACATAAAATCTCAACATAATCCATTTAGGCTGTAACACAACAAAATGTGAAAAAAGTCAAGGCACTGTAAATGTCCATATACTGAACAGACTGCTTCAAGCTTTTGCTGATAAATCCTGAGATGTGGAGGTCTCCAGAAGGCTGCATGATTTGTATCTGAAAGGAGAACACACTCTTAAACCACACATACAGGTACAGACACACACACAAACGTATACACCCATGCATGACGTGCTGCACGTCACACCCAAAACCACACACTTCACTGTCAGTGCATTATGTTACCGACGTACAGCGCCGGGTTGACAGTGTCATAGTGATGTTCAGAGTTGATGGGGGGGGGGGGGGGGGGGGGGGGGGGGGCTGTGAAGGGCAGGTGGGAAATTGTGACAGAAACACACACACACACACCACGCATGACCCAGGGCTATTTAATTCTTACCGATCCAATTTCTCATAGACATCATCCTCCACTCTGGGCTTCAGGTCCTGAGAAGAAGAGGAGAGAGAGAGAGAGAAGTGGTGGGAGGGAGAGAGGGAGAAGGGAGAAGGGCATAGTACAGCAAGACATAGGAGGGGAGGAGAAGAAGAGAAAGACAGAGGCATTGTAAAATGAGAGAGGAGAGAGGGGGAGAAGGGTTGGAAGGTAGAGAGTGACAAGAGGGAGGGAGAGGGGAGCACATTTATAGGCATCCTCCTGGGTGTGATGCGATTGATTTGTTAATATCACTTATGTAAGGCTGACAGTTAAGAACTGACAGGTTTTTCTAAACCACAGGACTGGGGACACACACACACACACACACACACATCTGTTGACAGAAGAGGGAGAAACACACACACACTGAGGACAGACTAGCAAGGGAGGCCACTACAACCTCACCTCCCCACACACACAGACTCAGGGGAACGCTTCTGTGTCTGTGATGCTGAGAACAGAACACAATAACTCACCATGTACACTGAACCCTGGGGGGAAGTCTATAGGGAGAGAGGAGAGAAAACAGTGTTCAATAACCACACAGACAGAGAGACAGTGTCACGTTCGTTATAATAATGGTCGGACCAAGGCACAGCGTATGTTGAGTTCCTCATATTTTAATGAAAGTGAAACTTTAAGCAAATACAAAATAAAGACTAACCGAACCGTGACGACAATGCCGTGCTAACCAGCAACTAAACATAAACAAGATCCCACAAACAACAAGTGGAAAAAAGGCTGCCTAAGTATAATCCCCAATCAGAGACAATGATAGACAGCTGCCTCTGATTGGGAGCCATACTCAGCCAACAAAGAAATAAAAAACATAGAATACACATAGAAATAATAAACTAGAACACCCCCCAGTCACACCCTGACCTCCTCCACCATAGAAAATAAAGGCTTTCGATGGTCAGGACGTGACAGACAGAGAGAGACAGAGAGAGAGAGACAGAGAGAGAGACAGAGAGAGAGACAGAGAGAGAAACAGAGAGAGAAACAGAGAGAGAGAGACAGAGAGAGAGCGAGATAGATAGAGAGAGAGAGAGAGAGAGAGAGAGAGAGAGAGAGAGAGAAAAAAGGAATAGAGAGAGGGGTATAGAAATATAGAGAACGGGAGAGGCAGGGAGTTATATGAGGGGTAAAGAAGAAGAAGCGGGAAAACAAAGGAAAACGAAGCGAGAAGAAGAGAGAGACAGAAATAGAGGGCCAGAGACAGGAAATGAAATGGTGGGGAGACAGAAGGAGGAGAGAGAGAGGGAGAAGAGAACAGAGATTCATCAGAGTATTGAGATACAGAAAAGGCATGAATCCATCACCTGTCTGACATCCTCAGGATTCTCATAGATATTTTCCACTTCCCCGGCGTAGTGGGAGAGAGACTGTTCAATACCTGTGGAGAAATAGACACACGCACACACACACACAAACACACAGTGAGAGGCAGACTTCCAGATTCATTGCATCAACCTTATAATATGTCATGCCCCAGATCACTCACTGGAGTTGACAAGTCCAGAGATGGAGAGAACACAAGAAGGTAGAGATGTCGAAAAAGAAAACGCCGGAAGACTCACCGCTGCCAGAAATGTCTTTCTGTCTCCATAGCAACACACCAGCAACCGCGGCAACCAGGGGCACCAGGAGCAATGAAGCAGAGAGGAAGGGAAGGAGCGAGGCACTGTTGCTCTCTGGGTGAGGAGGAGAGATAGAAGTAGTGCTCTCTGTGTTGTCTGAGAGAAGAGGACAGAAAGATGTGAGAAAGAGAAAAAGAGAATAAGTTAATGAGTGTTGTATGAATTGAACACTTGTACATGAATGATTAGTGAACAGTATGGTCTCATTCCCAGCAGGGGGCAGGCCTGATCCCTAGTTTAGCCCCAGAGAGGTCCTATCGAAATAGCGAGAGACAAGATGGGAGGGTGAGTCAATGTGAGTATGTTAGAATTCCTCCAAGATCACTGAAGCTAATTGCTATATGTCTAACTCCTTATCATGGCAAGACACTCAGTGTCACACTCCATACAGTACTCTGGATGAAACAGAACGATGAAAGAGAAGGTTGGGAGGGAAAACACGGAATTATTACATGACATAACCATGTGATTAGCTCATGGTATTCAAATTAGCCATTTGTAGACTGACAAAGCGCCACACGCGACATGATTACAGTAGTCTGGTGTGTTTGCATGGTGAGGTGAGGTGACATCATTCATGCAAACAGCCACAGGGAGACATGGGAGCTGTGTGGGAGGTGTCAGTTACCACAGTGACAACTACCTGCTCACAAGCATCTGGAATATAAGAGAGACTTTGATGTCACCAGTGCATATCTTCATTTATATATATATCTCTTAATTTGTATACCAGCGATGTGACCATTACTAACATGCTACTGTTAATTATATATTGGTAATTTATGATGATTCTATTGTGAGGTTGAAGTCTTTCTGGATAAAAACAACTAAATTTGATGGCACCCATGTTTTATTTGTACTACCTCATCAAGTTACAAATTCCAAAAAACATCCAGAAGTTTGTTTCATAGAAGTTTCCTCTACAGGCCTTCTTCACCTTGCCCTGCTGTCATGACTTAAACATGGTACTCCAAACGAATCAATCATGAAGTGCTGTGTGAGGTGTAAATGATTGGTGGGGGTGGTGTTGGTGTGTGTGTATGTGTGTGTTTGTGTGTGTTGTGGTCATTAATGGAATAGTGTGGTGGCAGGGAGTTGACCCCTGGGCCAGGTTGACCTGCTCTGTTCTCAGTGCCAGCTTCTTTAACACTGCATGAATTATGGTAATTGGGTGCAGCGAGGTGAGGGGTAAATACCATCACTCCTCAATGGCCTGGGTGCACCTTCCTTCCCTCCCTTCCTTCCTCTCTGCTCTCCTCTAATTTCCTTTCCCTACACACTTCCCCACATGACAAACTACTACAGTTTACTATAAAATACTATAGTCCTTACTATAGAATGCTGTAGTAAACTGTAATACACTGTAGAATACTATACTCCACACTGTAGTATCCCTCTATCGTGTACTTCTTACTATAGCATTTTGTAGTATACTGTATAATACTATACTACACACTGTTGTATCCCTTGAGTGTGTATTTCTTACATTATAATATTGTAGTATACTGTAGAATACTATACTACACACTGTAGTATCCCTCGACCGTGTCTTCTTACTATAGAATATTGTAGTATACTGTACTCCACACTGTAGTATCTTTTGATCATGTGTAGTACCTACTATAGAACTGTGTAGTATACTATAGAATACTATACTACACACTGTAGTATCCCTCAATCGTGTATTTCTTACACTATAATATTGTAGTATACTGTAGAATACTATACTACACGCTGTAGTGCTTACTATAGAATTTTGGAGTATACTATGAAATATTATACGACACACTGTAGTATCCACTCAATCATGTAGTGCTTAGTATAAAATTCTGAGGTAAACTGTAGTATACTGTCAAATAATATATTACACACTGTAGTATCCCTCGATCATGTGTAGTACTTACTATATAATACTGTGTAGAATCCTACAATTTTATCCACAAAAACACTACCGTTT